>NC_143586.1:137074847-137383990 GCF_048544385.1 Mastigoproctus giganteus
AATTTTCAAGATTGTAAATGAAGCTAGAACTAGGGGACATAAATTCAAGTTATGGGGGGAAATGTTTAGATTGGACTGCAGGAAGTTTTATTTTAGCCAGCAAGTTATAAATTACTGGAATAAGTTGCCTACATGGGTGGTAGAGGCTGACAGTTTGGGGAAATTCAACATCTGGATAGTATCTTCGGGTCAGGGAAGCACATAGGATGATAGGCTTAATATCCTTTTCTTTTATTATTATTATTTATTTATTTTTTATTTTTTTTATTATTATTTATTTATTTATTATTTTTATTATTTTTTTATCATTGTTTTATTCGTTTTTTTTTTTTTTTTTTTTCCTCTTTGGCTGGTGCAGCATAAGCCATGGCTTTCTTGCACCATGTGGCCATTATTAATACTAATACTAATGGAATAATCACATCCTCATCCCTTCTAGCAAAATTCCTGTATATCATTGACAAAACCCCATGAGCTGTCCTGGTAGCCTCTATGTACTGCTCAGAGAACTTCATATCTGACTGCACTATTATCCTTTTCAGTTTCCACTACCCTGAGTGTAGCACCAGTCTGTACATTAACCTGGGATTACTGCTACCCATAATCCTCAATGTTGTTTCATTAATGTTGCTCAAACAGATGCTAGCAGTGGTCATGAAAGTTATTAAAGGTTTTGTTTGCTCTAGAGTGAAATAATCACACCTACACCACTTACAGGTTAACTAATTTGTATAAATTAGCCTGTAACTGTTATCAAAAATTTATAAAATTCTCTTGTTATTTTCAGTAACATTCCTGCCACTGCTCAAGCTCATGTTGCTCCTCTTATATCTCCAGTTCCCAAGTCAAGTTCTGCTAACCTCAAATGGGGAAGTTGTGATATCTGTCCAAGATGTGGAAAACCTGTATACATGGCAGAAAAGATGATGGGTGCAGGTTCTGTAAGTTTTTTTTTTTTTTTTTTTTATTCTCTTGTTAAATGAAACATTTTCTTTGTGTCAATAAAGGGTACATCATATATATATATGTTCCTGCAGCTTCTTCATTTGTCCTGTGGAGTGCAGTTTTTCAGCTGTTAATGTACAAACCATCATGCTTTTGTCTGATGAACTACATTTCTCTGCATGTGTGGCCTTAGATGAAAGCCATTGTAATTACAAGCCCTTTTCAATGCAGAATGATCATAATTTTTCATGAACAACTGTACTACTTGCCACTTTTAGCTGAGCTGTGGAATTTAAGAGCAAACAAGCATCACATAGCAACTGCGCTGGTGACTTATGCGCATGGTTATGACCTTTGCAGCCAGCCAAGTTTATGCCTGTTTAGTTTCACCTGCATAACAATGGACATGACATGCCAAGAACATTATTCTGCTCTTGAATTTTGTTTCCATCTCACAAAACCATCAGCTGAATTGTATGAAATGTTAAGAGCACAGCTTGCAGATGGTTTGGAATGTTTAAAGATGGATGTGATTCAATCACAAAACTCTGCAGCCCTGGAGCTCCAACCACTGCTGTCACCACAGAAACCATAAACACTGCTTCTGTAATCGTGAGAGAAGATCATCGTATAACAGTAAGGCAAGTGGTGGAGATCTTGAGAATGAGAAGCACAGACTGTATTCTCCATGACCATTTGCATATGATGTGTTTGTGCACACTGGGTTCCAAGACTACTTACACCTGAGCAACAGAAAATTCACATGGAGGTTTGTCAGGAGCTGTAATCAATGGTTACTGAAGATGGTGAGGTTCTGTACAAGGTGATAACAGTTGTTGAGATAGCTACATCATTTATACCTAGAGAGTTAGCAACAAGCTCTGTTTTTTGAAGTCTACATCATCATCAATGCCAAAAAAAGTTGATTCTGCAGGAAAGATTATGGTTTTTTTTTTTTTTTTTTTACATTCAAGGAATAGTTTACTAGCATTTTGTATCACATCATATAACTGCTATGTGTTACCTTACTACAGAATTGTACTGCAAACTGGTGGGTGGATGCTGCATCATGATAATGCAAAAAAATCACATTTCTCATGCTGTCATTGGGTGCTTAGCCAGCATTAATGTCAATGTGTTCCTCATCTGCCCTACAAGCTGACTGTGCATGCACCCTGTAATTTTTTTTTTTTTTAAAGTTAAAGAAGAAGCTGCAAGGAAAATGTTTGCAGTTGTCACTTGGAATAGAGTTGGCAACATGTGGAATATTTATTAAGTTTTTCATGCTTCACATCATGCCAAATTTGAAATAAATTTTGAAAAAATTTGAAAATGGAAGTGAACAATAGTATCTAATATACAAAGGGTACTAGGAAAGTTTTGCAATATGACGCAACAATGAATCACAGGAAGCTGCTTGTTGCTGCATGTTGAGACATGTTCATACGTGCATAGTAGCCGCCGTGCCAGGTCGATGGGCTCAGTTATTCATTAGTAGTGAGAGTGTAAAGTGCTTGCGATGGCATCATGGTCACGAAATGAGATAAGGACAGTTTTGCGGTATAATTTCGTGCGTGGTTTAACCATAGACCAGTGCTTAGAAGAAATGACTCTTGCACTAGATGATGATTGTCCACATCGTACAACGATATTCAGGTAGTATAGAGAATTCCAAAGGGGAAATTTCACTCTGGAGGATTCTGAGAGGCCAGGAAGGCCACGAACGTCAGTTACGGAGGAAAACGTTACTGCTGTGAGGAAAATGCTTGACGAAAACAGGCGAGTGACCTACCAACAGATAGAGGATACTTTGGGCCTAAATGCACCAGCAATTCGTTCGATTCTGCAAGATCATTTGCACGTGAAGAAACTTTGTTCTCTCTGGGTGCCGCATCAACTGACTGAAGAGCAGATGACACGATGTGTGACTTGGTGCCAGGAGATGTTAAAAAAGTTTGATAAGGGACAATCTCGGTATGTGAACAACATCGTGACAGGTGACGAGACTTGGCTGTACTATTACGATCTGCCGACAAAGGCTCAAAAAAAAGTTTGGGTCTTTGATGATGACGACACACCCGTAATTGTCAGAAAATCCCGATCTGTAAAGAAGAAAATGATAGCTGTATTTTTCAAATCGAGTGGAATTGTGGAACGTGTCGTTTTGGACACGCAGAAGACAGTCACAGCTAAGTGGTATACTGAACAATGCCTGCCTAAAGTCATTGGATCTATGAAGAACCTGCGGCCAAAGTCAAGAATGGACACCTGGTACCTCCATCACGATAATGCTCCAGGTCACCGCGCCAAAGCCTGCACCGAATATTTGACCACGACAGGACTGAAACTTCTCGAGCACCCTCCCTACAGTCCAGACCTTGCTCCCTGCAACTTTGCACTGTTCCCGCATGTGAAAATGAAGCTAAAAGGGAGGCGGTTTTCCAGTGATGAGGACCTTCTACGGGCTTGGGACAACGAGTGTGCTTTACTCCCTAGTGAAACTTGGCAGAACTGGTTTAAAGATTGGTTTCGGAGGATGGAGAGGTGTATTGAATGTAGAGGAAATTACTTTGAAAAAATTAAATAAACAAAGCTGTATTGCAAAACTTTCCTAGTACCCTTTGTATACTGTGTATATGTATACCTTTTTAATTTTTTTAAAAACTATTTGAAGGGCAATCAATAAGTACTTACCCTCACCTAGAAATATTTCAGTTATGGATTTGATATTATTTATATACATACTATTAAGTCTCCTAAATTAATGTATATTTATTTGATTTTCTAGCTCCATTAGTTAATGAACTTAAGCTACGAATGTAGTTAGCGGTGCTATGCTGGAGAAGGTTGAGGTTATCCATTATAAAATTTCTTTGTTTGCAAAGTAAAACAAATCAATGAGGAAATTAAACTTGTATGTGGGAAGGATTGCTCATCGTAGGAGACTGAAAAGTTGAAGAAGACAGTTCAGGTGTGAGCTAAATGGTCTGCACAATAATCCAAGTGAGGGAAGACTCATCTCAGCCGTGAACCCTGCCATTGCAGCTAAAGTGGTAACAGCTAGTCCTTAAAGACAGATGTGTGACTATAATGTTTTTAATAAATGATGTAAGAATTAGTCATTATAAACATTATGGTGCAAACCTGGGTCTGCATTGTACCATAAGGCATGAATTCCTTCACACATCTGAGATGAGTGGCAGTCTGATGGGTTCCAAAATTGTTAGAGTTATGTAGAGAGAATGTTGATGAATTTAAAATTGAGACATTGAATGAATACTGCATATACCACTTGACACAGAAACAAAACATGTGGGGAAGCAATGGAAACATTCATCTTCACCCAGCCCCTCTCCAAAAGGCCAAATTCAGTTGTCTGCTAACAAGGTTATGCTGTAAGTGTCTTCTGGGGCTCCACAGTATCATCCTTACAGAATTCCTTCCAAAACTCAACAGCATTACTGGGAAGCACTACAGAAACCTCCTGGAAAAGTTAAGAGAAGATATCAAAAGGTGTGGTGTCTTCTTGAAAACTCCTGCTCACAAGACTGCTCCCACAGTGCACTTTGCAATCAGGTGGGACTTTGAAAATCTGCAGTAACTACCTTATTCTCCCAACCTCTCACCTTCAGACTTCTTCCTCTTCCCTAAAATGAAGAAACCATTATGGAGCCACAGATTTCAGACTGATGACAAGGTAATTAGTGAAGTGAACGCCTGGTTTTCTGCTGAGGAGTTGAGAAATTCAATTCAGGAGGCCTGAAAGAGCTTATTCATAAATGCAAAAAATGTGTAGCCCTAGAAAGTAGATACATATAGAAGGATGAAATTGCCAGTTTCAAATTTCTAACTGAAATACAGTAGGGAACACCCCCCCCCCCCCCCCCCGGATAAGAACTTCCCGCATAAGAAGTTTTCCTCTGTACTAGGTTTGGTTTCTTAAGTCCCAATTTCAACTTAAATTGTTATGTATTATTTTCTCGGGTAAAAAGTTTTCCTGCATAAAAATTTAGTTATAAAGAATACACAGTGTATTATTATAATGGTGTTTTCCCACTTATACGTTTTTTAAATATAGAAATTCTTTGTTTCTATATTTATTTTTTCACGCATTGACCACGTGAAGCACAGTGAAGCGTTTGTCATTAAGTTCTCACAGTTCTGAATTACTTAGTGGATTGTTGCTGTATCTTATTGTAATTGTGACCTTTTAGAGGTATGTTGAAAGCTGAACTTATGATACTGTACTTTATTTATTTCTGTAGATTAAAGAATAACCATATTTTTGTCTATCTGTCGTATTGGGCTCTAATTATTCATCTGTCCCTGGCAGTTTTATTTTAATGCTACAAATATTAATTATTAATTATACTCTATTATAATTAATAATTAATATTTGTAGTTAATTAATTTTCTAATTTGGAAGGATGAACTGCAAGGGAATAAAAAGAAAGGCTTTTTTTTTTTTTTGACATTAAAAGAAAAACTTGATGTCATAAAAACGGTGGCATCAAATCCCTCTTGCACACGAGTTGGGGTGGCAAAAAAACTTAATATGGCAGTTTCTACAGTAAATGGAATTATGCCACAAAAAGAAGTGTTGAACTCAAATGCCCTTAATGTTTCATGTAAAGCTAAAAGAAGACAAATTGGAAAATATGAAGATGTGGAGAAGGCATTAGTGGTTTGGTTCAAGCAGATATCTGCTGCAAATTTTCCAGTTAATGGCAATTTGTTGAGAGAGAAGGGCATCGAAATTGCTGAAAGGCTTGGAGTGGATTTAATTCTTTCAATGGGTGGATTGATAGATATTAAGAAGAAATATGGTTTAGTTTACAAAGTAATTTGTGGAGAATCTTCTAGTGTGAATATGTTACAAGTTGATGAGTGGAGAAAAAGGAAACTACGTGTTTTGATCAAAAAATATAGAAAGTGTGATATTTTTAATGTTGATGAATTAGGACTCTTTTATAACCTGTTTCCTAATAAGACTTGTGCATTCAAAGGACAGAATTGCCATAATGGTAAACTGAGTAAGGAGAGAATTGCAGTGCTAGTGGGGACTAATATGGATAGCTCAGAGAAACTGCCATTGCTTGTGATAAGAAAACCAGGAAACCTCCTGTTTGAAGAATGTGAAAATACTTCCATGTAAATACAGGAACAATAAAACAGCATAGATGATCTGTGCTCTTTTTGATGAATATTTAAGAGCTCTAGATTCAGTGATGGCAGGAGAAAATAGAAAAATTCTTTTATTTGCCAATAACTGCCCTGCTCATCCGAAAAACAATGAGCACTTAAACAATGTCCATGTGGAGTTCTTCCCTGTAGATTTTATTCCTTGTAAAACTGAATGGAAAAACAGAAGTTCAAAATTTTTGTTAGATGCGATGCATTATTTAGAAGCATCATGGGGTACACTGAGCCCTACTGTTATAATTAATTCCTTTAAAAAGGCTGGGTTCTGTAATGATATAGAAGAAAATGTTGATTGTGTTGAAAGTGATGAACAGGAATGGATTCCTTTTGATGAATGGGATTTCCTACAGAGTAGTTTGGGATTTACAGTAAATTTTTATGATTATATTGATGTAAACAATGATGTTATTGCATGTGAATTGCAAAATATTCAAGGTATTTGCAATAAAGATCAAAACATGACTGATAGTGAGCCTGAACAAGAAAATGAGCCTTTGTACCAACACTCAGAGATGCAGTGATTGGCTTCTCTTCACTGCAGCAATTCAGTGTGCTTGATGTTCCTGAATCAGTGTTGAAATGTGTTAGAGAAATTAATTTATTCTGTATGAAGCTCTCCCCAAAATATTTGAAGCACTGGATAGCTACTTGATAAAATTATAAACATTTTTTAGTTATTTTTATTTTATTTTATTTTTTTTTTGTACTACAGTCAGATCTGCTATAATGTGGCACATGTGTTCCTAAAAATCTCTGTGTTATGGTATTTCACACATTAAAAACAACAGGGCTTATGGGGAAAATAGGGATGGGACAGAGCAATAAAAAAAGAAAAAAAATGTTTAGTGTGGTAAGTAAAACACTAAAAAAAAGTTAGAAACCCAATAAAATTGCTAACACAGGTTTAAACATCTTAAATTTCTAATAAATAAATATTACAGTAAATATAGCACTTTACCTTGACAAGATTTGTTTTGCATGATTGATATTTCTGTTCACTTACTTTTTTTTTTTTTTTTTTTTTTTTTTTTTACAAATTTATGTTTTTTCTTTTCTTTTTTTTTACCCAGAAACCCATAAGTCCCTGTTTGGGCACAAGATTTTCAAACCCGTCTGGGCTTGGCATAACCAGGGTCCTGAGCTGGATCTTTCTTGGTGATTCCCTTCCACTTTTGACTCTCTCTCTCTCAGGGTAATTTGGAAATTTTTTTTTTTTGGCTGGTGCAGCATAAGTCTTGGGCTTCCTTGCACCATATAGCTAATAATAATAATAATAATAGAGTTCAGAATTGCTATTTACTAACTGCTTGGGGTTGTTTTTGTTTGAAACTATCATGCAGTATTTTTCTAATGTGTGGTCCAACAAAGATATGTTTTGCATCGTTTAATTTTGGAAACTTTCCTTTAATTAGTCAAACATCTCTTTTGTAGTCCAAAGCTTTCACAGAAAAGCTGAGTTTTATATGCAATAGAGGAAGAAGTATGAACTGATGATCCACAAATAACACATTTGACATTGCAATTTCAATAAATGAACTATTCTTGGACCAGCCAATCCTTGACAATATGCTAATGCAAATAAAAGGGTGACAACCTTAAAATCACCATCTAACTGTTATCAGTTGTGTTGGTGGGTTGAAGTAATGTGTAATTCTTGCATCTTTATTCATTTAAATTTTCTGGGGTTACACTGAAAGACAAGTTGGTACAATTACTCTAATTATAATGGAAAATTAATTAATAGTTGTCTACAGTGGGAATTAGAACATTTCTGATTTATAATTAGGAATTATATAATTATCAGGTTATTTATTAGTATTAGGAGTGGGAAATGATGCAAGAGCGCAAGCTTTTAGAGCATCAGCCAAAAAAAAACTACCCACCTCACCTGTCCATCCCCTGCAAGAATTTGCCTATTTCTTCATTAAATTTGTTCAAATTACCCATTTCCACAACAAAAAATGGACGTTTGTTCTAACGTTCTCTGAATTTATACCCCCTAGTGTGTAATCTCAACAAGAGAATGCTATCAACATTCAATCCATTCAAGGCTTTATAAACCTCAATCAGATCTCTTTGCTGGTGCCTAGTCTCCAGACACTGCAGTTTGTGTTGAAAAGTGATGAGTCACTGTTTAGTGGCATGTGTGTTGCTAGAGTATGGTTGACATTCCTCACAGGTTTATGCCTGGTGCTACCTATGATCTTCATGGAAGATGAACCAGATGGTGACAGGTTAGGCATTACAGTGGTATTGTTCATAATACGCACTTGTGCAGCATTCCGAAATGAACCAATGGGAGTGGTCAATGGAGCATAGTTACTGAAGAGTTGCTCTGTTTGGTCACTTAGTAAAATGAGAATGTTACTTTTGAGCTCTGAAAGGATAAATCAATAGTTGAACTATAAAGTGACTGATCAAATCCTAAACTGTGGGAGGATGGCATATCAGTTATATAATTGAACCGAAGCATAAGAAAGCATTGATTGAGTGCTTACTCTGAGTAGCAAGAAGAAACTATTCAAGAGATTAATGAAAACCAGGTGAGCTGCAGTTTAGTAAATGTAAGTGATGTGACCAGTTGTAGTCTCTTAAGGATGGGGGGTTGGCAATGGCTTAAATGACCTTGGGCTGGTATATAAAGAAATAGTGCACTGTCAGAAGCATTTATGGACAAAAGCAAAATATCAGAAATATATTCAATACTTATCTTGTGAAAGGCTGTTGACGAATGCAAAGTATCCCATGGAGATAGTTCCATATGAGGAATGTAACGGTAATTTGACATTTAAATTACTGTTTATAGAAGAAATATCAGGAGCACAAAACAACAGAGCCACTAGCGTGCGTGTGTGTCTGCGCGCGCGCACACACACACACACACACACACACACACACACACACACACACACACACACACACACACACACACACACAATACAATACCAGCAAGAAAAGTGGAAAATTCAGATTTTTAAAAATCTGTAGAAAGCATGCAAATGCAATGGTAAATAACTAGACGCAGTTTTTAAAGAGTAGCCTTTCCACCTCCAGAGCTTTGAGTGAATATGAAATTACCAAATGTTACTGTTATCAATGGGTGTGAGAATTTACTTTCTATCATCCCTTCCCTAGACAAAGTATTAATAGAAAGGAAGATTATATAGAGGTTTATTCCTTTTGAGGAAAGTGTTTAAATGTGGGAGTGCTATAGCCATTAAAAAATGCATGGATAGCACTATAAGCAGAATTTTCCTATATATGATTTTCTGGATTCATCATGAAATTTTCAGAATAAAATGATCGTAGATCAAAGGAAGAAATACCCTTAGCTAAGTATATCAAAGCATTCACTTCTAATAATAAAAAAAAATACATTTTTTTTTGAGTAGTCTGTAATACATGATCATTAGATTAAAAGCAATGGCGGGGGATAATGTGATATAAGCCCTTCCTGACTGGTGTGGTGGTATGTGGCCTGATAAGCTGTTTACAACTCCATGTATTCAGTTTAGTAGATAAAATGCACTTGTAATGTACTGTTCAGACTCCATGGAATGTTTTTGTAGCACTCAACAAAACTGGTATTCTGTAATGACACTATGGAAAACTAGAAATTGCTAAAAATATTTTTATTAAAAATTTCTTTTTCTTCCTTTTTCCTAGGCTTGGCACAAAAGTACTTGCTATTCTTGCAAAGAGTGTAACAAGAAACTGGAGTCAACAACATTGTGCGAAAGGGAAGGAGAAATATATTGTAAAAGTAAGTTTGTTCGTTGTTAGTTAATTACCTGGTGTTCTCGCATTAGCATTATCAAAGGCATACAATGCAAGAAAGCAAGCTTATGCAGCATCAGCCAAAAAAAAAAAAAAAACCTCCCATTTCACCCCTCCATTCGTTCCAAATGCCTGTCCAGCTCAACCTTAAATTTATTTAGGCTATCAACTTCCACAACAAAAGATGGAAGTCTGTTCCACCAATCAACTACCCGGTGGCTAAAGGCAAACTTCCGCACATCTATTCTACAACTGTATTTCCTCAATTTGCATCTGTGCCCCCTCAGGTTCTTAATCTGAGCAAGAGGAAGAATCCCATCATCATTCAGCTTGTTCAACCCATTCAAGGCCTTATGCATCTCAATCAGATCACCTCGCAGGTGCTGCAATTTGCAGAACGTAAGCCTTTCTTGTTCCCCTCACCAATCTTGTTGCCCTTCTTTGTATTCGTTCTAGCAACTCTACATCCTCCTAAAATGAGGCCTCCAGACCTGTACAGAGTACTCTAGGTGTGGCCTGACCATTGCCTTGTATAATGGGATAATCACCTCCCTGTTCTTGGTAACAAAATTCCTATATATCATTGACAAGACTCCATAACCTGCCCTGGGAACCCCATCTGCACTGCTCAGCAAACTTCATATTTGACTGCACAATTACCCCCAGGTCTTTTCCACTTCCCTCAGTGTAGTACCACACAGTTGGCACGTTTCTCTTCGGTTATTGCTACCCATATGCAGTACTTTGCATTTGTCAATGTTAAACTTCAGCTGCCACTTCTCAGCCCATTTGCCCAACTTATCTAGATCCAGTTGGAGTAGCATACTGTCTTTACTGTCGTTAACAACCCTGCAAACTTGCACATTAAACCTGATATACCTTCATCAATATCATTGATAAATATACAAAACAACAATGGGCCCAACACCGAACCATGGGGAACTCCACTAATAACATTTGTCCAAGTACTATATAAACTAATTTCCATTAGTACTTATTAGTACTGTATAAACTAATCTCCAATTATTATCCAGATACATATCGGTTTAACATTTATGTCACTGCAGCTTACTTTGATAATATGCTAGTCCATCTTTGGCTGCTATGACATGCTCTCCTCTGCTGAGTAGACTTTCCACCAATGAATCTGCACTGAGTGTAGTCCTCCATTCCTGGTGCAAAATGGTGACCAATTGAGCTAATGTGGGAACTGTTGGTCTGGCCCTCGCCCAACATTTTTGTTCATCCCATAGGTTTTCCATAAGGCAGACTCACAATTACGTTCCCTTTTGTACATTCATATCCATGAACTGTTTTCGAACAGCACCGTTGGTATGGCATGGAATTGTGTCCAAATTGGTAAGGTAGGACCGCTGTAGGTCCTAGGTCATACCATGAGAAACAGCCTCACACCATAACCCCACCTCTTCCAAAATGGGAATGCACTATGCAATTTTTGCATAGTGCATTCCAGCAGTAGACGTTCTACAGACATTCTACCCACCCACTCCTGCTCATCTGATTAGAATAGGGTGTAGCAAGAATCAACACTCCATAGAACTTATTTCCATTGCTCAGTTGACCGATTATGTTGATTGGCATCAATTTCCTCCCTGAAATAATTTCAACAGATTCTTGTAGGAAATATATTCAAAAACTGAGATGTGTATAAAAAGTTCTCATCACCCTCAGTTTTCAAATATCATAGGTTAATGACCAAAAACCAAGACCCTGTCGTTAAAGCTTCATTTCCTACATTCTCATTTAGAATTTTCCCCCCTCAAAACTTGGAAGCAATCTCCGATGGGCATGGTGAAGGTTTCACCAAAATATTTCTCAAATGGAAAAAAGATACCATTGGAATCTCATATGGGAAACACCAGTGGATGATTATAAAAGGCAAAAAATGACAAAATAAGTGTTTTGTTATCAGATAAACATTTTTGTTAAGGTTAATAGACCCATTGTTTAATATTTAGTACTGTATGCAACATTTTCTTAAAATATATGAAATCTTTTTTACTAGAAACTTTGACTTTAATCCCTTCACCCTTAAAATTGGTGGGTGTTACAGCCATATTGTAACATATTGCAACATCAAATCTACAAGTTTAATAGGGAGCAGAAAAAAAATTTTTTATTTTTTTTTTTTTTGCGAACCACTGTTATTTAATGATATTTGACTTATGCAGCACTATTATCCTATAGGAACTGAGTCTGTGTAGCTCTATACATAATGTGTTCTTAAGATCCCAACCCTTACATTCCAACCCCAACATTTCACAAGTTGCACATTTTTTTAGGCTGTAATGAGTTTGAGAATTTCCCCTTTCAATTCTCCCCCGATCCACAGTAGTTCTGCTACTTTGTGCCCATTGCTTTGCTGCTCTAGTCTGTGCTATGATTTTCCTTTGAATACAATTGATTAACAATAAAAATTAATAAGATTAATAAATTTAATTAATTAATTGTAAGTACTACATTAATCTAATAGATTCCTAAATGCAGTGATACGCATTATGGTATCTAGTTTTATGTGTTACCTTGTGCTAATCAGCTCAGAATATACAGTTAAGCTATACAGTAATACCCCGAAGTTACGCGATAGGTGGGTCCGACGAAAATCGCGTAAGTCGAATTCGCGTAAGTCGGGGTACAACTTTGCATATAAATACATATAAATTTTGCTTAATTGGGACCAAGGACTAACAAAAACACTAGTTTAGAAGAAAAATATTAATAAAATTGCAGTTCTTTATACATATTAATACAAAATATGTATTAAAAAAACAAATGACTTACGTAAAAAAGTTATTTCGATGTCGATGGCATCATAAAATCTAACAAATTCGTCTGACGACACAGCGCCTTCTTTTTTTCACGCAGAATTTCTTCGTAGCAAGCTAATAATTTTTTTTATTCCTTGCTTTGTAGCTATAACGCGTTCTTCGTTGGAGTCTATGTTTTCTAAAATTTTTAAGCCCTTTACAATTGAGCCCTTTTCAATTTTCAACCTGTCAAGTTTGCAATTGTCATGTGCTTTTCGCCGTTGCTTCATTTAGGCCTGTAGCACGTGTAATATCACATGGTCTTTCATTTCGCTCAAAGCGTTTCACAATTTCATATTTTTTCTCTATCGACAGAGGCGGACTGGCCATAAGCCTTACCGGGGAAACCCCAGTGGGCCAGTGTGATTTTGGCCATAAACCATAGTATGAGGCCACTATAAATTTTCCCCGGGTAAGAATTTTTGACCCAGTCCGCCTCTGTTTATCGATAATTGCTTTTCTTTTTCTCTCTGAATCTGCAGTGTCCTCACCAGGACGCTTCCTTTTCACACCTTTTAAGTGTTTTACTCATTTTTAGGGAATAAAGCACAATTACAAAACGAGGAGGACGCTTGATACGCATAAACAAAGCTGCGCGCATGTAGCAACTGAATAAACAACACCATAAAGGCAGAGATACGCTATTAACACCTCACATTTCTAGGGGTTACTACCATAAAACAATAAAAATCCAGTTGGTTTCTGCTAGTGAAATCTGTTATAAACTGGTAGTAAACTCGATCTAATTGCATTTGCGATTATACCGATAGCTGGAATTGTGTTGGTTTTTACGTTATTATGGTGAAATGTGTTTCCCCTTCACTGATATAAAAAACATAAAAGCAGCAAAGTTGAATTTTGTTCATCTTTCGCTCTCATTCTCCGCCGTCGCACCGTATATCGATAACATATGAAAAACGACCTTGAAGATAGTAGGCGGCAGCGTTGCCAAACGAAAAAATCAAGAACCGCGTAACTCCGAGTTCGCGTAAGTCGGGGTAGTGTAAGTCGGGGTATTACTGTACTGTAATGATATCAATGTTAAGTTAATTATATACTTAGCTAAACACAAAGATATATGCCCAACAAGTGATTTGGAGTTATAAGTTAATTATTAATATATAACAATTATCCAACTAATGCTAACCTAATTAATTCGAACTTTAGAGCTACTTATTTACCACAATTAAAAATTTGAATTCTTTTACCACTCACTCTACTATAACAATGGCGGCAAAATTTGAATGAAACAATGGTTCTATATATATTAAGTAGTAACCTATAAAATCTTAGACAACTCCATAGCCAGGTGGGAAGGAGAAGCAGTGCATAGCACTCGCTTCTTGATTAGACCGGGGTTCGAACCTGTCACCACCAAATACGGAGGATGTGGAAAGGTCAGGGAATAACCACCGCATATCCCGGAGCAATATGGCCTTAGTTGCTAATGCTCCTAAAAACCAAATAACAAACAAACATAAAATCTCTAGCTAAATTAAAAATAAAATAACGAGTGGGACTAGGATGTAACGCTACTTATAGAGTATGATTTAATATAACAGTAAATAAAATGGCAAAAGTCTTCAAAAAATGATCGATTTCTTGGAGCTGGAAATTCACTGCTTGCACTTGGATAATCTCATCACCATAGTGTGGGATGTGACGTGCACACGCCCTCCCACTGGGTATACTTGATTTTTTGGAGGGGGACGCTTTTTTCATTAAACACTTTAATGTGAAATATGGACAAACCATCCCACAAATCTAGATAAAAGTGGTTTTTTCTAAGATTCATATTTTATTTCTCTGAGATTAAGTGTGTGTGTGTGTGTGTGTGTGTGTGTGTGTGTGTGTGTGTGTGTGTGTGTGAGGTCCATTCAAAATGCTTCTAGATTATGCTCATTGTTCAGGGTTGAACAGCAGAGCTCAGTACAGCAAAGTATAATGTATTTAAACATCTCATCCTTATCTCTGTGTATTCAGCTGATAAGGACTTGTTTTCACATCTTGCCATATTTAGAAATTATTATTATTAGCTATGTGGTGCAAGGAAGCCCGAGGCTTATGCTACACCAGCCAAAAAAAATTCCCAAGTTACCCTGAGAGAGAGAGAGAGAGAGGTAGAAAGGAATTACCAAGAAAGGGTGCCTCCATAGCCAGGTGGGAAGGAGCAGCAGTGCATAGCACACCCTTCTTGATTAGACCAGGGTTCAAGCCCATCACCACCAAATACGGAGGATGCGGAAAGGTCAAGGAATGACCACCGCATATCCCAGAGCAATATGGTCTTAGTTGCTAATGCTCCTAAAAACCAAATAACAAACAAACATACCAAGAAAGAGAAGAATGGTGATATCCAGCTCAGGGCCCTGGGTGTGCCAAGCCCATACTCACTAGTTGTGAGCCCCTGGGGTTAATGTTGGAATGCACTAAAAAACTTGTTTTAGGTGTATTTAATTTTGCTTGATTTTGGGAACTGCAAGTGAAACATTTGATGTTAAAATAGCACACTGGGGACTCTGCAGTGGGCTTTACACTAGTTTTCAATTGGCAGTGTCATTTCAAAGGGGGTAAATAGGCTGTTGAAAGTGATCTTTTGACAGACGCTGCAATCTGGATGGCCACCAAACACCTCAATAGATGATGAAATCATGTCCACATTCTTTGCCACTTGTACAGTGTGGTTTTTTTTTTTTTTTTTTTTTTAATGGCCAAATACCAAATTGTCCAAGCCCAGCAGTGCCTGTTTTCATTAGTTATGAGTCCTTGTGACTTTGTTTCCTAGACTTGGGCATAGATTTGATGACATACTGACAATAAATAAAGTGCAGTATGGCAGTTCAGACTTTCAGTGAAAGTCTGCATTTATATAGTAATTTAAATGTTTTGTCAGTCCATGTTATCCATTACTTACTCATTTTTCTTTCTGTTCTATATTATTTACCCAAGAAAATATTCTTTTGTTATCCATAAAAACAAAGCAAGGGTCACATTAAAAATAAAATATAATATGCAATAATAAGTACTTTTTTTTTGAAATTATATTTATCTTTGGATATGAAAAATTGAGAATTAAAACAATTTCTTCTCTCCCTTACAGCAAAATATATCTTCTAAAATGATGGAGCATAGATTTCTTTCTGCAGTTTAAGTGGGTTGCATTGTAAAACATTGGGTAATGCTGCTATATTAAACCTATTTCATTAGTAAATTAATAAGAGGAGTTTACCTCAATATAGTACGTGGAACACTTCCGTATGATACCCTCCAGAAATTAAATAAATTTCTGGAGGGTATCATACGTTTTAATTTCTGGAGGGTATCATACGGAAGTGTTCCACGTACTATATTGAGGTAAACTCCTCTTATTAATTTACTAATATTATTATCAACGTAGAACATATTGAGTATTACAGCTCTGATTCATATTATCTAAACCTATTTCAGTATGTCAGAATTCCACTATTATTGCTTTTAAGGTGATAACATCGATCAGTGATGGCTGTTAACATTTTTCAGTGTTTGAATGATAACTTATTTAGTAATAACAACTATGAGCAAATAACAAATGCTTCTATAGCTGTTGGTGCCTCCGTAGCCAGGTAGGAAGGAGCAGCAGTGCGTAGCACACGCTTCTTGATTAGACCGTGGTTCGAGCCCGTCACCACCAAATACGGTGGATGCGGAAAGGTCGGGGAATGACCACCGCATATCCCGGAGCAATATGGCCTTAGTTGCTAATGCTTCTAAAAAACAAACAAACAAACAAACATCCATCTATAGCTGTACAAGATATTAAATAATCCATCTTGTACCTTTTCTGCTTCTCTCTCTCTCTCTCTCTCTCTCTCTCTCTCTCTCTCTCTCTCTCTCTCTCTCTCTCTCTCTGTGTGTGTGTGTGTGTGTAGTGGTGATATTTGTAGCAGTTTGTGATTTCATTCCTGATTTTGGATAACACTTTTCGTGCTTGTTTGCAGAATTCATCATTTTGGTATACTGCATTTGATATGAATATTCTTACTTAAACAGAAATGAACATTCTTACTATTTGTTACCTGGACTATATCCCCCCCTATATTCTGATAGTTCTCCATTGTCATTTCCCAACTTTGTTACAATTCTTTTCTTTCATGTATCCATACTTTGATATTTGGAACATGGAACATAGTTGTGTATGACACTTTGATGAGGTATCCAAATAATTTTGCTAGAATAAAGTAACTACATATATTGTATGTATTTCTTTCTTATTGTTTTTCTTTCTTTCCTTTCTTACAGCTTGCTATGGAAAACTGTTTGGACCCAAAGGTTATGGTTATGGACAAGGTGCAGGAACTCTGCAAATGACATAGTTTTGGTTTTAGAGCTGTCTGCCTCTTCCATTTAATTGTGGATATGGTAACCCACTTGTACAGTCCCCATCATCTTGTAATATATTAGCTTTAACTCAGTGCCATCAGGTTGCTATATATATATAATATATATATTTTCTTGTTTTGTTTTTCAGTTTTGAGTTGTCAAATCAAAAGTCAGTTTTTGCAAAGGTGGTGCAGACAGTTAATTTTTCAAATTGTTCTTAATGTTTATTTTCACATTATGCTAGAATTAATTTCAGAGAAATTTGTTTTGCACCATCTATTAAACATTCATAACTGGGACCATTAATTTGTCACTCATATTAGAGATGGATGGGAACAAGCACAGTAAAATGTTTTAATCTATACTTGTTACATGATAATGAAATTTTATTTTTGTAGTGTTGTATAATAAACTAGTTGAAGTAGTTGTTTTGAATGGATAATCATTCCAGCACTTTTAAATGTGCCATGGTTGCACCAGTCCTGTTAATATGTTAAATGATGATAACTAGATATGCCAAATAAAATTTGTCATTTCATGATCTGTTTTGAATATGGTATTTCTTAGTTGGAAAGTTTGATCCTTACAGAGATGAGAAAAGTACAGTGGATTTTCACTCTGTAAACTTCAGAAGGCTATTACAGCCTAATCAGTTTAATATAATTAATTTCTATAAATAACAAGGAGTAGTTTTGAATCTGAGAATAAGGCAATGGTATCTGCACAAGTGTATAATAATCCTCTACTTCTTGTTTTATTAGCAAGAGTTTTGTATAAAATACACTTTAAGTTTCTAAGAGATAAGTTCTCTGATTTACAAATTGTAGTTAATTATCTAATAACAGAAAATGAGAAATATTAGAGGATTTGCAAAAAAAAAAAAAAAAAAAAAAAAAAAGAAAGAAAGAAATGGTAGACATACTATTTAAAAATATTTCCTCTCCAACCAACTGTTAAAAGTCAGTCTATTCCTAGCTGTACTCCTAAAGTTTGTCCTATTGTTAATGCAAACCTTTCTTATAATGTTATTGACTTTCCAATTAATAGTGTCTTTTCAAAAGCCTAATGTTAAAACTAAATTTAATTTATTAATTTTGAAAGCTTCAGATAATATCCCGTGTGATACCAGTTTAGATGTTAGAAATGAGGTAGTGAATCACATGAAAAACTTTTAAGAGATGAGTGAAGTCATTAAAATTAATTTGAAAGAAAGGAATTTTAGTAGACTGTTTCCATGAAGAGATAAGCAGGATTGCCTCTTCTACACATCTTGCTGAAAAAGGTATAAAATCAGACCCTCCCAGGCTTCACAAACCTACTGTATTGCTATATGACATTGACAAAAACCTATTAAAAAGTGATATAACTGAAGGCTTGTTTTACAAGAATTTTCAGCACTATTGTGTATATTGCAGTGACTTTGTTAAGGAGTTAGTTTAGATTCTCTACAAGAACAAAATTACATTCCTCGGTTAATTGGGTTATTAGTTTAAGTCTAAGACTTCTTTTAATTGCTGTGAGTGTTGATTGTTTTTTAGTAGGCTGGACAGATTGCAAATTTAAACCTTTCACTATTGTTACACATTGCTTTGTTTTTCTTGCCTATGGGCATACTACACAATCATACACATAGGATGCTTCCTTCTACAGGCATTATGTTCATATTGACCAAGTGTATGCTGACTGGCCAAATAGGGAACAACTGCCCTATTGTTCATATTGAAAAAAAAAAAAAAAAAAAAAGACTTTCATCATTCAGTTAAGGATGTAAACTGTCCCAAATACCAGTGTGCTTTGGAAGTAGGAAAGAACTGAACCATTTATGTCTAAAAACTTTGATTCCTATTGTGTTCCTATAAAATTATCAATCTTCTTCTTTTACATAATCATATTTAATAGTATTACAAATTAACAGATAAAAATCAAAATGCTGCAGATGAAATTAGACATATATAAGAAAAATGTTGACTCATTTCATTTAAAATAACCATATTACTTGCATGGGAAAATTGTGAGATTTCCTTTCCCTTTAAAGGGTTATTCAGTTTCAGCACCAACATGCCTATGCTATTGTGATTCTTAATGATGATAATATGGACATGATCATTATTGATGGTCTCTGTCCACAGTTTATTACTTGCATTCTAGTTACTTATAGTTTTGGCTGTGTCTTTTCTCTGCATATTGTGCTTCTACAGATTTAGTATTAACCAATAGTAGTGGGAAATGATGCAAGAAAGCAAACTGATACAGCAGCAGCAAAAAAAAACCCACCAAGACACCTCACATTTTCTCTATTCATTCCCTCCAATAGTTTGTCTAGTTCTTCCTTGAATTTATTTAAGCCATAAACTTCCACAACAATAAAAGCTGGAAGTTTGTTCCAGCAATCAACCATTCACTGTCTAAAGGCAACTTCCACACATCAATTCTATAACTGTCCTCCCTTAATTTGAATTTGTGCCACCTCATGTGTAGTCTGACTAAGAGGAAGAATCCCATCAGCATTGAGCTTGCTCAATCCATTCAAAGCCTTAAACACCTTAATCAGGTCACCTTGCAGGTGCCAAGTCTTCACACGCTGCAATTTGCAGAATTGAAGCCTTTCTTGGCAAGAACATCCCCTTTGTTTCCCTTTTCTGTACTAGTTCCAGAAGCTCTACATCCTTCCTAAAATTAGGCCTCCAGACTTGTATGCAATATTCAAAATGTGGCCTGACCATTACCTTATATAATGGGACAATCATCTTATCCCTGCTAGTAAAATACTTGTATATCATTGACAAAACCACATGAGTTATCCTGGCAGCCTGTCTGCATTGCTTAGAGAATTTCATATCTGACTGAATAATTACCCACAGGTCTTTTTCATTTTTCACTACCCTGAGTGTAGTACCACACAGTTGGTATGTTACTCTGGGGTTATTGCTACTCATAGGCAGTACTTTGCATTTGGCAATATTAAACCTTGCATTTTTCATCCCATGCAATTTCTCAGCTAATCTGCCTAACTTTTCTAGATCATTCCTGTCATTAACTCTCCTCCCAACCTTTGTATCATTTGCAAACTTGGACGTTAAGACCGATATGCTTTCATCAATATCATTAATAAATATAGAAAACAACAATGGACCCAACACGGAACCCTGGAAGACTTCACTAATATCATTAGTCCATGGAAGTGTCTATTGATTACAACTCAGTCATCTCCCGCTCAACCATCCCTTTATCCATAGCAGCAACAGTATCAAAAGCTTTCCTGAAATTCAAGTATATGATATAAAATTATTTTTTTGCATTCAGTTCCTTTGTGACCACATCGTAGTATCCAGTAAAATTGGGCAGACCAAATTTCCATTTAATAAACCCATGCTGTTTGAAGTATAATTGTAGCCTTGTCTAGGTGATCCTGCATTACTTTTTTTTTACCAACGACTCCATTATTTTCCCTGAAACAGCAGTTAAACTAATAGGTCTGTAATTACTCATGTCACCCTTTGATTTCCCACTTTGTGAACTGGGGATACATTTACACATATCCAGTCCGTGGGGACCTCCCATGAATTCAAGGATACTCTCATAATTGACTCAGAGTTTGCTTGCTTCCTTTGCTGCCTCTTGTAATACAATTGGATAGATCCCAAATGGCTCAGGTGCCTTTCTTATGTTTGGCTCTGACAATTTCTCTTCCACTTTACTCTCAATTATTACAGAACCATTTAGTTCTCTGTTAGTTTGATAAATTTCTTGCATCCATTTCAGTAAAGAATTCCGCATATCTGAAAGTAAATGCAAAATACTCATTCAGTTTGTCAGCAACCCGAGCAGGATCATCAACAGTTAAACCATCGATATCAAGTTCAACGATTTGATATATTGCCTTCAATGTTTACATAAGTAAAGAAGTCTTTGCTGATTTTCTTTGCATCCTCTGCCAAAAATTACTTGTAATTTGCCTTAGCTTGCCTAACCTCCTTTGTGACTTGATTACAGACTAGTTTATATATACGTGTGCTGTGTAAGCTGATAATTTATATGCATCCCATGCATTTTTCTTCTCTTCCACAAGTCTAATTAGTTCATTTAACATCCATTTAGGTCTGAGTCTTGAACAGTATTTTTTAGTTGATATGAAAAGCCTTACTAGCTTCTATGGTTATTCCCTTGGATGCTTTCAATTTAAAATTTTCTGTGGTAATATAATTAGTTGTTCCCACTGTGTAAAATTTAAAAACATTCAGACCACTACTGTTACGAAAGCGAAAACCCTTACCCTTGATGGTAGTTCCATCATCTGCAGATTATTTATGCATGAATAATCACTGCTGATAATCAGATCAACAGTGTTACACCTTGTTGCCTCTCTAACATGCTGCTGTAGAAAAGAGTCATTCAATAATTCCACAAAAGTCTTACTAGTGTGTGATGAACCCACAATTTCCAGTCAAATCTGGAAAATTGAAATCCCTCATAAAACAGCGATTTACTGGGCCACCGGATTTCTCTATACAGTTGTTCATTGCACCCATCAGAGTCATTATGCCTGTGACACACTCCTTTCATTTTTGCTTTCCCAAAGTTTACGTCACCAAACTGACCCAACGTTGCAGTGTCCACCGATGTTAACTCAGTGCAGTGTCCTAGATTTTGTGCTTAACTAACAGCATAACCCCTCCACCTCCCTCTTATCATTTCTGCATACATTGCACTCCCTTTATTCAAATTCTGCATTCTTTATATTTGAGTGACACCACATCTGATATGCCAACAGTGTCTTTAATGTCTTGACCAGCAGTTCAAATGGATCAAATTTATTTACTATGCTCCTAGCATTGATATACATGCATCTGTTGCATGTATACTTACCCAGTTACCCTAACAAAGCTATTTACTTGTTTTGTGAGACTCCCAGCAGTCCTTGAAATCCTCAGCACCTCGCTTTGAAGGCTGCTGCTCATTCCAGTAGAAGCAGTGCAAGAATCACTTTCACCTCTGCCTGTGGCTATTGTTAATATATTAGTCTGTGTATTCCCCTAGTTTTCTGACCTGAGCCAAGAGTGTCCTGACCCACCTAATGCTGCTCCTATAGCATCAGCAAATATTCTTGCACCATTTTTATTTAAGTATATCCCATCCCTGTAGAAACAGTCTCCTGTTAACAAGCACAAACCATGCTGTGAAAAATTCTACACCATGAGCCTTGCATACTCTCTCCAGGGCTGAATAGATTGACAAGGCTATCATAATATACTCTCCTATTGTGTTTGGGCAGCATTGCACAATTTTTTTTTTTGCCCTAATGGGTAGCACAAGTGGTAGGATCACCATCCACCCCACATTAGGTGGAAAACACAAGTCGGGCACCATTGATGACAGGAGAAATTTTTGTGGTCCTTTTCCACAATGTGGCTGAGTTAGTTGGTCTCAGACAAGGATAGCATGTTTTTTTCTCCTGAGAACTCTAGTTTTTTGCCAGAAAACAAAATTGACCTCAGAAGACGCTCAATTTACAGATAATATACACGGAACAATGTAGTCTTAGTAGTTGATTCTCCTGAAACCCTACTCTACAGCAATAACAGTAGACACTTTCAAGTTTAAACATAGTCTTTTTTTCAACGTTGCCTTGTATTTGTTAAGTAAGCCTGCAGATGGCTGCTCTACAATGTTAACTTTTGCACCTGGTGAACAAACTCTGGTCCTATTCCACCTTTTTTTTTTACCCCTGCACAATATGCAGGACCAGTGCATTCTGCCCTGGATGTTGCCTCTATATTGCCTGATGCTCAAGTGCGAACTCTGGTACCTTTGAGAGCATCCACCCTACTTTTCAAGCTCTCATAAAGGCCCATCACAAACACTGAGTTGGCACCTCATTTCTCCACACACTGCACTGAATACAAACAATCTCCCTTGTTTATATTATGTCCTGTTCCAGAAATCTGTAAACAAAGCACAAATATCACATTTCTTCAGGCCATGATTTGTAGGAGGATTGCTCCCTTCAATTCTCCCCCAATCCACAGCACTCCTGCTGCTTTGACTCCCCATCTTTGCTGATCTAGTGTGGGGCATGACTTCCAATTATAGTCAATATACTGAACTAATTAAATTCAATAATAACACTAATTCAGCAGTTATGCAGCAATAACATGTACTAGCCTATCAAGTATACGTTCTATGTATTATGCTGTAAGTTAATTATAAATATAACTATTATAAATAGATTATAAAATTTACAGCAACCTATGTGAATGCTGCTAACCTATCGAGAAATCTGTTTACCATAAGTGAATTACCTTACGACGCACTACGTTATAAATTACGACATACAATATTCGTGTCAAATCGCTGATACAAAGGTTCTGTGTGTATTAAATTGTAACTTACAAAATCTCTAGCTAAATTTAAAAATAAGCTAACAAACGTAACTCAGACTTAAAATTTTGATTGAAAACAAATGTAAAATTTTCGATTTAAAATCATCTTGTATACGATTTTATATTGCAACAATTTGGAGAAAAAATCTTCATATATTCAATTTACCCCACATGCTTTCTGCTTTCTCAGATTCTGGGTAATCTATTATTGATGTTTCTATTGGTTTCTATTCCTTTTTGCCATTAGTAGGTTCATGAAAATTTGTTTCTTCTGATCATCGTGTAATTTCTTTTAAAATTTCTGATTCTGTTCACTCACCTAATTTCACTGATCTTCCTTGTACATTTTCTTGCATTTTCTGTTAAAAATGTAAATTGGGTAAATTTCTGCCCCTTTTGTTGTTCTCAACTTTTTTTTTTTAGTACTCCAGAACAGCTGAGGCCTTACAGAGGATAACTCCATTTTTCTCGAGCATCTTTCAAATTCTGATGACTGCACGATATCTTCAAAATGTTATTTTAAAGGCTACTTTGCTTTCATTAAGGAAAAACATTCATAGAAAAAATTCTACTCCAGGGTGGAATCTGAATTTTACGATTGCCTGTTGGGCAGTTTTTCAATTTTTTTCAGCAAAGACATTCTTGGCCGTTGGCTGATGTTCAACAATTCCTTGATATTTAGCTTCAGAAAAAAACAGAATATATTAAGCTGATTACTGAAAGTAAAATAGAAGCTTTTCACAAATTCATTTTTGAGGATGATTGGGATCCCAGGAGTTTAATATATAAAATTTCTAGAACAAAATTTATTCTCCAATTATTTTTTTATTCTGTCTGCCATAATGATCTTGAATCTCTCATGTGGTCAGATGCTATTAATTCCATTTTAAATAAGTTATTTTTTCCTGATGATCCAGCTTCTGATCTTCCTGCTCACTAGGACATTAGAATCTTGAATCACAATTATGTTACTCTAAAACTTGCACCTCCTCTCTCTCTGTAAGAATTAACATCTGCTCTTGTCAGAATTAAACCAAATCGTCTGTGCACTGATCTTATTTAAGGTGTTCTTAATTAAACTCTGATATTTGTTCTGAAGTTTTGATAAATCGGTACAATAAATGTCTGTAACTGTCACAATTTCCTACTACTTATAAATCAGCATTCTTAAAAATTTTGCTCAAATCTGCTAAACCTGTAGATCAATGTTTGTCCTTTGGACCCATTGCTCTTTTAGTCGTCAGGAAGTTATTTGAATGGCTAATTTCTTATAGAATTAATTCTTTGCTATTAAGAAATGAAATCTTTTGGAAAACCAATATGCTTTTACCCTAGGTATGGCTTTGAAATTGCCTTAGCTTCACATTTTAAATTTTCCCACGATACTTATTTTAAATGTACTCTTGCCATTTTTGTTTACTTTGAGAGTGCTTTTGATTCCATTTGGTGGTAAAGTGCCCCCGAACGTTCTGCTCTGTACATACTCCCTGGTCGCAAATCTTTTTCTCCAAAATTGAAAATTCAGCATTACTTTTTTTTCAACATTCAGGCTGTTCGCTCACAATTTTTTGGTTTTCCTGCCAGGGCAACCATGAAAGACAGGAACATTGTTTTCAACAATTGGCTTATTAAACAATTTTAGAATTATTCATCCTTGACTTCATCATCAGCCATTTTCAATCCATTGCAGGATGAAGGCCTCTCCAGCAACTTTCCAGTTCCTTCTGTTTTGTGCAATGGCCATCCATTTACTACCCACAAACCCTTGAATATCATCCGTCCATTTCTGTCGTCTTCCAGTTTTCTTCTAGCTCCTCTTGGGTACAATTCTTAGTCCCTCTGTCATCACGTCTTCAAGTTATGTGTCCTGCCCAAGACCATTTTAGTTCTTTAGTTTTGATAAGAATGTCCTTTACTTGAGTTTGCTGTCTAATCCATGTGTTTCTGTTATCTAATAGTCTCATTCCCAATATAATTCAATCCATTCTTCGCTGTGTAGTTCTCGGCTTCTCTTCCATTCTTTTGGTGAATGCTCAAGTTTCGCTTCCATAAGTCACGGAGGGTAGTATACATTGGTTCATTATTTTACGTTTCAGACAAATTGGGATATTGCTCCTCAGTATGTGACTATATTTCCTGGATGTCATCCATCCAAAATTTATTCTTCTCTTGACTTCCAGCCATTTATCATTATTACAGCTAATGACCTGTCCCAGATAAGTATATCACTCCACCTTTTCAATTACTGTTCCATCAATCATTATATCCATTTCTATGGCATACTTGTTCATCATTACTTTTGTTTTAGCCTTATTCATCTTTAGTCCAAAGTCCTTACTAACTCTGCATAAATGATTAAGATTTTGCTCTAATTCTTTGGGAACGTGGCTTATGACCACAATGTCATCTGCAAATCGTAAATGAATTTTTTTTTTTTTTTTTATGTAAACCCCAAACATGACAGGTATTAGAACCTATAGTACTTAGTACTGTGCTTGGGTTGGAGGTTGAGAAGACTAAAGAAGATATTTGTTGACATTAGACTGTAATTTTCAGGAAATACGTATGAAGGCAGGTTGTTCCAGAAAATGGCAGTTGAATGAATAAACGAGGAAGATGAAAAGTTGGTTCTGTGAGTTTGAAGTTGGACATTAAATGGATGTTGGCTGGCGGCGGCACGTGTTCGGACTGTTTTGAAAGAGAGAGTGGGAATTATACAAGCCAATTCAGAAGAACAGTGCCCATGGAAGTATCTGTAGAAGAGGCATGCAGCAGAAACAGTCCGTCTATGATACAGCGAGTGGAGAGACTCTGTTAGAGATAAATCATTAATTAACCTAACTGCCCTCTTCTGAATGGAATCAAGAAGCCTGAGAGAGGTTTTGGAGGCACCACCCCAGATGTGGGAACAATATTCCATGGCAGAGCGGAGTTGCGATTTATACAGAGTGAGCAGCTGTTTGGAAGAAAAGTAACGTCGAGAGGAAAGAGGAAACCAAGTTTTTTAGATGCAGAGGAAGCAATATTTGTAATGTGCTTGTGCCAGGAGAGAATAGAAGTTGCAAAAGTTGCGGCCAATAGCTCTGGCAAGAGACCAGAATGCTTGGCTACCATTAGGGCAAGAAGCAAGTTTTCTGCTCTTAGCCTGTTCAAACTCTAGTTTGGATTGATTAATAACTGCTTTACAATTGTTGCGAGCTTTGGTGTAGGCAGAAAATGAAACTGAAGAATTAGAAACAAGCCAATTACAATATGCAACATTCTTCTCTTGAACACCCTTAGCACATTTATTGGAAAATCAAGGTTTATATAAAGTACGAGATTTTAAAGTGGAGTGTGGGATAAAGGATTCCATTCCTGCAAGAATAATTTCACTGACACGATCTGAGCAAACATTGACATCAGAAGTTTTGAAACAGTAATCCGACCAAGGAAAAGAAGAAAATAAATCTCACAAGTCATCCCATTTTGCATTCTTGTAAGGCCAAACAACACGAGGTTGGGAAAAACCATGAGATAAAGGTTCCATTGGAGAAGAGACAATCACCAAGTTGTGATCTGAAGTGCCTAAAGGACCTCTCACTTCGACTGTGTACTTAGGAAGGGTTGTTTGTGAGAAGAAAATCAAATGTGTTGGCTGTGTGATTAGGATTGTCCTGTATTCTTGTAGGTAAATGAACAATCTGTGCAAGGTCATTAGTAATTGCAAAAGCCTCAACATCTCGACCAGCTGGGTCGGTGTGACTAGAAAACAGAAGCCAGCTGGAGTTGTGAACATTAAAATCACCAAGGAAAATTACCTCGCTGTTAGGAAAGTTGGACTGGAGAAAGTCAAGTTGCAATGAGAGGAAGTCAAAGAGCTCCAAGTGATTAGTGGAGGTGGGAGAACAGTAGAGACAACAGATGAATTTGACACAATGAGGTAGAGAGATTTTAAGCCAGAGAAGATCAAAGAGAGGAGATTCCAAATTGCCAAGTCTCTGACAGGGAATATCAGAACGGACATATGCACAAGTACCACCTGTGAGGCGGAAGGAATCGTACAGCGAATAATTTGGGCAACTGAGATGAGCATTGGTTAAATCAGCCAATAACTGAGATTCTGGCAGAAAAAGTACAGGGTGTTTGGCAGACTTCAAGTGGAAATGGGCATCATTGAGATTAGAATTGAGACCACGTATATTTGTGAAATGAATTAGGATGTGCTTGGGAGGTTTAGATCTTTTCGCAGATAAGCTTGCTCTATTAGTTTTGATAATTTGTGGTGTATTCAATAGTAAGAAAAAGTGGGTGGGACATGCTGTATGAAGTAATGAAATTTTTGGATATGTCGTACACATTGAGAATATACCCAGATCTTTGACATAACATAGCCTCGACAATGCTCCCCACATACACACTACTCGGACTCCCTCCAGTCACTATTTGGCAGAGTAGAGGTAGCAAGATTATACACTATCTGATCCAGAAGCCTCCTAGTATCAACAGTGGATGACCGAAACATATTGGTAACTAGAGAGTTACCAATAGGTTTCGGTCTGGTGTACTGACTAGGGGCCGGCCTGCGAACACCGTTTTAGAGCTTTACCCTCGAAATGTAAGGAATATTGGATCTCGCTACGGTGTTCATCGTAACCTCAAAAGTCATCAATCATACTGCATGATGGAAGAGATAGGGAAGGGTTGACCGGAAGTTAGCTCTAGAGACTAAACATGGGTTCCTTTACTCTCTATTCACATTGACTCCTTTCTGCAACCAGTCTAATCTTCTGAAAGGTTCCTCAAGGGTAGCAGTAAACAACTTCAGAGATATTGTCTCCTTTCTCAATTTTAAATTTGCTACTGTGTTTGTCTAGTCTAATAAAGGAGGTAGTGTTCTCATATATTTTCTTCAAAATCATAATATATACGGTATATATGCCTTGTCTTTCCACTGCCTGAAACGTTGCCTTATGCTGTATGGAGTCAAATGCCTTTTCATAATGCACAAATGCCAGGCATAGTGATGTTTTATATTTATTTTCTTTCTCCATTAGCTGTGATATTACGTGAAGGTGATCAGTAGTTGAGAATCCTCTCCTAAAGCCAGCTTGCTCTTTCGGTTGATTCTCATCAAGTATTCTTTCTAATCTATTATTATTGACCGTTCTGAACAACTTGTAGATGTGGGATAACAAGCTAATTGGTCTATAATTTCCAATATCTGATTTATCTCCTTTCTTATGCAGCAAAACTATGATTGCATTGTTCCACTCCTTAGGTATCACACCTTTTCTAATGCATTTTGTGAAAAGTCCTGCCAGTTTTTGTGCTATATCTATTCCTCCCAATTTTAACAACTCTATAGTAACTTCATCTTCCTTCGAGGCTTTCTGATTCTTCATTTTCTTCAACGCATGTTCTAGTTCATCAGGAAGGATATCGGATATGTTGTATGTGTTATTAATTTGTGATCCATCTTCCCCACTGCTGGCTTCATTCCCTCGCTCCTTGTATAATTCTCTATAGTAGTCTGCTATTTATAAGTACACCATCACTATTCTTCAGTGTCATTTGTCTTTCTGATTACTGCTCATGGCTGCTGATTTAAGTCTTTTGTTTTCCCTTAATGCTTGTTCTACTTTAGCATTAGTAGAGGCATACGATGCAAGAAAGCAAGCTTATGCATCAGCCAAAAAAAAAAAAAAAAAAAACGCACCGATTTCACCCGTCCGTTCGTTCCAAATACCTGTCCAGCTCAGCTTTAAATTTATTTAGACTATCATCTTCCACAACAAAGGATGGAAGTCTGTTCCACCAACCAACTACCCGCTGGCTAAAGGCACACTTCCACACATCTGTCCTACAACTGTCTTTCTTCAATTTGAATTTATGCCCTCTCAGGTGATTATTCTGAGCAAGAGGAAGAATCCCATCAGCATTGAGCATGCTCAAACCATTCAAGGCTTTATACACCTCAATCAGATCACCTCACAGGTGCCTAGTCTCCAAACACTGTAATCTGCAAAACTTAAGCCTTTCTTCATAAGAGCAACTTTGTTCCATTCACTAATCTTGTTGCCCCTTCTCTGTACTCGTTCCAACAACTCTACATCCTTCTTAAAATGAGGTCTCCAACCCTGTATACAGTACTCAAGTTGTGGCCTGATGCACCACCTTATACAAGGGGATAATCACCTCCTTATTCCTACTAAAAAATTTCCTATATATCATTGACAAGACACCATGAGCTACTCTTGCAGACCGTCTGCACTGCTCAGAAAACTTCATATCTGCCTGCACAATTACTCGCAGTTCCTATTCATTCTCTACCACTGTCAGCGTAGTACCACAGAGTTGATACCTTACTTTGGGGTTACTGCTTCCAATATGTAGTATTTTACATTTGTCAATGTTAAACTTCATTTGCCACCTCTCAGCCCATCTGATCAACTTTTCTAGATCCTGTTGCAGCAGCGTACTCTCATTAATGTCATTAACAACCCTTCCAACCCTCGTATCGTCTGCAAACTTGGACATTAAGCCTGATATATAAATATAGAAAACGACAGTGAACCCTGAGAGACTCCACTAATAAAATTAGTCTACGAAGAGCAGTGTCCATTGATTGCCACTCTGTCTTCTCCCACTCAACCATCCCTTTATCCATAGCAGCAATTTGCCTCCAATGCCGCACTGCTCCAATTTGTTCGGCAGTCTTCCGTGTTTTAAATTATCAAAAGCCTTTCTAAAGATCCAAATATATGATAGCAAAGTTATTCCCTTCATCCAGTTGCTTTGTGAACACATTATAGTATCCAATCAAATTGGTCAGACAAGACTTCCCCCTAACAAATCCATGCTGTGCCCGAGCTATAACTGAAGTCTTGTCTAGGTGATTCTGCAGTGCTTCTTTAACCAGTGCTTCCAGAAGTTGAACTAACAGGTCTATAATTACTTGTCACCCCTTGAACCTCCTTTGTAAATTGGGGTCACATTTGCACATCTCCAGTCTGTGGGTACCTCCCCTGAGTCGAAGGAAGCTCTCATGATTATGGGATTATGGTTTGTTGCCTCCTTTAATATAACTGGATATATCCCATCCACCTCAGGGGCCTTTCTTATATTTGTCTAAAATTTCTCCTCCACTTTCCTCTCAGTTATTATAAAATCATCTAGCTCACTGATAGAGTTAAGTTCACCTCTGGTATTCCTCTCCCTGAATAATTCCTCATGTGTGAATGTAGATGTAAAATACTCATTTAGTTTGTTAGCCACCTGAGTAGGATCATCAACAGTTGAACCATCGATGTTCAGTGGACCAATCTGATCCATTCCCTTCCTTCTAGAGTTTACTTACGTAAAGAAGTGTTTGCTGTTTTTCTTTGCATCCTTCACCAAATATTTCTCATAATCTGCCTTTGCCTGCCTAACCTCCTTTGTGATTTGGTTACAGACCAGCTTATATCTGTCATAGGCTTCCATGTCACCCATTAATTTATATGTATCCCATGCATTTATCTTCTCTGCCACATGTTTGTTTCATTAGTTTGTCTGACATCCATTTCTTCTTCAGCGTCATCATTAATTTCTTCGTGATCATGGTCGCGTCTAACACTGTTCAGCAGTATTTCATCTTCATTTGAATGTTCTATTGTAGTCAGATCTTGATCTACATAAACATAACTATCCAGTGTTATTTCGTTTTCAATGTTTCCGGATGATTCTAATAATGTCCAAAAGTTTTTCAGTTGTGAAAGGGGCAGTTCATCTTGTTCATCCAGTTGATATTCGACTTCTGTATTCAATGCAAATCCTGCTTTCGAAAAACAATTTTGAATAGTGTATTTAGTGTTATCGTTTGTCCAAACTTTTGCCAGTTGTGAGATGCAATCTCTAAGGTTAATTGTAGCTTCCAAGTTTCTATTTTCTGATAATGCATTGACAATCTTCATTATTATTCTCAGTGGTGGATTAAGGATAGTTGGGACCCCTAGGCAAATTATATTTGCCTAGGGGCTCCCAACTGGACAGTATCCTCGCATGATTGATGGCACTAATCTGAAAGCAATCAAATTCTCATAGACTACCCATTATACCTACCGACTTTTGCAGACCTCCCTTGTCCTGCAAGCTGTCTTCCTTTCCCTGGCCTTCAGTGGGCTCTCAAGACCAGGGGTGATTCCTACTTCTCCCTTCCAACCTCTTCTTTCCATTAGAGCAGGCCTTCTTTCCTCATCCTCCTCCTTTTGTCTACTTTGATCCACCACTTGTACTATCTTCCCCACTCTCTCCCCTTCTTTTTTACTTGGTCTCCATCTAGAAAGCTAAGGCAACCCTGGTGAGGAGCAACAAGAGTATGATGGGTAGCCTGGCTCACATCCCAGTGTGGTGGCGGGCAACGTGTGGTCCCGCTAGTGGCACTGCGGCCAAACAGCCAGTCTGTGTGGGTAGCAGAGTGGTATTGTCACTGCCCTCCCCACACCGGGTGGAAAAGGCCCTGGTTCGAATCCCGTCGATGACGCGAGGACCTTTAATGGGCTTTTTTCACTCTGTGGCTGAGTTAGTTGGTCTCAGGCATAGATAGCAAGGTTTTACCCCAGAAACTGGGGTTTTTCATGCAGCAAACAGACAAATCGATCATTGAACTGAAGCAATTAACAGACATAAGACACAGCATGGCAGAGGCGCCTCCGTAGCCAGGTGGGAAGGAGCAGCAGTGCGTAACACACGCTTCTTGATTAGACCGGGGTTCGAGCCCGTCACCACCAAATACGAAGGACGCGGAAAGGTCAGGGAATGACCACCGCATATCCCGGAGCAATATGGCCTTAGTTGCTAATGCTCCTAAAAACCAAATAACAACAACAACAACACAGCATGGCAGATGAATTTAAAATTATTGAGGTGGCCTAAATATAATAGTTTGTTTTTTTTTTTTTTTTTTTGGTCAAGCAACCAGAGAGACAACAATAGAACAAAACACAATTCAGCATAAAATAGACACTACAGTTGATTCATGATAGTAGTATTTTCCAATTTTGACAAGTATCCATTCCAAAGTCACAGCTCCAAGCACTAGTTCCGGTAATATGAGAGTGATATTTGGGTTTAAAAAACTGTATTTCTCTATTTGTGTGTGGAGTTAAGAGTATATGTGATTACTATCTCTGTTTCTCTGTAGACTGCAAAGACGTGTGAATAGTTAAAATAGACTCTAGTGTTTGTTTTCGATATAAACGTGCGTTTTTCAATGAAAGCTCAGGCAAAAAATAAGGCTTTACCCATTTCTGGTTTAATTAAACGAAAAATGTCAATTTTAATTTAGATTAAGAAGCGAAAATGCGTTATTACATATAATTTTATTCTGTATACATTGGAACATGTAAATTTTTATTCAGCTGATATCAGGAAAATGTATTTTGTCCATATAGACTACATTTAGGATCCATCAGAAAATCGTATTCACAAGTCTTGAAGATAAAAATGGGTAATTTCCTTCTCTTCAAACTAGCCGAAACGAGGCTCGAACGTGTCGGGTTTCTTCAAAGCTGTATTCTTCTTGAGCAAACTGGTAGAAATGGCATGTACAGGGGTGTTTTCACTAGTGATATTCAAGTGAACAAGGGGGGATTAAAAAGAAACTGCATTCTTTCTGTCGGTTGAAGTTGTATATGTGCTGTGCTTTCGTCCAACTAAGTGGAAAAAAGTGTTTTGTTTGCTTCACAATGTGTAACCTTGCAATATATTTGACATGGAGATGAATATATTTCCAGTGAATAATACGAAAATCTTGAAATGTATGTGAATTATCGTTTTTTGTGCTTTGCAAAGCAACTGCACAATTCTGCTTCCACAGTGGAGCAGTCCTGGTGAGTTTTTGATTCAGTTTGACTGCATGATTCCAAAACAAAAGCTTTAGTGGCTATATGCTTATTAAGTTGTTAAATAGTTTTTGGCTTTTGTAAATATTATCAGCACCTATGTTTACTAAGAGTAAGCTTAAGTAGATTTTAAATTCAATCTTAAACTTTTAACTTTAAGAATTTTTACCATGAAGTCAATCTGGAGATTGTCAAAACACAGACCCGCGCTCGTGTGTTGCAGATACAGCGGAATCATACATGAAAATGTTTTCAATCACACACACACACACACACATGAGCACAATAATTATAATTGCTAAACTGTTGATGTTATTTGCTGGCCTGTTAAGAAGCAGATGTCCCCGTTAATATTGCTAATTTTAAGTTTTTGAGAAAAAAAACATTGTTATTTGGTGGTCACTTAAAGAAACACATGTCGGCCTTGCATCACACTTCAATTGCTTGACAAAATTAAATGGTTAATCATAACATGTCTGTTTTTGGAAATTTAAGTAGTCAAAAACCACACTTGATAAAGCTAAAATATAAAGTTTTATTCTTGAGGTAACATTGAAAATAACCTCAAGGAAAGATGCCCGCTCGCTAATCATAGCAAACCCAGTTCAAGCACATAACCAAAGGCAAAAATAAATTCAAAATTAAAGTCGGAAATTACAACTAACGCCATCTATTGAGAGAAGAACAAACCTTTTATTTCCCGCCTAATCGGGACCCGCATTCTCCTGGAACCCATCCCCGCGAAATCGGTTAGTATCCCCTCCCGTTACTACTACTTTGCTTACAACACTGACTTCTTACTTGGTGTAGGATTCCTTCTACGATGATCTAATCTCTGATCTACAACTGACAGCTCACACTTTCATTTATTATTATCATCTGTTTATTCCAGAAAAGGAAACCGCCCTGGGACGGCAAAGTGCGAGGAGGGTGCTAAGTACATATCAGGGTACGAGATACTATGGGCAGTGGGTTACATATACTGAACACGTAGTCTCATCCCGAAATATTATATACACATTTTATGTTTAATATATACAGTATTTACACATTAATGATTCTGTACATACATTATACAAATTATATGTTTACAATTCACTAATAATTCCATATATAACATATATTTACACAACTATTAGGGAACGTATATTTTTCCAGTCAACAGCTTACCAAATTATTATTGTTCTTAAAGCAGAAAGTTTCACTTTTACTTACAATTCTTTGGTACTTTGCAGCCGATTCATATTTCGGTAAGACTACAAATTCTGGCAGATCTCTTTCCTGTATGTTGCATCCTCACAGAGTTTTTCGGCATCTATGTGTAGTGAGTTCAATATTTTTGCTGCATTTGATGGGAAGAATCTTTGCAGGCTACTGAGATTGTTCAGGACTGGATGCCGTGGATGATTTTCTTCCAGTATACTTATGGATGTGCCATATCCTTCTTTAAGGCTCCCTACTCTAAGCTTCATTGTTTGTTTTCACTTGAGGATGTCTGTTCTAATTTCCCTTCTTCACCTTCCTGTTTTTTTTTTTCTAGCTCCCTTCCTTTCCGGCAATTCTCGTGTGGCCGGAGTGCAGGCAGCCCAGCAAGATCTTTCCATAAAGAGTAGATGCCCGAAGGGGTTGCCTTCCAATACCCTTAAGTGGAAGAATCAGGAGAGACATGGTGGATGTCTCCTTGTGGGAAGGACAGGAACTAGTCACAAGCTCTTCAAGTGATTGCTGATTGCAAAGTGACTAGTAATACAGGGTGTTCAGAAAATCATTATACACCTGTATGACAGCAATGTGTAAAGTGCCAATAGTGATATGAGTCCCTATGCACCATCATGTGGTATGATATGAAACCAGTGTACCTAGTGGTGTGTGTCAAGGTCAGTTGACTCTGAGATAGTTATTGTGGCAGTCGATTTTGAAGTGCATTAACGATAGTTTTGTCATTGGAGGAACCCTTTCTTTCCTTTTTTTTTTTTTTTTTTGGTTAAGTACAGCATATTCTTAATGAGCGTGGCATATACGCAAAGCGTCCAAGAAAACTTTCTAAGAAATTTCCAAATACGCCAGTACCACATTGGCATACTGTGCGGGCATTAATAGACAAATTTCGTGAGACAGTGCTGTACACGACGTGTTGCATAGTGGAAGGCCACCGAAACTAATAGAAGAGAAACTCCTAGATATTTCAGATTCAATGCTGCCAATCCTTCAGAATCAATGCGGAAGTTGTCACGACAGCAAAACATCGGTCTTGCAACTGCGCATTTAGCGGTAAGGAAGAAGCTGTACTTTTTCTCATGCAAAATCACAGTTGTTAAAGAATTAAAAGCAGCAGATCACCAAAAGCGAGTACATTACTGCCACTCGATAACTGTTTAATAATTAGTCAAAGAAATGTTTTTGATTCAATTTAGTGAAAAGTTAGTGCAGTAGTAATAAGTATGTGTAACTATACCAATTTGTTTATACGGCATTTATTTGTGAATTCAGATAGATACAGACATCCCGTTTATCCGAACTAAAATCGGTAAGGCGAATTATCATGAAGAAAACATTTGTGTGCCAGGATAAGAGGGAAAATCAATCCCAAGATGCCCCTGAAGTCGAGCTGTTGGATGAGACTGAGTACCCCCAGCCTACCCCAACCTCAAAGAAAAAGTATAAGAAAACGGTTGTACCCAATTCTGATTGTGAGACACGGAGTCAATCCAAACTAAAGGAATCGCAGGGAAACAACAACTCGCAAATTCTCCCAGAGAACGACCGAGCAAAGCAAGCAGAAAAAAGTAATGATGGCCCAAACAAACAGCAATCATTTGTATCCTTGGATCCTACCCTACCAGAGGGTACAGTGTTGGAACAGGTACTTGTCTTGAGGACAAAACTAGAAACTCTTATGAAAGAGCCAACCAGCCGGATTAATACTTCCCTTTGCGGCGATATTGTCGCTTTATGGAGCCAGTTAGAGACAATCCTTCTTACAGAGCATCTGGAACAGGAAAAAACAGGCAAAACTTGATGCCTTACTAGAAGAGAGAGATAAAACACCACAGCGTTCTCACTCCTATTCCGATGCCTTGAGGATTCCAACACCATCAACAACAGCGGGAAAGAAACCAATCACAAAGAAACCGCTTCTACCAACGCCGAATATAGTGATAGTCCGGCCAAAGGATACAGAAGAAACCTGTACTAGTGAGGACATTAAAAACAAGATAATAGCCAACATGAAAGAGGACTTAAAGCAAACAAGAATTAAGGGAATTAGAAAGATGAGAAATGTGGGAGTGGTAATTGAAACAGAGAGCGAAAAAGAAGTGCAAAGCATCATTAAGAATCCCAAGATTGAAACCCTTGGACTGAAAGCTGAGCCACCCAAAAGAAAGAGACCGTCCATAGCCATTTTTGACGTCAGTAAAGAAATCTCACCACAACACCTAGCAGAAGAAATATATCAGAGGAATTTGCGAAACACACTTCCTGACGCGGAATCGCACAATCTAGTAATACCAAGATACTCTACTAAATCCAGGAATGGCGCAAGTACAAACTGGATCGTGGAGTTCTCTCCAGAAGCATGGCAGATGATAAAGAATCAAGCCAGGATCTACATTGAATGGAGAAGCCACCGCTTCCGGGAGCATATAGCCGTGCCCAAATGCTTTAGGTGTTGCAAATACGGCCACACCTCCCACACATGCATGCAAACCACCCCCACCTGCGGTCACTGCTCTGAGAAAGAGCATGATTACAATGCTTGCCCCAACAAAGCCAAGGAGTTTGCATAAACTGCAAGTCACTGAGAATAGACTGCAACCATTCAATCAGGGATCCCAAGTGTGCAACCTACATAAAAGCCAGAAGTTTATACCAAGGACGAATCAATTATGGGGACGCGTATTAAAAAGTTTAACACTACTATGATTAAGTTCTTTCAAGTAAATGCGCAGAGGGCCAGAGCAGTGGCCGACCAAATCCGTGTCAAAGCGGACGAAGAAAATGCTGATATTGTCATACTCCAGGAGCCATATGTGAACGCAAAGAGTGTTAAGGGATATCCCCTGAACTACAAGATAATTCAGATGGATGTAGACACCCCCTGGGCGGCTATCCTAATCAGGAACCAACATATTACTGCTACCAGAATTACACAACTTTGTACGGCTTGGGCTGCCTGCGCCCACATTATTACAGCCTTGGGCGCCTTTTACATTGTCGCACTATATTGTAGGCCCGGAGAAGAAATCACTTTTGCAATTAATTACTTACAACACCTCCTTGATGTACTACCGAATCAAAAGATAATAATTGGTGCAGACGTAAACTGCCGCTCGCCAGCCTGGTTTAGCACAACACCGGACAGACGGGGTACCAGGAACGGCCAACTTCTTGAGGAGTTCCTCATTGGCTCCCAGATCTCAGTCCTCAATCAGCCACACCAGCTTCCGACCTTTTGCAACACTCTTTGGGAGTCCACGATTGACGTCTCTCTTGCTACAGGGAGTATTGCACCGTTCGTAACCAACTGGAGGGTGCAAGATTCATGGACAACATCAGATCACCATGTAATAACCTTTCAAATTACCAGAACTCTAACAAGAACACCGCCAATCAAGCAACTCCATAACAGATTTGCCATAGGTAAAGCAGACTAGGAGCTCTTCAGGAATATGTTGACTGCAACGGTAGAAAATAACCAAGAGATGCTGGACCAATGGAGTGATCCTGACTCATGCCAACGCAAGGTAACAGAAATTATTACAAGTGCCAGTGCAACAGCTATAAAAAGAAAAAATCCACTGCCTGGTGCAGTTCCCTGGTGGACACCTGAGATTCAGCAACTAAGGAGAGAAGTAATTAAAAGAAGGAAAGACTTCCAAAGAGCACGGAGGACCTGGCCAGCTGCAGAAGTTGAAGTGCTTAGGCAGCACTACAGAGATGTCAGGAATCATTATACAGAAACTATCAAGAAAAGTAAAAAGAGATCATGGGAGGGCTTGGTCTCCACAACAGGAAATGCTAACCCCTGGGGGGTGGTTTACAAAGTCACAAACTCCCCAGAGCCGAAGTTTTAACATCCACTCGGACACCACAGGGTGTACTCACCACAACTTGGGAGCAATCAATGGAAAATATTCTCGGCGTTATTTTCAAGGACCCAGCTATACCAATCCAACAAGAACAGCACCAATTGTGCCAAGAAAACGAGAATTATGACACATCACAGCAGGAGCCCCCTTTCTCACGGGAGGAGCTCCTAGTAGCCGTCGCAGGGATCAAACCCAAGAAATGTCCAGGCTTAGATCTGATCGAGCCGGAAATTGTTAAAAAGGTAGCTGAATATGCACCGAAGCTTCTGCTGGATCTGTTTAACTGCTGTATGGAAGCAGGAAAATACCCAACTGAATGGAAGACAACAAATATTAAGTTAATTTTGAAGAACCCAACTAAACAGCCAGAGAATCCAGACTCGTATAGACCCATTGCACTTCTATCAGTGGTGAGTAAAGTATACGAAAGATTACTGCATAAAAGAATTTCCCAGCACTATGAAGCAGCAGGACTACCGGCGGTGAACCAATATGGGTTCAAACCAGGTTCCTCCACGATAGATGCATTGAAAAACCTGCTCACTGCAGCGAGGGAATGCAGCAGGAAATACTTCCTCCTGATCTCCATCGACTTCACCGGGGCATTTGACTCACTCTGGTGGCCAAGTGTCCTCGGTAGGCTGAGGGAGGCCAGGGTGCCAATAAATCTATTCAACACTATAAAAGATTACCTATCACAGAGAAAGGTCGAGATCAATACCCCGTACAAGAATATAGTAAAAGAGATCTACAGAGGCTGTCCGCAGGGGTCTGTGCTGGGCCCATTGCTCTGGAACATTGTTTTCGATGAGTTCTTGAGAATGGACCTAGGAGAAGTCAAATCCCACGCTTTTGCAGATGACCTCATCCTTACAGTGGAAGCAAACTCAAGAGCTCAGCTTGAGACCCTGGCCAACCATGCCCTTCAATTGCTTCAAACTTGGGCAGCAAAGAACTTTCTCACAATATCACCTGAGAAAACCTCATCCATTCTCCTTAAAGGCTCTCTCGACCTGCGTAAACCACCCCAAATTAAAATTGATGAGAGCACGATAAAATTGGCACCACAGCTCAAATATTTAGGTATTCTCTTAGACAGCAAACTATCCTTTCAGCCACACCTTAAATACATCAGAGCGAAGATCAGGAACTACTCGGCCCTGGTGGCCAGGGTCTCACGTAGAGACTGGGGCCTCAACAAGAGAACCCTGGCACTCTATTATAAGACAGTTTTCATACCAGCAATCTCATATGCTTCGGCCATAGGGTACGATAAGACCACACTAGTAGTGAATAGAAGAACGCTGGATTCTACCCAGCGATCCATCCTTCGTGCCATAACCCGCGTCTGCAGTACAGTGAGTACACCAGCCTTACAAGTAATAGCAGGAACGCTCCCATTAGACCTAGAAATCGTTAGAACTATAATTATAGATAATTATAACTCTTAAAAATATTATGCCTAGTTGCATTTAGTCTTACTTAAACTGTATAACTGCTTACATTAGAGGCATCACACAAGAAGAACTAAAGGTTTTTGAAAATAAAATTAAACGCGTTCAGGCCTCTTTGGATGTCCGTGTTGATCAATTTCAACATCTAATGAACTACTGTACTCAGGGCCGCACCAGGCTATATAGTAGCCCTTGTAAAAACTTCTTGTCGCCCCTCCACAGTCCTTATATCAATTTTTTTTTTGGTAATTAAAAAAATATATATTTCCAAAATAATATATAATTTTATTTTTTAAACACAAAATAACATATATTATGATACGTTAAATAAATATGTTAAAAATAAAATTTAAAAAAACGAAAATACATTTATTTTGCTTTGGCTGCAGACAATAAACTAAAACTATATAAACTTAAAATAAAAATGTAAATAATAATAATAAATCAATAACGAAACATTATATAAATTTAACTTATCTTGCTTTGGCTGTAGAAAAACATTCATATTTTTTATATCTAAAGTTATACACAAATATGACTTTCTATAGCTATTATTGCCAAATTATTTAATCTTTGTAGATGCATTGATGAACGGAGGTAATTTTTAATTAAATTTAATTTCAAAAAACAGCGCTCACCACTAGCTACTGATATGGGCATTGTTAACATTATTCTTAATGAAATGAATATCTTTCTATACATTAAAATAATTTTCCTCCTAATGATATTTATTCAGCCAATGGGAGAAGAGAGATGCGGATTGCGTGGTAATGCGTAACAAATACAAAAATACTTTAACAGGAGCTTGTTTTACTGTGGTAAAACATGCTTCTGTTTAAGCGTGGTCACGTGCTATGTTTATCTAACATGACCACGCAGTGAATTTCTTGATTTCAATATATAACTTATTTATTTAAATAAACTAAATGCAACAAGGCATTAATATTTTAAGAGTTTAAGATTCTGTATCTATATAATATCGGTGTATATACACCATAGACAACTCTTAAAGAAAAAACTACGATCGTAGTGTGAAAGGCACCCACCAATGAAAAGCCAACTAGCTTTGAAACGGTGCCGTCTGGGTGATGTTGCTCACCAAGAATAAATAACAATAGTCTTCTCTATTAGTGAAAAGTTACTTATTCGAGGTAGTGCAATACATGGTAACTCGTTGTGAAAGATGAGCACAATATGAGACATGAAATGATGGCTTTCACACTACGACAGTAGTTTTGACGTTAAAAACGTCCTTGTCGGCGTATTTGGAAAAAAGCGTTACGTTACCTAGACATCGTTATATAAAATCGTCACGAAACCCGATGCGCGTGGGTTGTACTTAACATTAAAAACGTTTTTTCTTGGGCGCATGCGTTGTACTTGTTGCATGCAGTGACGCAACAAGTACAACGCATGCGCCCAAGAAAACTCAATTGTACACAAGTACAACTGAGCAGTGATACGTTATACCGTTATATCAGCATAATGATTAATACGAAAGTGACTGTGCCAAAATCTACAGCCCAGCGTTCGAAGGAATATTGTGAAAGAAATGGGAGTTGGACAGAAATGTGAATCCAGATGAAATTGAACAACAGAGAACAATTAGAGGACGAGGGTTTCCTGTGCGGACGTGCCTTTCTGCCGCTCTTGGAACAGAGAAGTTTTTTCTGATTTATTTTCTGCTTTATTGGTTTAAATTGACATATTAACTTATTTCTAGAGTAGCTTTATATTCCTATTTACGGTACTTAAAGTTAAAGTAACTTAGATAGAGATTTGTGGGTATTACTTAGTATCGGAAAGGGTATCAAATCCACGTGTTTACCGTTCATAACAGCCGCCATTGTTACGTGAAAATTAATCAGTAAAATCTATTAATCTTGTCGAACTTTATTGGCAATTAAATTGTACTTTTAACTATACATATAACCACTTAGGTTACGGAACATAAATAATTAGTAAAAATAAATAATTAATACATAACTTGATACGGAAGTTATATAAAGGAATTTCGTAGATAACACTCGTTACTGAAACGCGATACAGCATATCCGGAATTCGATAGCATTAGCTTTGTATAGTATAGTGCATAATATAATATTGTCAATTAATCAGTAGATCTATTAATCTTGTTAAAGTTCATTGTCAATTAAATTGTACTTTTAACTATATATATATATAACGACTTAGAGTACAAACGTAACAAATAATTAATACATACTTCATACGGAAGTTATATAAAGGGAACTCGTAGATAACACTCGATACTGAAAAATAAATATAGCGTTATAACTGTGTTAAAATACAAGTTTAAGGTTTTAATTTTGTTCTGAAATTGTAATTTTATTGACATTTAAATCGAAATCATGACTCTGACCAGAGCAGCAAAGCAAAAGGCTCAAGCTAATGGGAGTGCTGTGACTCAGGGGAGAACTGAGGGGGTCAGTTGCCCTCTGAATCACAGCCTTATAAAATGCACTGTTTGCTTGATGTTTGCAGAGCAATCGGGTACGGGACATAATACTGCCAGGGGGATGTCTTTGTGTGTGTGCGATGCAAGGAGTGTATCGATATCAGGCAACAACTAGGCGTTCTTGTGGGCCAATATGAGAGCTTGAAGGACAGGGTGGATGCCCTCGAAGGAAATAAATTGAGGGGCCCATCAAGCTTTTGTAAAAAGGATAGGTGGAACAGGACCAGGGTATGTCTGCCAGGGGAAAAGGTTGATGACGTTGTAGAGCAGATATCATCTTTTAAGGGCACAAAAGGTGATATAGTTGTACACGTTGGCACTAATGATATTAAGAGTAGGAGACCAGCGGAATTACTTAACAAGTACAGGTCACTGTTGAAAAAAGCCGTGAAGTAGGGTTGAATTTGAAAGTGTCTGCAATTCTGCCCAGGCACGATAGGAGGGAGTACATATGATGAGAGCCTTGTAGATCAGTTCGGCCCTGGAAAGATTGTGCAAGGCTCAAGGGGTAGAATTTTTTTCAGCCTGGAATGTACTTGTTAACAGGAGAGATTGCTTCTACAGGGATGGGATACACTTAAAAAGAAAGGGTGCAAGAATATTTGCTGATGCTATCGAGGCAGTGTTAGGTGGGTCGGAAAACTGCTAGCTTGGGGGGAGAGAAAGACCAATAGATTGACAGTAGCCACTGGAAGAGGTGAAAGAGATTCTTGCACTGCTTCTATTAGAATGAGCAGAAGCCTGAAAAACAAGATGCATGGTATTTCAGAGACTGCTGGAAGTCATTGCGGTACAAGTAAACACATGGGTTGTGTTAGGGTAGCTAAGAATAGAAACAGGTGCATGTATACTTGCGTGTACACCAATGCTACGAGTTTAGTAAATAATTTGATGAATTTGAGGTATTGCTCAAAACATCAAAGGCAGATATTGTTGGGATATCAGAGACGTGGTGTCACACAGATATAAGGAATGCAGAACTGGAATTTGGGGAGTACAATGTGTATAGAAAGGATAGACAGGACAGGAGGGGTTATGCTATTAGTTAAAAAACAAATAAAATCCAAGGAAGTGAAGCCAGTCGACATTGATGGACAGGGCAGTGTCGAGTCAGTTTGGTGTGACATAAGCATAGGTAAATCAAAATTGAGAGTAGGAGTGTGCTGTAGGCCTAAGGACTGTGATGAGTATAATAAGATACTGTACAGGGAAATAGAATGGGCCAGTAAATCAGAGAGTCTTATAATGGGGGATTTTAATTTCCCAGATATTGACTGGAATTTGTGGGTTGGTCACTCACACACTAGCAAGGCTTTTGTGGATTTATTGGATGATTGTTTTCTACACCAGCATGTTCGGGAGGCAACTAGAGGGAGTAATACTCTTGATCTGATCATCAGTAGTGATTCTTCATGCATTAGGAATCTACAGATAAAGGAACCACTGGGTGGCAGTGATCACAGTGTGCTGAAGTGGGATTTACTCAAGGAGGTAACTACCATCAGAGGTAAAGGGAAGGGTTTTTGCTTTCGTAAAGGCGACTATGATGGTCTGAGACAGCATTTAAATTCTATACAGTGGGACCAACTGATGATGTTACCAACAGCAAATTCAAAATGGGAAGCATTCAAGGAACTAATCTTGGAAGCTACCAGGCTTTACATACCAACCAAGAAATATTGTTCAAGGTTCAGGCCTAAATGGTTGTCAGATGAACTAATGAGACATATGGCAGAGAAGAAAAATGCATGGGATACATACAAATTAATGGGTGACATGGAAGCCTATGATAGATATAAGTTGGTCTGTAACCAAGTCACAAAGGAGATTAGGCAGACAAAGGCAGATTATGAGAATTCCTTGGCAAAGGATGCAAAGAAAAACAGAAAAGAGTTCTTTACCTATTTAAACTCAAGACGGAAAGGGATGAATCAGATTGGTCCACTGGATGTTGATGGTTCAACAGTTGAGGATCCAGCTCAGGTGGCTAACAATCTAAACGAGTATTTTGCATCTACATTCACACATGAGGAGTTATTCAGGAAGGGGAATGTCGTAGGTGAAGTAAACATTGGCAGTGAGCTAGATGATTTTCTAATAACTGAGAGGAAAGTGGAGGAGAAATTGTTGAGGATAAACATAAAAAAGGCACCCGGGGTGGATGGGATCTATCCAGTTATATTAAAGGAGGCAGAAACGGAAGTAAGCAAACCCCTAGCCATAATTATGAGAGCTTCTTTGGACTCAGGGGAGGTACCCATGGATTGGAGATGTGCAAATGTGACCCCAATTCACAAAGGAGGATCAACGGCTGACACAAGTAATTATAGACCTGTTAGTTTAACTTCGGTTCCAGGCAAATTAATGGAGGCACTGGTTAAAGAAGCACTGCAGGATCATCTGGACAAGAATTCAGTTATAGCTCAGACACAGCATGGTTTTGTTTAGGGCAGGTCTTGTCTGACCAATTTGATTGGATACTATGATGTAGTCATAAAAGAACTGGATGCAGGGAATAACTTTGATATTATATATTTGGATCTTAGAAAGGCTTTTGATACTGTTGCGCATGGAAGACTGCTGTACAAATTGGAGAAGTGTGGCATTGGAGGCAAATTACTGCTATGGATAAAGGGATGGTTGAGTGGCAGAAGACAGAGAGTGTTAATCAATGGACACTGCTCAACGTGGACTAATGGTATTAGTGGAGTTTCTCAGGGTTCAGTGTTGGGTCCATTGTTGTTTTCTGTATTTATAAATGATATTGATGATGGTGTATCAGGCTTAATGTCCAAGTTTGCAGACAATACCAAGGTTGGCAGGGTTGTGAAGGACACTACTGATACTATGCTGCTGCAACAGGATCTGGAAAGGTTGAGCAGATGGGCTGAGAGGTGGCAAATGAAGTTTAACATTGACAAATGTAAAGTACTACATATGGGAAACAGTAACCCCAGATCAACGTATCAACTCTGTGGTACTACGCTGACAGTGGTAGAGAATGAAAAGGACGTGGGGGTAATTGTGCAGGCAGATATGAAGTTCTCTGAGCAGTGCAGACGGGCTGCAAGAGTAGCTCATGGTGTCTTGTCAATGATATACAGGAAGTTTTCTAGCAGGGACAGGTATGTGATTATTCCCTTGTATAAGGCATTGGTCAGGCCACACCTTGAGTACTGTATACAGGTTCGGAGGCCTCATTTCAAGAAGGATGTAGAGCTGCTGGAACGAGTACAGAGAAGGGCAACAAGATTAGTGAATGGAACAAAGGGTTGCTCTTACGAAGAAAGGCTTAAGTTTTGCAAATTACAGAGCCTGGAAACTAGGCATCGGCGAGGTGATCTGATAGAGGTGTATAAGGCTTTGAATGGCTTGAGCATGCCCAATGCCGATGGGATTCTTCCTCTTGCTCAGAATAATCACCTGAGAGGGCATAAATTCAAATTGAGGAAGGACGGATATCGGATAGATGTGCGGAAATTTGCCTTTAGCCACCGGGCAGTTGGTTTGTGGAATAGACTCCCATCGCTTGTTGTTGAAGTTGATAGCCTAAACAACAGAGGTGATAGATGACTTTCATCAACCGGTGAAATACCACCACTTTGCTTATTGGAGGCTTGAAGTGGTGAAACCCATGTTTAGTCTCTAGAGCAAAGTTTCTGGCATCCCCCTTCCCCCCATACTTCCCTTCAACCCATGCACGGTACTAAGTACTATAGCTTTTGATACCTTTCGTGTTTGGGGTTTTCATAAAAAAAAAAAAAATTTAAGGCTCAGCTGGACAGGTATTTCGAACGAACGGAGGAGTGAAATGGGAGTAGTGGTTGTTTTTTTTTTGTTTTTTTTTTGGCTGATGCTGAATAAGCTTGATTTCTTGCATCATATGCCTCTACTAATGCTAATGCTAATGCTGACAGTATTCCGCTGTACCTCGAATTTCTGAAACTGCCCACAAGAAAACTCAAGCTCAAAAGATGAAGGAATATCGTGAAATAAAGAAAAGGAAATTGGACAGAAATGTTTAATCCAGATGAAATTCAACAATAGTAGTAGTGGATGTGATGCATATTAGCTTATGCAGCATCAGCCAAAAAAAAATTTACAAAACAATCCCCTCTAAATATTTGTCCAGTTCCTCCTTAAATTTATTTAACCTATCAACTTCCACAACGACAGATGGAAGTTTGTTCCAACAATTAACCACCCGCTGGCTAAAGGCAAATTTCCGCATATCTATTCTACATCAGTCTTTCCTCAATTTCAATTTATGCCCCCTTAGGTTCGTAATCTGAGCAAGTGGAAGAATCCCATAAGAATTCAGCGTGCTTAACCCATTCAAGTCTTTATACACCTCAATCAGATCACCTCTCAGGTGTCTAGTCTCCAGCTGCTGCAATTTGCAGAATTTAAGCCTCTCCTGGTAAGAGGATCCTTTTATTCCCCTCACCAATCTTGTTGCCCTTCTCTGTACACGCTCAAGCAAACCTACATCCTTCCTAAAATGAGGCCTCCAGACCTGCACGCAGTACTCGAGGCGTGGCCAGACCATTGCGTTTTACAGAGGGACAATCACCTCCTTTTCCCTGCTAACAAAACTTCTCAGTCCATCTGCCCAAATTTTCTAGATCCTGTTGCAATAACACACCGCCATTACTGTCATTAACAACCCTGCCAACCTTTGTATCATCTACAAACTTGGATACTAAGCCTGATATACCTTCATCAATATCAGTGATAAATATACAAAACAACAGTGGACCCAACACCGAACTGCTGACGAGGCCACTAGGAGACGGTCGTGTTCAAAGCCGCTAAGTGGATTTTTCTTATTTATTGATTTGAAATTATTGTTTTTCTAAAACTTTTGATTTAAATTTAGTAGTATAACATTATTTTGTGATTTTCTGATTAATTTGGTGTATTTATTCTTTACTTGGCCTTGTAATTGCATAAAAGGATCGGTAAGGGTTTCCACGTGTTTCAACTCCGCTACCGTTCGTAACTTTCCCGTCTTTTGATACGATAGTTATATACCGTACTAGATAGCGTTAGTTGAACTTCGTTAGCAGTTAAATTGTAAGTTTAAATAAATACATATAACGACTTAGATTACAAACATAATATAATTAATTATATTTAACATAATTAATAACATAACATAATTAATTAATAAATTAATAGAATTATGACTGAGACCAGAGCAGCAAAGCAAAAGGCTCAAGCTAATGGAAGTGCTGTGGCTCAGAGCAGAACTGAGGGGGGGCAGTTGTCCTCTGACTCACAGCCTTATAAAATGCACTGTTTGCTTGATGTTTGCAGAGCAATCGGGTACGGGACATAATACTGCCAAGGGGGATGTCTTTGTGTGTGTGTGCGATGCAAGGAGTGTATCAATATCAGGCAACAACTAGGCGTTCTTGTGGGCCTATATGAGAGCTTGAAGGGCAGGGTGGATGCCCTCGAAGGAAATAAATTGAGGGGCCCATCATGCTCTCAGCTGCCCGCATCAACGCCAGAGCTTGCACTTGGTCATCTTGCAACACAGAGGCAGCACCCAAGGCAGAATGCGCTGGTCCCAGAGGAACTAGTAGTTGTTGGTGACTCTATTGTCAGGGAAACGGGGAACATGCTTTGTAAAAAAGATAAGTGGAACAGGACCAGGGTATGTCTGCCAATGGCAAAGGTTGATGACGTTGTAGAGCGAATATCATCTTTTAAGGGCACAAAAGGTGATATAGTTGTACACGTTGGCACTAATAATATTAAGAGTAGGAGACCGGCAGAATTACTTAACAAGTACAGGTCACTGTTGAACAAAAGCCGAGAATTAGGGTTGAATTTGCAAGTGTCTGCAATTCTGCCCAGACACGATAGGAGGGAGAACATATGATGAGAGCCTTGTCGATCAATTCGGCCCTGGAAAGATTGTGCAAGGCTCAAGGGGTAGAATTTTTTTCAGCCTGGACTGTACTTGTTAACAGGAGAGATTGCTTCTACAGGAATGGGATACACTTAAAAAGAAAGGGTGCAAGAATATTTGCTGATGCTATCGAGGCAGTGTTAGGTGGGTCGGAAAACTGCTAGCTTGGGGGGAGAGAAAGACCAATAGATTGACAGTAGCCACTGGCAGAGGTGAAAGAGATTCTTGCACTGCTTCTATTAGAATGAGCAGAAGCCTGAAAAACAAGATGCATGGTATTTCAGAGACTGCTGGGAGCCATTGCGGTACAAGTAAACACATGGGTTGTGTTAGGGTAGCTAAGAATAGAAACAGGTGCAGGTATACTTGCGTGTACACCAATGCTAGGAGTTTAGTAAATAAATTTGATGAATTTGAGGTATTGCTCAAAACATCGAAGGCAGATATTGTTGGGATATCAGAGACGTGGTGTCACACAGATATAAGGGATGCAGAACTGCAATTTGGGGAGTACAACGTCTACAGAAAGGATAGACAGGATAGGAAGGGGGAGGGGTTATGCTATTAATTAAGAAACACATAAAAACCAAGGAAGTGAAGCCAGTCGACATCGCTGGACAGTGCAGTGTTGAGTCAGTTTGGTGTGACATAAGCATTGGGAGATCAAAATTGAGAGTAGGAGTGTGCTATAGGCCTAATGACTCTGATGAGAATAATAAGGAACTGTACAGGGAAATAGAGTGGGCCAGTAAATCAGAGAGTCTTATAATGGGAGATTTTAATTTCCCAGATATTGACTGGAATTTGGGGGCTGGTTACCCACACACTAGCAGGGCTTTTGTGGATTTATTGGATGATTGTTTTCTACATCAGCATGTTCGGGAGGCAACTACAGGGAGTAATACTCTTGATTTGATTATCAGCAGTGATTCTTCATGCATTAAGAATCTGCAGATAAATGAACCAGTAGGTCGCAGTGATCACAGTGTGCTGAAGTGGGATTTACTCAAGGAGGTAACTACCATAAGAGGTAAAGGGAATGGTTTTTGGTTCCGTAAAGGCGACTACGATGGACTGAGACAGAATTTAAATTCTATACAGTGGGACCAACTGATGATGTTACCAACAGCAAATTCAAAATGGGAAGCATTCAAAGAACTTATCTTGGAAGCTACTAGGCTTTACATACCAACTAAGAAATATTTTTCAAGGCTGAGGCCAAAATGGATGTCAGATGAACTAATGAGGCATATGGCAGAGAAGAAAAATGCATGGGATACTTACAAATTAACACATGACACAGAAGCCTATGATAGATACAAGTTGATATGCAACCAAGTTACAAAGGAGGTTAGGCAGGCGAAGGCCGATTATGAGAAATCTTTGGCAAGGGATGCAAAGAAAAACAGCAAAGAGTTCTTTACTTATGTAAACTCTAGAAGGAAGGGGATGAATCAGATTGGTCCACTTGATATTGATGGGTCAACTGTTGATGTTCCTGCTCAAATAGCTAACAAACTAAATGAATATTTTGCATCGACATTCACACGTGAGGAGTTATTCAGCAAGGGGAATGCCAGAGGTGTATTCAACCCTAGCAGTAAGCTACAGAATCTTGAAATAACTGGGAGTAAAGCGCAGGAGAAACTGTTGAAGATAAACACAAGAAAGGCACCCGGGGTAATGGGATCTATCCAGTTATATTAAAGGAGGCAGCAAAGGAAGTAAGCAGACCCTTAGCCATAATTATGAGAGCTTCCTTGGACTCAGGGGAGGTACCCATAGACTGGAAATGTGCCAATGTGACCCCAATTCACAAAGGAGGATCAAAGGCTGACACAAGTAATTATAGACCTGTGAACTTAACTTCTGTTCCGGGAAAATTAATGGAGGCACTGGTTTAAGAAGCACTGCAGGATCATTTAGACAAGACTTCAGTTATAGCTCAGACACAGCATGGTTTTGTTAAGGGGAAGTCTTGCTTGACCAACTTGATTGGATACTATGATGCAGTCACAAAAGAACTGGATGCAGGGAATAACTTTGATATTATATACATGGATCTTAGAAAGGCTTTTGATACTGTTGCACATGGAAGACTGCTACACAAATTGGAGCAGTGTGACATTGGAGGCAAATTGCTGCTATGGATAAAGGGGTGGTTGAGGGGGAATAGACAGAGGGTGGTAATGAATGGACACTGCTCATCCTGGACTAATATTATAGTGGAGTCCCTCAGGGCTCAGTGTTGGGTCCATTATTGTTTTCTGTATTTATAAATGATATTGATGATGGTATATCAAGCTTAATGTCCAAGTTTGCAGACGATACATTGACAAATGTAAAGTACTACACATGGGAAACAGCAACCCCAGAGCAACGTATCAACGCTGTGGTACTACACTGACAGTGGTAGAGAATGAAAGGGATCTGGAGCTCGTTGTGCAGGCAGATATGAAGTTCTCTGAGCAGTGCAGACGGGCTGCAAGTGTAGCTCATGAAGTATTGTCAATGATATACAGGAATGTTTCCAGCAGAGATAAGGAGGTGATTATTCCATTGTATAAGGCAATGGTCAGGCCACACCTAGAGTACTGTATACAGGTCTAGAGGCCTCATTTCAAGAAGGATGTAGAGCTGCTGGAACGAGTACAGAGAAGGGCAACAAGATTAGTGAATGGAACAAAGGGGTGCTCTTACGAAGAAAGGCTTAAGTTTTGCAAATTACAGTGTCTGGAGACTAGGCACCAGCGAGGTGATCTGATAGAGGTGTGTAAAGCCTTGAATGGTTTAAGCATGTGCTCAATGCTGATGGGATTGTTCCTCTAGCTCAGAAAAATCACCTGAGAGGGCATAAATTCAAATTGAGGAAAGACAGATGTAGGATAGCCGTGCGGAAATTTGCCTTTAGCCAGCGGGTGGTTGGTTGGTGGAACAGACTTCCATCCCTTGTGGTGGAGGTTGATAGCCTAAATAAGTTTAAGGCTCAGCTGGACAGGTATTTTGAACGAACAGAGGGGTGAAGTGGAAGTGGGTTTTTTTTTTTTTTTTTTTTGGCTGATGCTGCATAAGCTTGCTTTCTTGCATCAAATGCCTCTACTAATGATAATGCTCTGTGGGACTCCACTAATAACATTAGTCCACGAAGAGCAGCACCCATTGATTACCACCCTCTGTCTTCTCACACTCAACCATCCTTTTATCCATTGTAGCAACTTACCCATAATACCATTCTGCTCCAATTCGTACAGTAGTCTTCCACACGCAACAGTGTCAAAAGCTTTCTTGAAATCCACGTATATGATATCAAAATTATTTTTTGCATCCAGTTCCTTTGTAACCACATCATAATATCCTATCAAATTTGTCAGACAAGACTTTCCCTTAACAAACCCATGCTGTGTCTGAATTATTGCTGCAATGTTGTCTAGATGATACTACAAGAGTGTTTCGTCATGCCTGGGACTTCTCAAACTGCACCCAAAAAAAAAAAAAAAAAAAAGAAGTCGAGCTGAAATAATGAAGGAACATCGTGAACGGAAGAAAATGAAATTAGAAATTCAAACTATTCCGAATAATAACGAAATCCAACCACAGAGTTCTACTATGCCTGATACTTATCAGGAATATAAAACTCCAGCAGAACGAATGAAGGAATATCGTGCACGAAAAAAAATGAAATTAGAAATGGCTAATAATGAGATTAATGATTACATCCCTATAGCGTCTACACGAGCTGAGAGTGAGTTTGAAAAACTAGTGTACAAAAACCCGTTTGGATTTAGTTGTAATGTTTGTGATCGTTTATGGTTTCAATTAGATTTGAAACCATTTCCAACAACTTCATATGAATTACTTCAAAATGAATTTCCTTTACAAGAAGTGAGTACTTTCATTACGTGTAATACATGTCATGCTTCATTAAAAGAGGGACGAATACCAACAATGGCCACGTCAAATGGATTTATATGTCCAACATATCCTACTCATTTGCCTCCGCTGGATGTTGTAACTGAGCGTTCGATATCACCACGATTACCCACGAAAGATCAGAAATGGCGGTTGTTTATGCCGATATCGAAGCTGCCTTTGATAGCCTGAACATCTCAGCCCTTCTGAATCTCCTAACCAATTACTTTCGGATCAAAGGTGACGTTTTCGCTTTTCTGCACTCGGTCCTCTGGAATAGAACAGTGTACCTCAATCATCGCAATCTCTCCTATACCCGATCCATCAAGACAGGTGTGCCACAAGGTGGCGTTTTATCGGGGTTACTTTTTACCGCCCTCCTTATTCCGTTTGTGTGTAACAGAGATGATGTTATTATCTACGCCGACGATATAAAGTTGCTAACAGAAATACCACCATCAGCCGACAGAGGAGTGATCACCTCGGAAATCTGTAATAAGATCACAGCTTTCTGTAGCCATCTCAACCATTTCGGTCTTAAACTGAACCCTCAAGATTCCGTTATTATGTTTTTTTCTCTCAAGAAGTGTCCCACATTCATACAACCCTCACTGGAGGGTGCAGTTATTCCAAGTGTAACTAAACACAAAGATCTCGGTGTAACGTTTTACGCAAACCTTAGGTTCAACTGTCACATCGAATGTGTTCTACGCAAGATCAGCCGAATGCGCTGGATTGCCCGTCAACATCTTCATAACTCAGACGCAAGAACCACAATCAGATATCTGGAAACCATTGTGTATCCTACCTTTCTGTATGCCTCTGAAATATGGGCTCCGCAGTACCTTCTCTCAGGAAGCCCATCCTCGATCAGGCAACCCGCAAACATCGACTCCCCCCCCCAAAAAGAGGACCACCAGCATGGCCGACCAACTTCAAATCCCGCGGCTGCCTCAAATAATCGGCATGAGGAGAACTGTGACCGCAGTCAAAATGCTGGTTAGCAAAATCAACTCCCCTGACTTCTGGGATATATGTCAGTGGCATGTTCCACTTCCTTCCTTAAGAGCCACCCCTCTTCTTCAGCTACAATGGAACAGGCTGAAGATCAGTGACAGATTCCTACCTGGACATGTAGTTCCTACAGTACAAGCCCTGCTAACGATCAGAGTTGATCTCCTAAAATTCGTTTCGGATCGCAATTACAGGCGCTCGTTGGCCGAACTTGTTCCCCTTTTGTTTGGTCCCTGATGTCGACTGTTACTGATATCTCCACTGGCTATCTCCTATGAGGCGCAGAACGGCACGTCACAGGCATATCGATGAACAACAGAAAGGATAGACATACAGAGATACGACTACAGAAAGGATAGACATACAGAGATACGACTACAGAAAGGATAGACATACAGAGATACGACTACAGAAAGGATAGGAAGGGAGGAGGGGTTATGCTATTAGTTAAGAAACACATAAAATCCAAGGAAGTGAAGCCAGTCGACATCGATGGACAGGGCAGTGTCGAGTCAGTTTGGTGTGACATAAGCATAGGTAAATCAAAATTGAGAGTAGGAGTGTGCTATAGGCCTAAGGACTGTGATGAGTATAATAAGATACTGACAGGGAAATAGAATGGGCCAGTAAATCAGAGAGTCTTATAATGGGGGATTTTAATTTCCCAGATATTGACTGGAATTTGTGGGTTGTTCACTCACACACTAGCAAGGCTTTTGTGGATTTATTGGATGATTGTTTTCTACACCAGCATGTTCGGGAGGCAACTAGAGGAAGTAATACTCTTCATCTGATTATCAGTAGTGATTCTTCATGCATTAAGAATCTGCAGCTAAAGGAACCACTAGGTGGCAGTGATCACAGTGTGCTGAAGTTGGATTTACTCAAGGAGGTACCTACCATCAGAGGTAAAGGGAAGGGTTTTTGCTTTCGTAAAGGCGACTATGATGGTCTGAGACAGTATTTAAATTCTATACAGTGGGACCAACTGATGATGTTACCAACAGCAAATTCAAAATGGGAAGCATTCAAGGAACTAATCTTGGAAGCTACCAGGCTTTACATACCAACCAAGAAATACTGTTCAAGGTTCAGGCCTAAATGGTTGTCAGATGAACTAATGAGACATATGGCAGAGAAGAAAAATGCATGGGATACATACAAATTAATGGGTGACATGGAAGCCTATGTTAGATATAAGTTGGTCTGTAACCAAGTCACAAAGGAGATTAGGCAGGCAAAGGCAGATTATGAGAAATCCTTGGCAAAGGATGCAAAGAAAAACAGAAAAGAGTTCTTTACCTATTTAAACTCAAGAAGGAAGGGGATGGATCAGATTGGCCCACTGGATGTTGATGGATCAACAGTTGAGGATCCTGCTCAGGTGGCTAACAATCTAAACGAGTATTTTGCATCTACATTCACACGTGAGGAGTTATTCAGGAAGGGGAATGTCGTAGGTGAAGTAAACATTGGCAGTGAGCTAGATGATTTTCTAATAACTGAGAAGAAAGTGGAGGAGAAATTGTTGAGGATAAACATAAAAAAGGCACCCGGGGTGGATGGGATCTATCCAGTTATATTAAAGGAGGCAGCAAAGGAAGTAAGCAAACCCCTAGCCATAATTATGAGAGCTTCTTTGGACTCAGGGAAGGTACCCATGGACTGGAGATGTGCAAATGTAACCCCAATTCACAAAGGAGTATCAAACGCTGACACAAGTAATTACAGACCTGTTAGTTTAACTTCGGTTCCAGGAAAATTAATGGAGGCACTGGTTAAAGAAGCACTGCAGGATCATCTAGCCAAGAATTCAGTTATAGCTCAGACACAGCATGGTTTTGTTAAGGGCAGGTCTTGTCTGACCAATTTGATTGGATACTATGATGTAGTCACAAAAGAACTGGATGCAGGGAATAACTTTGATATTATTTATTTGGATCTTAGAAAGGCTTTTGATACTGTTGCGCATGGAAAACTGCTGCACAAATTGGAGCAGTGTGGCATTGGAGGCAAATTGCTGCTATGGATAAAGGGATGGTTGAATGGGAGAAGACAGAGAGTGGTAATTAATGTACACTGCTCAACGTGGACTAATGTTATTAGTGGAGTTCCTCAGGGTTCAGTGTTGGGTCCATTGTTGTTTTCTGTATTTATAAATGATATTGATGATGGTATATCAAGCTTAATGTCCAAGTTTGCAGACGATACAAAGGTTGGCAGGGTTGTTAAGGACACTACTGATGCTATGCTGCTGCAACAGGATCTGGAAAGGTTGAGCAGTTGGGCTGAGAGGTGGCAAATGAAGTTTAACATTGACAAATGTAAAGTACTACATATGGGAAACAGTAACCCCAGATCAACGTATTAATTCTGTGGTACTACGCTGACAGTGGTAGAGAATGAAAAGGACCTGGGGGTAATTGTGCAGGCAGATATGAAGTTCTCTGAGCAGTGCAGACGAGCTTCAAGAGTAGCTCATGGTGTCTGGTCAATGATATACAGGAATTTTTCTAGCAGGGATAGGGATGTGATTATTCCCTTGTATAAGGCAATGGTCAGGCCACACCTAGAGTACTCTATACAGGTCTGGAGGACTCATTTCAAGAAGGATGTAGAGCTGCTGGAACGAGTACAGAGAAGGGCAACAAGATTAGTGAATGGAACAAAGGGTTGCTCTTACGAAGAAAGGCTTAAATTTTGCAAATTACAGAGTCTGGAGACTAGGCATTGGCGAGGTGATCTGATAGAGGTGTATAAGGCTTTGAATGGCTTGAGCATGCTCAATGCCGAATGGATTCTTCCTCTTGCTCAGAATAATCACCTGAGAGGGCATAAATTCAAATTGAGGAAGGACGGATGTCGGATAGATGTGCGGAAATTTGCCTTTAGCCAGCGGGCAGTTGGTTTGATTAATAGACTTCCATCAGTTGTTGAAGTTGATAGTCTAAACAAATTGAAGGCTCAGCTGGATAGGTATTTCGAACGAACGGAGGGGTGAAATGGGAGTAGTGGTTGTGTTTTTTTTTTTTTTTTTTTTTTTTTTGGCTGATGCTGAATAAGCTTGCTTTCTTGCATCATATGCCTCTACTAATGCTAATGCTAATTAACTGTTTCACAAGAAAATGCTATACCGAACATCAATTTGGTACTGTGAAATATTCTGACTTGTGTTAATATTCTGAAATATGTGCTCTGTGCATATGAACGTGTACATATCTTGGTGTATATCTGCCTTATACTCATATCTATTGAATGGTTAATGCTACGTTTTTAAGTTAATTTAATGTTATGTTATTTTTTTGTTATACTGTACATATTTTTATATGACCCTATATCTTTGTCAAGTCCCTGGCCTCCTAGCTGTGGCGGGCACATTATTGTTTCTATAGTGTACAATAAAGATTTTCTCTCTCTCTCTCTCTCTCTCTCTCTCTCTCTCTCTCTCTCTCTCTCTCTCTCTCTCTCTCTCTCTACCCTTTATGCAAATTCGTCGTTTACGTTATGAACATGGACAATAAGGGATCATTAGACAAGTAACAAATATACCAGTTAACGTAAGTACGATGGTTCATCAATTACTTAGAGAATTAGATGACAATTATGCCATTAATGTACATATAAAAGGAAGACTCATCATATCTACAAGGATGTGTGCAGAAGAAAATAGCGAAAACATGGTTACTGTATTTAATAAATTCACCTTTGTATAAATCCTACGGCATAAAAGTGAGTGACGATTTCTTGGGAACAAATGATGATAGTGAACAGGAACATTCAGATGAAATTGTGGAACCTGTCAACAATGATGATGAACTATTGTTAATTCAATAACAAACATTATTATGGTCTGCAGATAAATATTTATGTTTAGCACCGGGTCAGAAATCATCTCCAACAAGTTTCATATTTGATATACATGCAGAAGAACTTTCTTTTCCAACTATATATTTGGGACATGCACGAAAATTTAAAAATGGATTGAAAATTGTTCCCTTTATGATGGCATCAAGTGAAATTCGATTGCATTTAAATCAGTAGGAATAACAGCTAACAGTACTCATTCTATATTGGAATCGAAAGAATTTATAAACAAGTCATTAGAGTCTAACTTGGCATTTCTAAAATCAATTCCCAATTCAGCATATTATTGGAGTCAACGTAAACGAGATGTGTTTGCCATGATTAGTCAATTAGGAAAACCTACAATGTGCTTGACATTGAGTGCGTGTGAACCAACTGGCCCGTATTACTATGTATGTTATACAAATTCAGATATAAACGAGAAATTACAACTAACGAAGTTATGGATCTACCTTATATGGAAAGAGCTACATTAATAAACGAAGACCCCGTAACGTGTGCCATATATACTGGTGTTCAAAGAAAGTGCATCACACACTAATTTCACATTTCTAACCCTTTTTGGCGATAGTATGTTACATTAATGAGTAGCATCAAAAATAGAAATATAAACAAAAGATATTTATTAATAGTTAAGGCAAAGCTAAGTAGTATTTAAAGAAAACGCCTTCCTATATTCAGCCAATACTATGCAATTCCCCTATTCCCATCGTCAAGAAACATACTGATTTGGGGGTTGTTTTTGATCCTAAGCTCTGCTTTGGTAACCACATGGAAAAGCTGCTCACCCAGGCAGCTCGACTCCGATGGATGGCCAAACAGCATTTGCATTACATTAATGAAGTAACGATCACCAGAAGATATATAAAAAGCACGGTATACTCTCCGCTTCTACATGCTGCAGAAGTATGGGCATCTGCCGCCCCTAGCACAATTCGACCACTCTTTTCTACTGAGTTTTGGCTCTTAAAATGGGTCATAAACAAACATAAACTTCCTCCACAGTTAAGGGCAACTGAAATGGCCAGTTTGATAAAAATTCACAGGCTTCCCACGCTGATTAAGGTGAAATGCCTTACCACAACTGTAAAAATGATTACTGGAAAGATCTCGGCACCATCATTCTGGGACCTGTGCTCTTGGAGAGTCCCTCAGCCTTCCCTCAGAGCGACTCCAGCTCTATGCCCACATCTCAGCCGTCTCCACCTATCCGATAGGTTTCTGCCATATCAGCTACTTCCATGTGCCAAGTCTTTGGATGCTGACCTTAATAAGTTTTCTAGTGATAAGGAGTACAGACGCCGCATCCTTAAATTGTACTTCCCCGTCCCTGATTCTGCTCCTTGAAGCTCGCCTTAACGCCGCAATCCAGAAATGCGACAGGAAGATGGCTTACCAACGACCCTTGTAATTTTCCACCTGTATATTATTTGTTCATTGTGATGTTTATAATTGTGTTATACTTTGAGTGTTGAGCTCCATTTACTTTTGATTCGTTCATATATGTATTTTATATTTAATTTATTAATTTCCTTTCTTACATATTGTAATATCACTGTTAACCCCTGGCCTTGTGGCCGTGAAGGGCTTATTGCAATGTATCCATTATATTACCATTATTATTATTATTGCAATAAAGATTTCTATTTGACAGGTGCTCTCAAAATATTCCAAAATGAGCATTTGCAACCTTTATACAACAGCTTTGGGAAACACGACAATTAATAAAGCTGAAATGTTATCACGTACAGCCCTCAGTTTGATTCAGTTTATCATTTTAAATGGAAAACAAAATGAAAAGTTCACCAGGTGCAAACTAATATTTAGTTGAACCGCCTCTGGCCCTGATGACAGCAACACACCGTCGAGGCATTGACAAGATCAATTTCTGAAGATACACGAACATATTTGGAACCACGAAGGTTCCAAACACGAATTATTAAGTTCACGATTGGTCTTTGGTTTCTTTCTGGCAACTGCAGATTCCACACGATGCCAACAGTTCTCTATAGGATTCCGGTCCGAGCTGTTTCCTGGCCAGCTAACAGTTGTAATGGACCTTTCTTCCAACCATTTTTTTCAACCGTAACAAATGTAAACACATTACTGTCGAACCTCTAATGCAGAAATGAAGCTAAAGTAACTACAGAAGTGCCTACTTAACACTTTTCGCCTGATGACAAGGAGCAGAGTCGTCCTGAAAGATGCAGTTACTTGATAGGTTGAAATGGTCTCTAATGGTTGGCAGCAATTTGCCTTCCAATATAGCCAGGTATCCAGTGGCACTTACGGAACCTTTTATAAACTGCAGGTGACCTACTCCGCGATACGAAATGCACCCAGAGGTGTACTGCTAAAAAAAAAAAAAAAAAATAGTACCGGAACGCTCGTTCTCCAGAAGACTATATGATAACGCCACATCGACTATACAGTAACTGAATCAGACTTCAGACTCACAGTTCATAGAACAACCAGTTCTAGCGTTCACTTCATGGCGAATCAAAATGCAGCGTTCGCACGCATCACAGTATATCTCATTCGTTGGATCTCTTTATCTAACACATTGTACCTTAGTAAGAAACGTTCAAGTTTCATTGCGAAATTTATGTTATTTTTGTTTTTAAATAATTTTTTAAAGAAATCTATTAATTTTAAAGATTACTATTAATATATATATTTTAGTAGCAATGGGTAAAATGGATATTTCTCCCTCCCCTTTGATTATGCCAGCGTTTCGTAATATTAAGTGTATAAATTTAATTATGTTCTATTATAACATTTAGAAAAAGTACCGAAACGTCGTTCCCGCCCGAATACACCACTGAATGCACCCCCATATCATTTGGCTGGTAGGGAATTTCACTGTAGACACCAAAAATTCTGGATGGTTTTCTTCACCACGTCTACGGCGAATCGGTTTTGTTTCCAATCAGAGCCATGCAGGTTGAATTTCTTCTCATCCGAGAAAATAACTGACTTCCACTGCTCGGGGGTCCATTTGACATGCTCCTTACACCAAATTAATCGGGCATTTTTCATATTTTGTGTGAGGAGGGGCTACTTAGGACTACGGGCTCAAGTCCATTTTTGAAGAAGAAATAACAGGGAGTTCTTGCTACCACTCCTGTATGTTCTTCCCATTCTCTTTTCAGCTCAGACGAAGAAGCTTTGCAGTTTTTAAGGCACAAGCGCTTCAAAACGCGGTCCTGTTTTGGCGTAGAGACTCGTTTGCGTCCGTTTCCTTTTTTTCCTATCAGCAGAACCAGTATTCTTGAGTTTGGAAAGAAATCTACTTACTGTCGGCTGATTACAAGACACTCTATAAGCAATATGACGGGAAGAACATCCTTCCTCACGTAAAGCAACAATAGCACTCTTTCTTCGTGGCGTCAACTGCACGTAACTCGCCATCCTGACACAAGCAAGGAATGACTGCAACTCTTGCAGAGAGTGCTTATATAGCTGAAAGTAACAGCTGATGCAATATTACGTCATCATCTACGCGTGCCGATCTTATCTGATGCAATCTGTAAGAAATATTGCCATATATTTACGTTATTCGGACGACGATTACAATTTTAAGGGGTGATGCACTTTGTTTGAACACCAGTGCACTTTAATAAATTTTTTGAGCGTATACTCAAAATTTTAAAATCGAAAACCTATAGTAATTTTGGGAAATATTAATGTTATGAATTTCTTTAAACGCATTAAATTTCAATATCGAGGAAGTCCACATGCACATGTAGTAGTAGGATGTATTATTATGGATGAACAAATGCACCCCATGCACTGTTAGAAGAAAAATAAGGTGGGTTGGAAGAAGCAATCCAAATGATAGATGCATTATGTTATTCAAATTATATTCAAAAAAGATTATTCAAATTTACAGCAACATAAACATACTTTTACCTGTTATAAAAATAATAATGCAAACGACGCGAAGGTCGATTTGAAGCACCTTTTTGGCCAATGTCGCAAACTCGTATATTGATACCGATGGCCACAGATGACAATCAAAGATCAGCTTATCACAAAAAATATCGTAAAATGCACGACTTATTAGAATTGGATAATCATGTTAATTTCGAAAAATTCCTGAAATCAAATCAATGCCAATCAGAAGAATATCTAAATATTTTGAGGGCTGGTATCAAACGACCACATGTATTTCTTAAACGCAGGATAGAAGAGAAATTTATGAATAATTACAATCCTTAGTATAAATCTTGTGCAACCTGCAACATTTATTACGATACCCAATGTCCGTGTCTTCAAGAGCGATTGAATACATGCCAAAGGTATGGCCACATGAGCGTCAGAAATTACGTAAACAAAAGCTGAATTGGATGAGCAAGTTGATAGTGAGTCTTTGGATATATGGAAAAATAGTATTTTTGATAAATATGAGAAACGGGGCGAAACATTAAAAGATATAATTCTTGCACAATTTACTGCTTATTATCGAAAAGGAAACGGGGGATGGGTGAAAAGACAATTTCCTAAAATAATTCGGTATCGGAATTATAGTACAACATGTCTTCATGAACATATACGCGAAATGGTAACTTTAAACATACCATTTATCAATGAAAATAAATATTTTGAACTTTATGAAACCAACAAAGAGATAATTACTTTGAGAAGAAAAGAGTTCGAATCTGATATTGATATTGAAAAGACGCTAGCAGTTTGTAAGCAACTTTGTATCGAACTTGATGAAAATGATGAAAATGAACTGGCGGTGGTAAAAAATGAAGAATTTCTTAAATCAAAAGAAATTGGTGATGATTTCTTTACCGACAAGAAAACTATCGATGAGGAGATGAAAATGGCGATGATGGATAAATTATCATCTGTCGTTAGGAAGCGAGAGAATGTCTTACCGTCTGAAGAATACTGAAGAATAAAGAACGATGCGTATTGCTTGAAGCTACCTATCGTCAAATTGATAATCAGATACATGAACCGATACAAGTATTTGTCACTGGACCTGCTGGCTGTGGAAAGATATTTACTATTAAATTATTGATGGAAACGTATAAATCGCTTTTGTAATGTATCACATATTCACAACGCATATGTTACATGTGCCTCCATGGGCAACGCCGCTGTGGCAATCGATGGTACAACAGTGCATTCTGCTTTCCGTATATGTCTATCAAATAATCTTCAACTAAGTAATGAAATTCTTCAACAATATAGAACTGCATTTCAACGTGTACGTACTGTTATAATCGATGAAGTTAGTATGATTAGTGCAGAACTATTATCAATTATAGATATGCGTTTAAAGCAGATAACTGGTGTTCATAAAATACCATTTAGAAGTATGAATATACACTTTATTGGAGATTTGCGGCAATTGCCTACAGTGCCTGCTACACCTATATATAAATGCCTGAAGAACTTATTGATTGCTCCAGAATTATGGCAATCACTACAATTTCATGAATTAGTAAAAGTTGTTCGACAATCCGATAGTACATTTTCTAAAATTCTTACAAAAATAGGCAACGGAGAACCGTTATTACCAGATGAACTTAAAATTATAGAATCGAGATTTATTACCAAAGCAGATGCTACTAATTTATGTCCGTAAGGGGATTCGACTATTTTTAAGAAATAGTGATGTAAATGCCTATAATACAAATGCTTTATTTGCAGATGAAACTCATGAAGCGGTTGTACAAGATTTATACCACGGATATCATTCTGAAGAACAATTAGCAAATATGAGAAATAAAATTCATAAAATGTCAGTGACTGAAACTGCAAGACTTCCATACATTCTACCATTATTCAAAGGAAAACTGTACATGATTGCTACAAATATAGATGTGGTCGATGGATTGGTAAACGGTGCAATCGGTGCTTTAGTATATTTCGAATTTGAGGACGACGAAACAGTTAAACGAGTGTGGATGAAATTTCCTGAGTCAAAAATAGGACATAACCTTCAATCTCGTTATAAACAAATGCGAGAGATAAACATTTACTTAGTCAATCCGTACCTATTATAAAACGATCAACTACGATTCCATTCAAGGACAATAGGAAATTGACATGTAGACGTATACAATTTCCTTTATGTGCTTGTGCTTTGACTATACATAAATCTCAGGGAGGGACCTTGGACAAAGTTGTATATAATTATGAGAAAGATCATCAACAGCAACTTGTATACGTGGCGTTATCTCGAGTGACTTCATTGCAAGGTTTGTATGTTACAAATCCCCACGACGATTTCACATTTCACCACGGCAAAGCTACTAGTGATATAAAACTTCGTGCTGAACTAGATCGCTTGGAAAATAATAAGCTACCGTCTCTACAGGATGAACTGCAAGATTTCATACAAAGTGATATATCTATATCGTCAATGAACCTACAAAATTTACGGGCCCCATGTTCGAGATACTGAAACGGACATAATCTTACAGCAATCCAAATTATTGATATTAAGTGAAATGTGTTTGGATAATGATGAACATATATTACTTAAACCATTCCAATGTGTGACTCAATTCAAAAAGTCGAATGTTCGTATTGGCGGTGTTGCGATGTATCAACGTGAAGGTTCAACTATCATCGGTGCACCACATATCTCTGCATAACGTAAGAGCAGCAATGCAATAGCGGTATCAGATGAAATTGGAGACATTTGTGGATCTTTGTGCAAATTCAATAGTGAATCTATTTTCAACGTTGCTATATACATCACTTCAGGGATGTCGTTAGATATAATTCAAAAATTCATAAACAAGAATTTGATGCCGTATTCGATTTAAGGTTCAAAATTATTGGAAGAGCCACTGGATCGTATACCCATAGTTCTCGCTGGTGATTTCAATCTAGAATTAAATTCTGAGGCTGGAAAGAAGTTTCGTAAATTTATGAAAGATGTCTTCAATTTAGATATTAAGTCAAATACTTTAGTAAATACTACACGTAATGGAACGACAATCGATGGAGTATTCACTCGGGAATTAAAATCATTTGAGCGTCAAAATTATATATCTTATTTCAGTTATCACAGACCAATAATTTTAGGGTTATTATAATATATTTTATACGAATCATTTCATTGTACACTAGTACAATGAAAAATTCCATTCATTGCATTTCATTGTAGGAAATTATTTTTTCAATAAAAATAATGCAGCAATACTTTTTTGATTTATTTTACTGTGCCAGTTTCATAATGTTTTTTTTTACTGTACGAGTTTCATAATGAGTTCCTGCAGTAAAATACGTTTTTAACGGCTGCCGCTGTGACATTATCAGTGACACTGTCAGTCTCAGAGTAGAGCGGCAGCAACTCATTATGTACCTGGTACATAATTAAAATATTTTTTGAGTCGTGTATCTACACCGATATTATATATATAGTAACGTATTTATGTATTCATAGTTGACACAAAGTCCAAAGCTTCTGTATTTTATTATATTTTATCAAAAGAAGCGAGCGCAGCGAGCAGGGGGCGAAGCCCCCTTATTATTATTATTATTATTTGCCATATGGTGCAAGGAAGCCTGAGGCTTATGCTGCACCAGCCAAAAAAATTTCCGAGTTACCCTGAGAGAGAGAGAAAGTAGAAAGGAATCACCAAGAAAGAGAAGAATGACGATATCCTGCTCAGGACCCTGGGTGTGCCAAGCCCATACTCACCAAATGTGAGCTCCTGGTTAAATTATTTTTGAATATAAAACTTAAAATTTCTTGTGGAGTCTGATTCATGGACATAAAGTTTTGAAAAATTTGCATTTCATTTGCAAATCAACAGCAACTATATCTTTTGTACATTCCTCATTGGTGGCATCTGATAACTGTAATTCTAAATCTGAACAATGTTTTAAAATTTCTTCTTTTGACATTTTTCTTACTCGCTAAAAAAGAAGTTTATTTCAAAATTATCTTTTGGTGTGGCACAAATTCACCTCCAAATTCATAATCAAAATTTTTTTTTTATGTTTCCTTCCCATTCTAAGTTTTCTTTCAGAAAATCAGTGTCAATTTGTAATGAGTTAGAAATTTTTGCTGCGTTTTCAAGTACACGTACTAGTGACGTTAATATATCCAATTGTGTATTTTGTAATAATTTTCTTACAAAATTTAAATTAGATAAAATGCTAAACCAAACAATAGTAGAGTACACGAATTTAAAAGATCTAATTTTATTTGACTGAGACTGATGTTTTGTTTTTAAATCGAATTAATCACAATCTGAATATAGTATTTCATAAAGAGCATCATCAATTTACTAGAGGTTTTATAGCGTCAATTCGACTCTCCCAACGCGTGTCAGCGAAATATTTGAAACTCTTTTTAATATTGCCCACCGTTTAGCACTACTAGAAAAATAAATTTCCTGAATAATTCCAAAAAAATCATTTGTCTCAAAAGATGCCGCATCACTCACCACTAAATTCCAAGTATGTGCAGCGCAAGATACGAAAAAGGCTTGGGGGTTTATACCTAATTTTTTTCCTGAAGACTGTTATGTTTTCCTTTCACATTGGCCCTGTTGTCGTAGCCTTGCCCACACATATTTTGAATATTAATGTTATATTTTTCCAAAAATTCTAAAATGAATGTAGTTAGCCCACTACCAGTCGTATTTTCAATTTCACAGAAACCTAAAAAATGTTCCTAATTTCAATTTTGTGTTTCAACATTATAAATTACAAATCTTAAAATAATTGTCAATTGTTCCTGATGGTGAACAATCTAAAATCAAAGAATAATATTTAGCTTCCTGTAACCCATCTAAAATTATTTCGTGTTAATACTATTTCGTATTATATTTAAAATATCATTTTGAATTTTTTCTCCTAAATAATGTGGCATATGAAGTTTATCAATCTGAATACGTTGAATGGGTTCCGATAAAGTGGAATCAAATTTGGAAATCATTTGTATAAATTTCAAAACGTTCCGTTATTTTTATCGAATAATTTTGAATTAATTAGTACCCCTTAAAGCCAAATTTTGTTTTGCCAAATATTGAATGTAAAGAACAATTCTCTTTAATACTGATTGCCATCTTATTTTTTCTTGTTATTTTAGACTTTGATGTGCATCTACTGTATTTTGTGATTCTAAGTTTTTACACAAATTAATTTGTTAGTGCATTCAATTAGTGCATCCATATTGCTTTTTTCGGAATATTCGAATATGTTGTTTCATGTAGCCAATTTTTGAATCCACCTTTACAAGTGGAAACGAAACAATACTATTTTAAAAAAAATTACAATTATAACAGAAGACAGCATTTTGCGAAATAGAATACAGTAACCAAGTACTGTACGCGAAAGAGATTCACCGTTTTGTAATTTTTTAGTGTAATATTCAATAGAAAAGTTTCTTCAATTATTATCTTTATCTTTTGGAAAATCAAAAAATTTTAATTGTTCTGGTTTGTTTTCAACTAACATCATTCTTATTTTATTATTAAAATTTGTGGCCATTTACCGGGATCACTAAGTGAAATTAGTTGATCTTGTATACCACTGTTGTGATCTTCACTTTCCTCCTCACCCGAATTTTCTTCACTTGAATTGGAATGTCAACATCTTGGACAGGTGTCAATCACGTGGACAAGGACATTCATGTGTTTCAGTTTCTTCATCAATAGTAGTAAAGCTAGAAGAAATCGAAGTTGATGGACATGGCTGTGGCTAGATGTCCAGAAACCTGGTAATCGAACTTGTTGCTTTTTTATTTGGTCGCTTTTCATTTTTTTTCTTTCTTTTTTCTGTATTCATAATCAGAGAGTCGTTTCCTTCCGTCAGATATCTGAGAAATATTGAAAAAAAAATTAATTTAAAATTCATTATTTGTTAATATAAAATACGACAAAACACACATTGAACTTTGTCTCCTTAGTCTTTGTCGTCTCTTTTAGTGTTTACAGAACATTGGCTTTTATCACCTCTTAGTCTCTGCCTCCCCTTAGTCATTGCCGTCTTGGTGCGGTACACCACTTGCACCACCGGGTTGGCGCAACTCTGACTGTACTTATGTAACATTGAGCAATAACAAAGGATTTGTAATAATGACATTAAAAACTTACTTTCGTTTGAAATAGGTGTATAGTGACTTTCCGAGCACCCTGTGCAACACAAACGCGTCACCACACTAAACATAAAAACTAAACAAAACAAACTAAAAAACTAAACTAAACATAAACCCTATATTATACTTACGTCTTAGCAGTGTTCGTATTTTTTCGCACGAACACTGCTAAGACATTATTTGTGAATGTCATTGTGATATTCATTTGTGAATGAAACACGAATTGAATTTGTGGGGAACGGCTTAAGACGAATAGCACTTATGTCCCTTAAGTCCATTACTATGAACTCGAAACTCTTGGACTGCCTCCTTCGTGGGTAGCACAGTTGGTAGGATTGCCGTCCTCCCCACACAGGGTGGAAAAGACCTGATTTCGAATCCCTTCGATAACGGGAGCAATTTTTATGTGGCTTTTTCACAACGTGGCTGAGTTAGTCGGTCTCAGACAAGGGTAGCATGGTTTTTTCTCCCTGAAATTGTGGTTTTTCGTTCGGCAAACAGAAAATCAACCTCATAACACTCAATTTACAGACAATATACACTGAAACATGGCCTTAGTTGCTGATGCTCCTAAAAACTCAAAAACTTGGACTGCCTAGTGCAGTATTTATTTATTGCAGAATAAACCAATACATAGATCAGAACTGAAAATCTACATTGAATTAACCTGATGCAATTATAATGCATTATGGATTATGGATTTTTTTAAAGGATAGGTGTATAGTGACTTTCCGGTACACCACTTGCCCAGAGCTCATAATATGGGATTCGAAATCAGGTCTTTTCCACCCGGTTATTATTAAAATTTGATCTAGTCCTCTTGGGCAATTTGCCATTGTAGCGCTTGCGCCTAAAAAAAAATTCACTCCAACAAACAGCAGTTACTCCCAACTTTTTATTTGTAAATAGGAATCCCTGGTGGTTGTTGAAAATTTAAAATGGGAGCCACACCAAGATGCTGATGACTTATAATTTAAGTTTAGAATGTCATATGGAACACGCCTTGAATTAAATTTATTTTATAGCATTGCCTTGAATTGCAATGCTATATAACAAGCATATTGCAAGGCTTAACCACCCTTTTGCCAAAAAACATTTCCCACATCTTTCAATCCCCTCCGATAATTCCTTGAATTTATTCAAACTACATAACCACTTCCACAACAGATGGAAGTTTCTTCCAACAATCAGCCACCTGCTGGCTGAAGGCTAACTTCCACAAATCTTTTCTGCAACCAATTTACATCCCCGCAATATTTGCAGTCCGAGCAAGGGCCAGCATGCCATCAACATTGAGTTGATGAATCCATTCAAAGCCTTAAACACCTCACGACTCACGACTCATAATAAATGCCATAAATATAACTCATAAACCTCAATCAGATCACCTCGCAAATGCTTATCGTCCAGACGCTGCAATTTGCAGGAATGAAAACTTTCTTGGTAAGACCTTCGGCAATCTCGTTGCTTTTCTGTGCCCGTTCCAGCAGATCCACTTCTTTCCTAAAATGAGGCCTCCAGACCTGTATGTAGTACTCAAGATACAGCCTAACCATTTCCTTGTACAATGGGTTGATCATCTCCTTATCCCTGCTAGCAAAATTCCTGTATATCATTGAAAAAAAAAACCATGAAATCTCCTAGCAGCCTGTCTGCACTGCTCAGATCAGTAATCCCAGATTAACAGATCATATAGTTGGTATGTTAATCTGAGATTACTGCTATCCATATGCGGTACCTTGCATTTGTCAATGTTAAACTTCATTTACGATTACTGAGCCCATTTCCCATTTTTTTAAAAATCTTGTTGAAGTAGCTTACATTGATTATCGTCATTAACGACCCAACGAGCTTTTGTATAATCTGCAAACTTAGACATATATATATATATATATATTGCTACCAGATATATATATATATATTGCTATATATATAGCAATATATATTATATTATTATTATTATTATTTGCCATATGGTGCAAGGAAGCCTGAGACTTATGGTGCACCAAGAAAGAGAAGAATGACGATATCCAGCTCAGGACCCTGGGTGTGCCAAGCCCATACTCACCAGATATGAGCCCTTCTTAAATTATTTTTGAATGTAAAAAAATCTTTTAAAAAAATCCATAATCCATAATGCATTATAATTGCATTCCTGTCTGGATGGTGGCGCATTACTTCAACCAGTGACTGAAACAGAAGTTAACCTAACAGTTCTGTAATTACTCATGTCACCTTTCGATCTTCTTTTCTGAATTAGGAATGCATTTGCACTTCTCCAGTCCATAGGGATCTCCCCGAATCCAAAGATGCTCTCATTATAGCTAGGGGTTCACTGTCACCCAGGAGATCTTTAATCCACAGTTTCTTAATGCATGAAGAATTGCTGCTCATAATCGGAACAAGGGTAACTTAACAGATATTGACTGACACTTATGGGTTGGCCATTCATACACAAGCAAGAATTTTGTAGATATATTAAAACCCCTCATTAAAAGACATTCTGATACTGCACCACGTTTAGAAGGTTATATCTCAAGTTGATCATAAACGTTTGACTTTTTATTTCTTTGACGGTCAACATACAGTATGTTAGTACTGATTCTTGATATATGAATTATGTCAATATCACCCTCCCTCCTAGCCCCTACATCCCCTTTGATGCGCGACAATTCATTTACATGAGATTCAATGTTCAGCAATATAAATTGACGTAAGTGCATCTTCCAATGGCTGAGCCGCACCATGTTTCAGAAATGAACAACCTCCTCATAGCATATATGAATACCATGCAGAATCCATACGTCCATTCTTACCATCGAATAATGCGTTTCATTCGCATTAACTGTTGCCAGTTTTCCAAAATTTGCAGTATCGCCACAACCACACCACGCCTCATCTCCTTACACATACATTTCCCTCACCTCACCCCACCATCACAATAACCTCTCCTCAACCTGCCCTCTCAGCGCGATGTCACCACACCGCCCACAGTTCTGCTATGGAAAACTGATGGAATCCATCAAAAATGAAATCCATTCAAGGAGGAAACCTTCTACACAAAACTAGCTTCCACATTAAAGCCACTGTTTTGGAAATAAAAGATATAGGAGAAGCATCAAGTCATTGCTGAGTTATCATACTCAAATAATGTCAGTGCAACCCTTGCTCTCTCTTGGGCATTGCTTGCAGCCAGATTCATTAGAGTGAGTTATTCTACTCTACTGAATACCAACTCTTAGGTAATGCACCTTATGTACACAGACAACACTGTGATATTCATTACATCACAATGCATACTATTGTTGCAAAAGTTAGCATGAAAGGAAATGAAATGTAAAAGTAATTGTCAAACAATTATTCTATTGATGAAAGATATTCTACTCATTGTATGCATGCTATACAGTATGAGGTAGAGGTTTTATTTCATTTTAATTGCTCTGGGGCCGACATATCATGTCTGTAAATTGAGCGCATATTGGATACTTTTGCTTGTTTTTGTTGGATGAAGCACTCGAGTTTTTTTGGACAGACCCTTGTTCTAGACTAATTGAGCATGTGTGTTGTAGATAAAAGCCAATAAGTCTTCTATGCAAAGAAGTCTGCTATCGTCAAACCAATGAAACTTCACCCAACCGTGTCTAAAACAACTCAGAGGATTATTTTGCTTGAAATCACTTTAGCTTATAGAACGACATTTACAGCAGTTTGTACCGGCATTCGATCTTCCACAGTCTCAATTATTTTGTTTGAAATAATCAAGAAACCCTTTTCCTTGGTATTTAAATTCTGTTCAACTATGGCATCAGGGGGAGAGAGAGAGAAAACATGTGCCCATCTGACAAAGTCATTGGACAACAACAGACAAACGTCTCACCGCCCTTTGGTTTCCTCCATAGATAAAAAGTGCCTTTCATAGTTTACATAAAACCTGGAGACCATTAGCATTAGCATTAGTAGAGGCATATGATGCAAGAAAGCAAGCTTATACAGCATCAGCCAAAAAAAAAAAAAAAAAGAAAACCTTCCCATTTCATCCATCCTTCGCTTCAAATGTTTGTCTAGTTCTGCCTTGAATTTATTTAAGCTGTCAACTTCTACAACGACAGATGGTAGTTTGTTTCAGCAATCAACCACCCCCTGGCTAAAGGCAAATTTCCGCACATCTATTCTACAACTATCTTTCCTGAATTTTAATTTATATCCACTCAGGCGATTAAGCTGTGCAAGACGAAGAATCCCATCAGCATTGAGCATGCTCAAACCATTCAAGGCCCTATACATTTCAATCAGATCACCTCGCAGGCATCTAGTCTCCAGACACTGTAATTTGCAAAACTTAAGCCTTCGTAATAGCAACCCTTTGTTCCATTCACTAATCTTGTTACCCTTCTCTGTACTCGTTTCAGCAGCTCTACATCCTTCCTAAAATGTGGCCTGCAGACCTGTATACAGTATTCAAGGTGTGGCTTGACCATTGCCTTTACAAGGGGATAATCACATTCTTTTCCCTGCTAGAAACATTCCTGTACATCATTGACAAGACACCATGAGCTACTCTTGCAGACCGTCTGCACTGCTCAGAAAAGTTCATATCTAACTGCACAATTACCCGCAGGTCCTTTTCATTCTCTACCACCCTCATTGTAGTACCACACCATGTTCTTGTAAAGTGGATATGACTCCATCAAGAAAAAGCTGCATGATCTGGGCCTTTCAGAAGATATCTTTGTTCCTGTAGGGAAACTGGAGACTGCAGCAACTTAATCTTTTCCTCTGGCAGCAGATCCTCGTGGAAGCCGTCACCATACTATGCAGCCAGAAAGCATACATACCGAGGCTAAACAAGCCTTCTCAGCTTCTTGGCTTATGCTATGTCCCTCTTCAATAGGAGATGTCATATCTTGGTATTTGTACCTCCACACGCTGTCCTGAACCAGCCCCTACTCATTCTTATCATCTTCGCCTCCAGCACTTATTTACTATGTGTCATCCCTGCAGAGCAAAGATGCTCTAAGTCATTGCCTGGTGGTAACCCATCTAAGTTGATTCCTTTCTTCACTGTATTCTCTCTCTCTCTCTCTCTCTCTCTCTCTCTCTCTCTCTCTCTCTCTCTCTCTCTCTCTCTAATTATCCAATTATCCTGATTCTGCTAACCTGGCTGGCCATTTTATTATTTGCATGGGATTTCTATTGGTGATGGCGATGTCCCCGTCATATGATTTCTTCTCTTCAAAATTAAACTTTTTTTCTTTGCATCTTGATGGTTCTTTTGTCCTGTATGGCCTTGAGATTTCTTTCAAGTAGTACCCCTACTTTCTACTTGCTTACCTGTTTGAGATGGTCCCATGAATCCCATGCTGTTTAGGGTGGGATTCATGTGTTGACCTTAGCACACCGCAAACTCGGATTGTGTTTTCAAACGAGTTGAAAACATTGTTGAGATTCATAGTTAACCCCTTTTGGGGGTAGGATTTCTGGTTGCCTTCATAGGGTAAATTACTTGCCCAAGTAGCATTTCTTCTATCTTATAATGGCTCTTTATATTTGTTAACATTTAGGTGTCTTTAGCTTAGCATGGGATATGAATATCACCAGAGGCTGCCCTAATGGCTCCATTTTTGGCCCTGCTATGTAGAACATGATACTGGACGAGTGGCTAGGTTACAACTTCCAGCACACCACCATGTTCTTCTATGCCAGTGACCTCGTTATTCTGGTGGATGGACCCACAGGTGCTCGGATTGAGAGACGGGCAAATAATCTCATTGAAGTTTTTGCCACCTGTGCTGTTGTTATTTGGTTTTTAGGAGTATTAGCAACTAAGGCCATATTGCTCCGGGGGTATGCGGTGGTCATTCCCTGACCTTTCCGCATCCTCCGTATTTGGTGGTCACGGGCCCGAACTCCGGTCTAATCAAGAAGCGTGTGCTACGCACTGCTGCTCCTGCCCACCTGGCTACGGAGGCACCACCCGTGCTGAAACTCATAAGTTGATCATTATCACAACTAAAAGTAAAACGTTCTGCACAAAGGGCACACTCCAAAGACCTCCTACGATTTAGACTGCATGGTCACACCGTGCAAAGACATCCTACGATTTAGACTGCATGGTCATTCATCTTCTCCAATATGAAAGATCAATCAAGTTCCTTGGCCTAATCCTGAAAATAAGTGGACTTTCTTACCACATCTATTCCCTGAAAGAAAACACTAAACACTATGCAGCCATGTTGGCCTGTGTATCTAGAATGGACTGGGGAACAACTCCTTTACAGCTCTGCACTCTTAATGCCGATCATAACTTATGGAGCCCAAATCTGGTTTCGTCATGTTGATAAGAGGAGGACCATCATCAACGGGCTGGGATATATTCAACATTTCTTCCTTCTATTCTTGTTCAAAGCTTGCCACATGACACACCATATGAACATCTGCTCTCCAAGCCATCACAGCAAAATTTTCCCTGGATCTGTATGTTGCTTTCTGCGGTCTTACAGAACATGTCAAGATGAACGTAATAGCAAAATTCCAAGGTAAAAGCACTAGACTTAACCAAACCCTTAAAAAAGAAAAGAAATGTATTTGGCAAGAAGTGAACGTCCTGTGACAATCTTGATTGTCCAGTACTGATAAAGGTGTAATTACAAAGACGTTTATCTCAACCTTCGACCGCTCCGTCAGCTGCACCCTGACCTGATTCATCCCTAACCTTAAGATGGTATATCTCCTTTCCAGACATGGGTAAATCGAGGGTAATCTACTGGAACTGGCCTCGCCAATGATAATCTTTGCATCATGTTTAACTACGTTGTCTACTTAGACCTCAGACAGTAGCTTCTTCTGGAGAGTGAGTTTCAAACCCCCCAGCTTGTCTACTCACTAAATGCAACAAAGAAGGCCCTCCTTGCCTTTCTCATTATGCTACCAAGATGTTCATGCGGTGAAGGAACTTCTTGGCAGCCCTTCCCTGGCCACCACAGCAGTACATCTAGCTACTTGAATCAGACCTATAACAATTAACTTAAAAAATGCGTCTACAGCCTGACGACCTTCAACACTACTTTGACTCTTGCTGCACTGTCATATAAGGCGGTAACCTCGTGGGATCTGGCAAATGCTAGAACTCCTGCACGGGACGAATAGGGAGCTAAATGCCAAGCGGTTGGCTTCCACCTCTGCTAACCACATTTTGGATGGAATGCCTGCTTGCTGGTCTGGCCTCCGAAATAGAATGAAATACCGAAGTTGGATCCCCAGTGTGAAAATCTCGTTCCTTCAGCAGAGGCGACAATATGTCAGTGGCAAAGTTCATCAAGCGGTTTTATTTCTGATCAGGTGCCAAATGGCATGCAGTCTAGCAAGCACAGGTTCCCAACATTTTAAGGTGCTCTGTAACAATTGTGAGTCCACACTGCCATAAGAGAATGACAGTGCTGCTTATCTTACGGAATGTGATTCTCCTGTATTCATCCAGAATCTCCTGGGCAATTTGCTCTGGAGCGATGGAAGTCCTCGGCTATCCAGGCGAGAGTCATCCACTACAGAATTTCGATATTTTTTAATGAGCTTGTCCTACTTAAAAAAGTTCTGCTTTTTTGAAACACTTGTCTCAGTAAATCTCACAGTCACCATAGCACTCGTACCAAACTGAGCACATCAGAGTATAACAAAACGTTGCTCAGTCTGCACATCTTCCATTATGCACATCACAAAACGGTTCACAAGTATGTAACTTAAGACTACTTGGCAATTACCAGACAACATGTTAGAACTTGTAACTGTGTCAGCGTATTCTTAGATGCATTTTCCTATGATCTAATGGCAGTTAGCCGAAATTTGAGTGGTGATACGGTGGCGTTACCATTCCTCGAATTAAATTGGAGGAATGGTAACGTGGCCTGTGTAATACAGAATTACAAGTGTCATATATAAATCTGCAATACGATTTAAAATCGTATTTAAAAGATGTTCAATATCTGAGTAAAATGGTTCGGTGAATAATTTCGCAGGTTGAGCAGGGTTAACATGCTTAATTAGATAAAGTCAGCCTATGAGGAAATTTACAACGAACTGCCTAATCACAATGTAGAACATAGGATGGCAGCCCATAGATCGTATAGAGAACAGGGGCAAAGATTATTATAGATATTGAATCGAAGCTGCTTCAATTCAATATACGCTGGTAATTCGCACAATTTTGTTACAACCGCAATAATGGCTTTCCTGTGATAGCTGACGTAGTAAAACACTCATTAAATCTGTTAGCCACTAGTGCAATAAGCAACTATAATTTTAACGCCTTAGCACAGCAGTTAGGTTGTTCAAGAGCACTGAATTCATGTCTCTCTTTCTCCAGAAAGTGTCGACTCCATTATCTTTCTGCACAGCGATTTGCATCAGGTGTACTGCATATTCCATGCTTGTGAATGTAAGTGAAAATGTATGTTTTAATTATTGTTGTTATTAATTTTTTTCATTTTCAGTAAATTCGTTTCCGATCCTCCCTCCATTTTTGTATGTTTAATAGTTTTAACGTTTAATAGAAATAACTGCTAGTAGCCAACGGACCAAAATAAGGTATAAAATTCAAAATGACGGTTTTCTCAAAAAATCAGGATCCAAAAAAACAGTGTGTTCAGAACTCTCCCGTGAGAGACATTTGTTGTATGCTGAACAGTCTTTGACCTTAAAATTTATTTTATTGAGACTAAAACTGTTGTTCATTGTATGCTATATGCAGTTCGGGGCCGAGGTGGGCGGTTTATGTCTTCAGTTCAAATAACGTGCTTTAAAAAAAAGTACGTTATTTGAAAGAGTGAGAGACTAAAATATGCATGTCATACAAACACACACCACAGCAGCAAACGTTCAGCAAATTATTATTATTTTTTTTTTTTTTTTTGCTTTTTATCGACCAGATATGGCCCCTCACTCTAAGGATGTCAACTGCATTCAGTTTCCTGCAGAAGTTGATTTTTTTTTTTTTTTTTTTTTTGAGACTTAATTCTACTCCATATGATAAGAAAAATAAACAGATTTTCTACGGAACTTGGGCTTGCAATTGCAGGTTCGAAATTTGCAGTTCCCATTTATTTATTCTAAGATGTCTTTTTGCAGGATTATCATCTTAATTCGAAAGGCTTGCCTTTCAGCCTATCTATCCACCACACCCCTTTAGTTTTTTCTTCATGGCAAACCTGTTGAAAGGCTTCAACCCTTCACAAGGGTTGAAGCCTTTAGCATAATTTATTTTCTCAAGAGTAGTATAACCTTAATGAAATGTGCAATGATTAATATAATTATTTTGTAGCTGTGATGGCCACTGTTAAGTACCAATAGAATTTTTGCTGAAAATTTATTTTCCCAACTTGATGGAAAATCCATGAAAGAGAGATAGAACGAATGTGCTTTAGTAGAAGTCTTGTTGATTTAACACAGTACTGTGTACCCTGCTGTTTGTTTTTGTTGGAACTTAATAAGTTGTCTAATTAATTTGATCCTTATCTGATGACAGGCCGTTATTAATGTGTTCGGTATAATTTGTTTTCCTTTCTTCAGTACATCCGCTGAAACAGTTCCCTCCTCCAGCACGAGCCGAATTATAGCCCTCCTCTTGCATCTGCAGTTTGTCTGCTGCTGCTGCAGTGGTGTGTGTTTGTATGACATGCATATTTTAGTCTCTCTCTCTTTCAAAACTCCGAGGGACCACTAGTGCACCCAGACCGTCATGAAATTGGCAGTCGAACGCTAGTAATTAACAGGTCTTTATTAACTTGATTAATTAACAGGGCGCTAATTAAAGGCATCACGCGCCCCATCAAAAGTTGGTAGGGGAGGGGATGAAGGGTCTAATAATTACACAAGTATTGATGGAAAGCGAAGGACTAGCAAGAGTGTAGCACTTTTGTCGTCACCTGTGTAAGTACAGTGGTGCATGTAGTGGACATGTTCTGTTAGCTATGGCTATATTTTGTTCTGTATAAGACAAACAACATTAAAAACAAGAAAAAGGAAATAAAGAAAAAAATTGGAGGAGTTGGCTCCGGTATGTTAGAAGCTTTATAAGATAAACTTTCGTTTGCTTAATACTATTCATTATTATTAGAAATACAATAAAAACAACGGGATAGTGTTTATATATTTGTTTGCCAGAGGCTTAATTATTATTGTCCGTTTGATCCTTCCTTTCTATGTTGTGTCTGTAATTTGCGTGTATTCTCTGGTCGATGCTTGTTTGCTGGACCAAACACTCGAGTTTCCGGATGAAAAACCACGTAACCCCCGCCTTGGGACCAACAAACTCAATCAAATTGTTACAAAAAAGAAAAAAAGAAAAAAAAAGCTGATTAAAATTCCAAGCGTCGTTGATGGGGTTCGAACCCAGTCCTTTCCACGCGGTGTGAGGAGGATGGTTGGTTACCCTCCCACCGCAGATAAAATTTCTGTTTGCGCCACTGCATGGACACATATCACAACACCATCTTTATTTAAAATTAAATTAACCGTTAACATTTTAAAAGCCCATAATAACGGCGACTCGTTACAGGAAGGATCCTTTCTTTCTGCTGACCGAAGTTGATTGGCTTTAAACGTGCCTATGGCTGAGTATGGGCGTCCAGGCTGAACTGCTAAGTTACATACTGGTCACTATGGTAAAGAAAGAGTTCCATTTCACAGTGTCGTGAACGAGGCAGTTGTCTCGGACACGTGGCTGTGAGGAGTATTCCCGAGTACAGAAACGCCTTGTCTCTATTCTGCTTCTTATTATCACTACCATTGCGGCAGCCACGTTTGAAACGTTCTAGGTTCGAACCTGTCAGTGATAGGAAGAACTTATTGAAGCCTTTCCAAAAGACCGAGTTATGTTTTTGGGGGTAGAATATTCTTTTATTCAAAGAAAATGAAAACAGTCCTTACAGAAGCAATACACCTACAACTTTCTGTACATCAACAAATTGTTGTTACGGAAAATTTGCAGTGTTCTAAGTATAGAGGCATACCGGTAATTAATGATGATGTAGCATATTCTACTCTCATCGATCTAGAATGAAAAATCTCGGATTTCTTGAGAGGGGTGAATCTACCATACCTCTAGGTATGTAGTTGGGCTAGAATATGCTATAGCATCATTAAATACTAATAGGTATCTTATAATTTGAAAAACCTGAAGTTTTCCATTTATAGAGATAGATTTTTTCTTATATTGCCTTATTATTCTGTATATGTAGCTCTAAGTCGGAGACATCGGAAGTGTTTAAGAAGTGGGGCGATCGGAACTTTAAAAAAAGCGCCTGCGTGCATGTTTGAGCACATCTGTGGCTTAGCATGTCTGTGGCCTCCGTAGCCGAGTGGTCAGAAGTGGGAGTGTAGTAGCATATGCTCTTTTAGTAGACCGGGGTTCAAGCCCCTGACTGCTAAATACGGTCGATCTGCCAACCCGTATTAGACCAGCGTGGCAGATTATGGTCCATTTCCCTCAGCATGAATTGTTAATGAGGCTTCCATCCTGCAGTGGGTTGATAATGGCTGCAGTTTACCTTTTATTAACATGCACGTATAATGCAGCGCTTCTGTGAAAGATCTTATTTTTTAAGTACTGTTCTGTACTAGACTTATTTTTTTATTCATCAAAAACCCGTTAAAGACGTAATTGCCCACTGAAAAATAATGGAAAAGGTGAGAGTTTACATTCCTCACCGAAATTTTTTAATGAATTTTTACAAAGCTCCACTCAGAATCTATGGGACAACATCGAAGAAACAATGACGTTTACAGACTGTTCAAATCAAAGCAAAATTCGCTTTGATTTGTCTCGTCTTTTTCATGTATGGTGTCGATGAGGTTTGCACAGTTGCCACCACATAAAAGAATTGTTTAACTCAGAAATACGAGCATTATTTTAAGAAAAGGGTGTTCAGATTTTCTTGCTGCGAAGATGATGTCTTTTTTTTTAAGCTGAGAAATAAAGAGATCACATTATTTCGTTAATTTTAGAAAATTGTGGCTTATAAGAATACTGTACAATTTTTGCAGATATGTATTTAAACCCAAATGGATTAATCCACTTAGAAGTAGAGCCAAGAATAAAAATTGGTGATCCTTTTTCTGTTTTACTGTCGCCCTGCCAGCCCAGCATATCTCCTGATACGATGGAAAATTTGGCGTAGGGCAGTTGCACGGTCCTATCCCAATGTGGTGTCGATTAACTTTGTAGAGGCGTGATAAATGGTCCTCTTGATAGCAGGCCAGTTTCTTTTATTAGATTTTTTTTTTATTCCTTTGACGCTTCATTGGAACCTCTAATTTTTCTTTGTTGTGGTCGACACTTCTTAAAAAGTCTACTGAACAAAGAAGCGATTTATTCTTTTTTTCTTTTTTTTTTATTTTGCCTTTAACACACTAAAATGTAAATCGGCTCGCACTTCACGGATGAAAAGAGGAATAAATTGTCACATTAAATCCGTCCAATATTTCTCATTCTACAGGAATTTACAGTATTCATGTTATTATAATATGTGCAAAATATTAATCAAAATGTGATGTGGAGGGAGGAAGTTATGTTTAGAGGGACACTTCTCTTCCCGCATTTTGCCTTGACAAATTTGAAGCAAACTGTGGGAAGTTCAGTTCAGGTGACTTGTAACCTCAGCCATCATGACGTTTTGTTGAATCCGATCCACAGGCTCGAAAGTAAGAATATTTTCGAACCTACGCTCCCCCTGCCTAACAGGATCCGCCCTCGTGGGTAGTACGGTTGGCATAATTACCGTTCTCCCCACACCGGGTGAAAAAGACCGGAGTTCGAAACTCATCAATGAATCGAGGAATTTTTCGCAACATAGTTGAGTTAGTCGGTCTCAGGCGAGGGTAGCATGGTTTTTACTCTCGGAAACTCGGGTGTTTCGTTCCGCAAACAGCAAATCGACCACAGAACACACGCAATTTACAGACATATTATATACAGTGCAATATTGCCTAAGTTGCCGATGTGCCTAAAACCATAAACCACCAACCAACCTCACAGGATCCCTAGGTAGCGATTAAATACAAAAACTGTGGCATTACAGATTTCGATTCCGCGAAAATCACACCACCCCATACTGTACTATCTGATAGCACATTCTGTACTATCAGAATGTCCATATCACAACGAGCAAGCTGTAATTATCTCTTTAAAAATACCTAGTCCTGTGGCACAAAGCTTAATGCAGAGAAAGAGATAACAAATCTTAGTGGTACTCACAGATATCATATTGTAACATACGACTGTACTCAGAAGAGGATCGGTGAGGTGATGATCTGCATCCATAAAAGTCTCTACATCATTGAGAAAGTCCTGAAAATTTCTGGGAAAATTCTCGATGTCATATGAAACGCGTTATCACCCTTGAATTTCAGCTGCAGTTCATTGTAATTTACATTTTCCCAGACCGCAACCCAATCAACAGAGTTGAATTGTCTACTTGCTTTATGAATTAATCCCCCCCCCACTATCATATTGATTTCAACCTGTCCCTTCTCAAGATATAGTTATGAGAAAGAACAGTTTAAAAAAACTATTATCAGATATCGGTATTGAAGAACTAGACATTCCCGCCAAAAAAGCATCCCACTGGCTTTGGGTTTTCACAACGTGAACGGAGTTAAAAGTGTTACCACACAACTTAGATTCGGTTTAGACCAGTGTTTCCCAACCTTTTTTTTTACCATGCCCTACCTAAGTCTTTCTAAAATTCTGATGCCCCCTATGTAACACATACATATTTTTTATATTCAAAAATTGAATTATTCCCTAAATGAAGCCTAATTACAACTTGTTCAGGACACAAGGCTTAGGTTTTAGGAAGAAATCATTAGGAAATTATTAAGAAAAAACAGTAAGTAAATTTTCAAAACATATAACAGACAACTAAAATTCAAGTACAAAATAATTTATATGAAAGATTTTTCTATAATATTTTAATTTTTAGTAATTATTATTTAATTGTTTAATAATTTCAACATTCCATGTGAAGTCACTTCTAGATGAGTGCACTAAATTTAGTGAGATCCTTGTGCTTGATGCTTGCCGCAGAGAGATTTTATATTGGGCTCCAATTTAGTCAGCTTCAGTTTCAAGTCTCCCCGTTTTGTGATATCCAGTCGATTTCTTTTCTTTAGTAACAAATCATTTATGGCACTAAATCCACATTCAGCTAAATATGAAGATGGAAACGGTAACAATAGCTCTCTTGCAAAGTTGGTTGAATTTGGGTATTTAATTTCTGTTTCATCACAAAGCCATGCCATCGCTTCTTTTATATTGAATAAAGTTTTAACTGACTCATCATTTTGCATTTCTGAGAGTTCTTCTTGGTACTGCATTGATACATCAGACAAATCCACTAACATTGGTTGCATCATCCAGGTTGGAAAATCAATTTGTTTTAAATCAGAAAACCTTTCTTTTAAATCAGCGGACAGAATTTTCAGATGATCGACAATAACAAGTACAGCGGTATCAGTCACTTCACATTTTTGCAGCCAACGAAACTGTTCAAAATTTTTGTTACAAATATATTTTTGACATAATTCAATAAATGTAATGAAACCAAATATCTTCGCTTTTGCATCGACGAGAGTTTTATTTGTTCCTTGAAGTTGTTTATTTAATATATTTAGTTTTTCAAAGATATCGGCTAAATAACTCACAAATGCTTTACCATCGACCGTTAACAGATGCTTCATTTCAGGTTTGTCACTTAAAAAGTCACTAATAGTATCAAATAGTTCCATGAATCTTTTCAAGCAGTTCCCTTTCGAGAGCCACCTTACTTCAGTGTGAAGTAAAAGTCTCACATGGTCTCCATTTTGTTCTTCACAAAAAAGCTTGAAGAGACGTTCACGTTTGGCATTAGCTTTAATAGCATTGACACATTTTATAACTGATTTTAGTACTTCATGAAGAATAGGCGAAATATTTTTAGCTACCAAGTTTTCCCTATGAATAACACAATGCACAAGAAGCATTTCTGGATTCTCATCTTTCATCAATTTTAAGCAGCCATTTTTCTTGCCCATCATATTAGGAGCACCATCTGCAGCACAAGATGTTATATTTTTCATTGGTATATTATTGTCATCTAAGTAATTTTTTAGCTTATTATATATATCTTTGGAGGTAGTGGTGCTCTCTAATGATTTACAGAATAACATTTCTTCAGCAAAATTACCTTTATCAATATATCTCACATAAGTTATCAGTACGGCTTCACTGTCTCTCAAAGTTGATTCATCCATTTGCACTGAGAATTTTCTTGTTTTCAGCTTTCCAACAAGTTGTATTTCAATATCTTCACTCATTTCATCTATTCTTCTGCTAACAGTATTGTTATTGAGTGGCATAGCTTTCACGTCTTTGTCATCTTTTTCCAGAACTGTTTTAAGAAATGCTGATATTGATGGTTTGATTAAATTCTCTCCTATAGTATGATTTTTCCCAGATTTAGCAACGAGTAAAGAAATTTCATAACTAGCCTCAAGAGTACGATTGGCAGTTGAAGTATGAGCAATAAACAGAGACTTTAATGTTGCTCTTTTTTCAAAATTCTTCTTTAAATTTTGAAAGTAATTTAAATCTGAATTTACATGAGCATTATGTTTCGCCTTCAAATGCGCCTCAAGACGACCTCGCTTCATTGATTCGTTGGTCAAGCATTGTTGGCATAAAAGACAAAAAGGTGACCTTTGATCGTGGACAGCGGGTATGAAACCAAATTTTAAGTATTCCTCTGAATACTGACGAACTTTTTTTTTACTTGCACTACTCATTTTACTGCGCAACTGAAAGAAATAAATATAAGATAAATCAAAAACTAAAAATAAACTACGCATTAAAGTTAATTTTATTTTATTTTAATATATCAAAATTAATTATTAGTACGCTTTTTGAATGAATAAATCACACAAATTACTGAATTCGGGCTATTAAATCTGTGGTCTCTGTGAACAAGCAGATAAGTCTAATTTGTCAAAAATGAGATAAGTGCACTATAATCAAGTATTTATTATTTACTATTATGTGACACGCAGATATCTTCGTTATTGTAGTTTTAGCGTGAGTAATAAATATTTGTATATTCGAATGTATGCATGTTTATATGAGAGTGTGAAGTTTATTTTTCCTCTCCTGCAAATTCGAGTTTTTGGACTTATTTGCTTATTTACTGAGACCACAGAAATACATATACGACAAATACACACCTTGTGTATCACGGTTCTTTATTAATAATAATTCTGTGCGCGGACAAAGTAATTTTTATTTTAATCTGAGATCGCCAAACCTATCCAAATGTACAGTCACGACGCCCAAACGAGCGTTTGTATGAAAGGAATAACCTATTTCATATAACATGCTGAGTTTGCGGTAGGCTACAGTAGACAACCACTTTGCTTGCGCATTGCGCATGCCATAAGCAATCGTCCAATACAGTACGTACTATTCCTTCACTAGGCATAGTAAGCAATACTCTCCGAGCAAACTGTAGTTGATATTACTCCAAACTTTCAAGTGCGGCTCTATAGAAAGTACAACATTTAACGAATGCTTATTTCAAATTGAGATACCAACAATTCTTCTTTTGTACAAGTTAAATCATAGTAGGCGGTTGTTTTAAACTCTAGACGAGCAATTTTTGAATTGCCCCCCTGAACAATCAAATTTCCCCCATGTGGGGCGTGGGACCCACGTTGGGAAACACCGGTTTAGACCATTCACCTATTTGTTATCTGCGCTCAGGCTAAGATCTCTTCTTCAAAGAGTAGCCAGCTAGGCCGCCATGTAAGTAATTTTCTCCAAGAAGTTCACCAACAAACTCATTATCCGATAATAACTGCAGTCTGGTGAGTGGTATGATACTGAACACTGTTCACCTGTCAAGATCATTGATCTATCGTTCTGCATCTTAAAAATAGTGACGGAATAGGAGTATAAGTGGAAATATAGGAGATAACCAATACTTTTGGACCAAGCATTGGTTATCTCCTGAATTAGAAGTCATTTTTTCTGAAAACCAATGGTTTTATAGGGTTTTCAGAAAATGTTCATCGCATTAAATCAGTAAATAAACCGTCATGCAAGAGCAGTTTTGTGAGAAGCAGGACTTGAGCCCATCGGCGGAATTATCTGCAGTAGGCTCGCTACAAATAAGACGTTTACGAAACCAATAAAGAAAGAAGATTAAATTATTATGCACTTGAAGAATGGGCCTTCGACGACTTTGGGAAAGATATCGCTGAAGTATATACCTCGTTTGATCTAGGATGAAGTGGCGTACAACTCTTTTTTTCCCATTACCCTTACAAAGTTCTATCTTATATAGGCCATCAACAGTTTCCCCAATAAAGAATCGGCGAAACTCAGTGACTTTTCTTCTCTACGTACTCGATCTACTTCTCTAATAATTCAACAATATCCTTAATCTGAGGCACGAATTATTATGTATGTAATGGTATGTATTCTTCGGTTGGTTTGCTGGATGCAAATCACGAGTTTCTTGGAGGAAAAAAATATGCAACGGTTCGCTGCGACCAACTAATTCAAAAACGTTATGAAAAAAAGCCAATAAAAATTTCGCGCTTCATTGACGGGATTCAAAATTAGTGTTTTCCACCCGGTGGAGGAGTCAGTGATTATAACCACCATGTTACCCGCTGAGGCGCCAGGATTGCGCCTTAGCGGGTAGCTTTATCTCACTGTGGAAACTTTAACTCACTAAACCTGGCCCGAAAGGCTATTGAAACATATCAATCAATTGTCGCATCTTGAAATTCCTGATTAAACACTACTAAAATATTTCAATTATATCACATTGCATACCTATATTCAGGAGAAATCCAAAGTAAACATTCTTGAGACATTTCGTTGAATAAAACTCACTGAACGGTGGCAATAAAATGGTATCTTTTTTGAATATTGCATCCGTCTTTGGCAGAATCTCTGTTAAAAGCCCTGCTAAACACAATTCGTTGCACGACTTCTGTCTTATCAGCACACTTCCTTCACCCAGTAGAAGTTCTCATACCCAATAGGCAAATACAGGTAACTGAAGACAAAACAGAGGCCTCTCCGGTTCTCTATTCTGCACTACCATTGATCCCTTTTTTTACCGCTTGCAAATTTATTTTTGTATTACAGCGACCTTAAATTTACTCCATCCAGGGATAACCAAAATATTGAACTGATCTCTAAGGATATCGCCAGACAGCTAAACGATCTAGCATTAACATTAGCATTAGTAGCGGCATATCATGCAAGAAAGCAAGCTTATGCAGCATCAGCCAAAAAAAAAAAAAAAAAAAACACCACTCCCATTTCACCCTTCGTTCGTTCGATATACCTGTCCAGCTCAGCCGTAAATTTATTTAGGCCATCAACTTCCACAACAAGGGATGAAAGTCTATTCCACCAACCAACTACTCGCTGGCTAAACGCCGATTTCCGCACATCTATACTACATCTGTCTTTCCTCAATTTGAATTTATGCCCTCTCAGGTGATTATTCTGAGCAAGAGGAAGAATCCCATCGGCATTGAGCATGCTCAAACCATTCAAGCCTTTATACACCTCTATCAGATCACCTCGCCGGTGCCTAGTCTCCAGGCACTGTAATTTGCAAAACTTAAGCCTTTCTTCGTAAGAGCAACCCTTTGTTCCATTCACTAATCTTGTTGCCCTTCTCTGTAGTCGTTTCAGCAGCTCTACATCCTTCTTGAAATGAGTCCTGTATACAGTACTCAAGGTGTGTCCTGACCATTGCCTTATACAAGGGAATAATCACCTCCTTATCCCTGCTAGAAAAATTCCTGTATATGATTGACAGGACACCATGAGCTATTATTGCAGCCCGTCTGCACTGCTCAGAGAACTTCATATCTGCCTGCACAATTACCCCCAGATCCTTTTCATTCTCTACCACTGTCAGTGTAGTACCACAGAGTTGATACGTTGCTCTGGGGTTACTGTTTCCCATATGTAGTACTTTACATTTGTCAATATTAAACTTCATTTGCCACCTCTCAGCCCATCAGCTCAACCTTTCCAGATCCTGTTGCACCAGCATAGCGTCAGTAGTGTCCTTAACAACCCTGCCAACCTTTGAATCGTCTGCAAACTTGGACATTAAGCTTGATATACCACCATCAATATCATTTATAAATACAGAAAACAATAATGGACCCAACACTGAACCCTGAGCAACTCCACTAATAACATTAGTCCACGATGAGCAGTATCCATTGATTACCACTCTCTGTCTTCTCCCCCTCAACCATCCCTTTATCCATAGCAGCAATTTGCCTCCAATGCCACACTGCTCCAATTTGTGCAGCAGTCTTCCATGTGCAACAGTATCAAAAGCCTTTCTAAGATCCAAATATATAATATCAAAGTTATTCCCTGCATCCAGTTCTTTTGTGACTGCATCATAGTATCCAATCAAATTGGTCAGGCAAGAGTTTCCCTTAACAAAACCATGCTGTGTCCGAGCTATAACTGAAGTCTTGTCTAGATGATCTTGCAGTGCTTCTTTAACCAGTGCCTCCATTAATTTTCCTGGAACAGAAGTTAAACTCACACGTCTATAATTACGTGTGTCAGCATTTGATCCTCCTTTGTGAATTGGGGTCACATTTGCACATCTCCAGTCTATGGGTACCTCCCCTGAGTCAAAGAAGCTCTCATAATTATGGCTAAGGGTTTGCTTACTTCCTTTGCTGCCTCCTTTAATATAACTGGATAGATCCCATCCACCCGGGTGCCTTTTTTATGTTTATCCTCAACAAATTCTCCTCCACTTTCATCTCAGTTATTACAAAATCATCTAGCTCACTGCCAGTGTTTACTTCACCTCTGGCATTCTCGTCCCTGAATAACTCCTCATGTGTGAATGTAGACGCAAAATACTCGTTTAGTTTGTTAACCACCTGAGCAGGATCCTCAACTATTAAACCATCAATATCCAGTGGACCAATCTGATTCATCCCTTTCCTTCTACAGTTTACATAGGTAAAGAACTCTTTTCTGTTTTTCTTTGCATCCCTTGCCAAGGATTTCTCGTAATCTGCCTTTGCCTGCCTAATCTCCTTTGTGACTTGGTTACAGACCAGCTTATATCTATAAAAGGCTTCCATGTCACCGATTAATTTATATGTATCCCATGCATTTTTCTTCTCTGCCATATGCCTCATTAGTTCATCTGACATCCATTTTGGCCTAAACCTTGAACAATATTTCTTAGTTGGTATGTAAAGCCTAGTAGCTTCCAAGATAAGTTCTTTGAATGCTTCCCATTTTGAATTTGCTGTTGGTAACATCATCAGTTGGTCCCACTGTATAGAATTTAAATACTGTCTCAGACCATCGTAGTCGCCTTTACGAAAGCAAAAACCCTTCCCTTTACCCCTGATGGTAGTTACCTCTTTGAGTAAATTTCACTTCAGTACACTGTGATCACTGCCACCTATTGGTTCCTTTATCTGCAGATTCTTAATGCATGAAGGATCACTACTGATAATCAGATCAAGAGTATTACTTCCTCTAGTTGCCTCCCGAACATGCTGATTTAGAAAACAATCATCCATTGACTGATTTAGAAAACAATCATCCAGTAAATCCACAAAAGCCTTGCTCGTGTGCGAGTGACCAACCCACAAATTCCAGTCAATATCTTGGAAATTAAAATACCCCATTGTAAGACTCTAATTTACTGGCCCACTCTGTTTCCCTGTACAGTTTCTTATTATACTCATCAGAGTCATTAGGCCTATACCACACTCCTACTCTCAATTTTGATCTCCCAATGCTTATGTCACATCAAACAGACTCGACATTGCACTGTCCAGCGATGTCGACTGGCTTCACTTCCTTGGATTTTATGTGTTTCTTAACTAACAGCATAACCCCTCCTCTCTTCCTATCATGTCTATCCTTTCTGCACACATTGTACTCCCCAAATTCCAGTTCTGCATTATCTGATATCCCAACAATATCTGCCTTTGATGTTTTGAGCAATACCTCAAATTCATCAAATTTATTTACCGAACTCCTAGCATTGATGTACACGCAAGTATACATGCACCTGTTCCTGTTCTTAGCTACCCTAACACAACCCATGTGTTTACTTGTACCGCAATGACTCCCAGCAGTCTCTGAAATATCCTGCATCTTGTTTTCCAGGCCGCTGCTCATTCCAATAGAAGCAGTGCAAGAATCAATTTTACCTCTGCCAGTGGCTGCTGTTAATCCATTAGTCCTTGTATCCCTCTCCCAAGTTAGCAGTTTTCCGACCCACCTAACACTGCCTCGATAGCATCAGCAAATATTCTTGCACCCTTTGTATTTAAGTGTATCCCATCCCTATAGAAGCAGTGTCTCCTGTTAACAAGAACAGACCAGGCTGAAAAAAATTCTACCCCTTGAGCCTTGCACAATCTTTCCAGGGCCGAACTGATCTACAAGGCTCTCATCATATACTCCCTCCTATCGTGTCTGGGCAGAATTGCAGACACTTTCAAATTCAACCCTACTTCACGGCTTTTTTTCAACAGTGACCTGTACTTGTTAAGAAATTCTGCCAGTCTCCTACTCTTAATATCATTAGTGCCAATGTGTACAACTATATCACCTTTTGTGCCCTTAAAAGATGATATCCGCTCTACAACTTCATCAACCTTTGCCCCTGGCAGACATACCCTGGTCCTGTTTGACCTATCCTTTTTACAAAGCATGTTCCCCGTTCTCCTGACAATAGAGTCACCAACAACTACTAGTTTCTGTGGGACCAGCGCATTCCCCTTTGGGGGTTGTCGCTATGTTGCGTGATGACCAAGTGATCATCACGCAACATAGCGGCGTGATGTGGGCATTATATGGTTGATGTGGGCATTATATAAAAATTTGCACACAGAAAAACATCCCCCATGGCAATATCATGTCCTGTACCCGATTGATCCACAAACATTATGCAAGCAGTGCATTTTGAAAGGCTGTGATTCAGAGGGAAACTGCCCCCCTCAGTTCTCCCCTGAGCCACAGCACTTCCATTAGCTTGAGCCTTTTGCTTTGCTGCTCTCGTCTGAGTCATGATTTCGATTTAATTTCAATAAAATTTCAATTTCAGTACAAAATTATAACACTAAACTTGTATCCCAACTCAGTTATAACGCTATATATTTTTTTCAGTATCGAGTATTATCTATGAGTTCCCTTTATATAACTTCGCTATCAAGTTATGTATTAATTATTTTTCGTTTGTAATCTAAGTCGTTATATGTATTTAGTTAAAAAGTACAATTTAATTGACAATGATGTTTAACAAGATTAATAGGTTTTACTGATTAATTGACAATATTATATTATATACTATACTATACCAAGCTTACGCTATCTAGTTCGGGATATAACGTTGTATCGTAAAACAATGGCGGAAGTTACGAACTGTAAATCTACGGGCACTTAAGTATAAATTAAATTCCAAATCTCGCTGTCTCAATTCAGAATAAACTAAGGATCCTGACTAGATCTATAAGCTACTTATAGAAAATAATTTAATATAACAATTGGTCAGTAAAGCGGCTAAATATGGCTATAAAACTTCTTGTTCTAAAAAACACGTGGATTTGATACCCTTACCGATACTAAGTAATACCTACAAAATCTCTATCTAAGTTAAACTTTAAACTAAGTATCGTAACTAGGAATATAAAGCTACTCTAGAAAATAAGTTAATATGCCAATTTAAACTAATAAAAACTTCTCTATTCCAGGAGCAGTAAAAACCTCGCCTGCACAAGGACACTCTCGTTCTCGATCTATCCAATTATCCTCACAAAACTGGTCTCCCAAATAAACTTCACCATCCCTAATAAAAGCGTGTGACTGTGATCTCCCATTGGTAGCAATACTGGCGCGACATCAACTCTTCATGCTGAGAATGAGACTGTTGGAGGTAACAATTCCCATTCTTGCGAAAAGACTGACGCAAGTTTACCTAGGTGCCTGCAAGAAGCTTGTGAATGGCGATCCTCCTGCGTAGAGCATCCCAGGCATGCTCAGTTGTAGTGCTTTTAGAACTTTTTTGGCTTTAAGACTGTTTTGTAAATCCTGATATCCTTAAAAACAATAATAATAATTAACAATAAATTAAAAGCAAAGATACACGTGTACGAATTAAATAAAATATTCAAAGATAAGAAATTAAAGAACATTTGCAAAACTTTGCGCAACCCGAGGAGACAGTAGAATATATCTTGAAAGTCAGCGTTCTAAGAGTTATAAATCTTGGATATTTATAATTTGTATCAGAATATTGTTAATACTGTATATATCTCAAAAATCCTCATACCTTATCTGCGCCTCTTTCAAACGAAAATAACAAAACTTAAAATCATAAAAATCATCATATCAAAACCATGCTAATCGAAGATCTTAAAAGTTCTTTCGGTCTAGATGGGAATCAAACCAGACCTTTTCACACATAGCGAGGAAGGAGTTTGGTTCTCTTTTTATTTATAAATACATTCGTGTTTGTGTTTCTTTCTTTTGTATGCACTGCACACAAATATATAAGATTTCAGGGGAGCCTCCGTAGCCAGGAGCAACAGTGCGTAATACACGCTTCTTTATTAGACCGGGGTTCGAGCCCGTGACCACCAAATAGGAGGATGTGGAAAGGACAGGGAATGACCACCGCATATTCCCCGAGCAATATGACCTTAGTTGCTAATGCTCCTAAAAACCAAATAACAAACAAACAAGATTTCAGGAAAGTTGAATGCAGTTGGTTGCAAATTCGAAATATCCAAAAAATCAGATTTCTGTCTTATGTTTGCTATCTTATAAATCCTTTAAAAAGGGCGTTGAGAAGTATTTTTCTTCATTATCAAATAATTTTTTAAAATATTTCTTTAATAATGATACCGTTCTTGACAAACATGACTGAATAAGAATCCAGTCATGTTTGTCATTTGAAGTTATTGCCAAATATTTTTCTTGGAGAAGAACGTAGAACAGCGTACTAATATAAAAACCATTTTTAAATTTTAGGCAATCCAGGAGGTTGAATTTTCCGTATTGACTACAAACAGCTATTCGATTTCTGCACCCACCTGCTCACCTCATACTTGTGTAAAACTGTATTTTCAACAGCGGCTTCAATACGACATCCAGAAGCAGGTAAGTGCATCAAAGTCAATTTGAAATATGTTTATAGACATAAAGACTGTTGGAGGTATAAATTCCCATAAAGTATAAATTTCTGTTTGATTTTTATTTAAAGTTTCTAATGAAAAGTTCACTTTATGAAAATTCTTTTTGATTTTTCTTTTGCTTTCTTTTCTTGTAACAGTTTACGCTCCCCTAAATGGAGAAACGCTGAATTGAAGTAAACGTAAGATTTTATTTTAAAAATATTTTTAGTCCCACTGAGTAGGTTTCTGTTATGGAATAGATATTTCATATCACGTTTTAAATTTTACCGTTTCTGAACCAGAAATCAGTAAATTAAGGAGTCTGGCAGAATGAAAGTTATGAGTAAACTGAAAATAAGTTTTAAAATAGAGAAATGAAATCACTTTACTTAATCCGTTGTGTTTATATAGTCAAAATCTTAACTTGCCAAATTTGGAAATTCATAAATGACCTGCGATCTTAACTCGAATTATATTTTAAATTATTTATCAAAATTAGTGGCGTTTCCAGAAGAAGAAAGAGTAGTTCTGAAATCCCCTTATCTCCACCCGATTACTTTCTAAATAAATGCGTAGATTCTTTCTTTAAAATGTTCTGTGTCCTATTTAGCAAGACTTGAGTGGTGAGCAATTTTTCTGGACAGCTACAGTATTAGAAGAGGGGGAGAGAGATAGAATAAACAAGTTTGTTTATTTGAGTTTGAAAATCTTAACGTTTACCTTCAAGAAATGGTTATCAAACTTGCTTCCAATCACGGCTCAAAATGGACCGGAGAGCACCACAATGCCTTTTCTTTTCGTCATACGCATCGGTAATGACATGCCCATGCATGATTATAAATAACATTTATTATTAACGAGCGTTTCCCTTAGTAAAATTTTCATTCCAATCCCAGCTTCAGATAACAAAAACAAAAACAAAAAAACTGTGTTTCTTTAACCCTCCTTATATCTATCGTGGATTATATGCCTATGGATAATTTATGCAAACAAATAGAAAATAAACTATTGAATAATAAATTCGTAACAACAACAACTGACTGCTTATCGACTGCGAAATAAAATGTTTATCGTGTGGTTTCGAAACGCTCAGTTTGTATTCTATCCTAGAGATGGCGCCACGCGTACATCATTTAATTTTCGGATGATACCGAACTCTAGCTGTCCCCATCAAATGAGCTGTCGTAAATGAAGACGGGTTGTTACATTTCACAGCGTAGTCGACGGAATTCTGTCCAATTAGGTGATTATAATCTTATAACGTTGATCGGTAGGAACTGTCTGTACGAAGTACAGCTTCCATTTTATGATTAGCTTGCGGTTGTTAGGCAGGATCATCTTTCAGAGAGGTTATCAAAAGGTCATGGCCATAGGACACTTCGGTTTCTCGTTCCATGCTGAATGCCCGAAGACTCTGGTTAGTATTACAGAAATTGTATTCTAATTTCTAACCTTTCCTCCTGGACCAGGAGACGATCCATTAACATTTGGTGGATATAGGATTACGGCTTAGTGTGGCAAGTACGGAGAGAACATTAGAACTTTGAATCGCCCTGCTCTCCGTAATTTATTTCGTTTTATGAGCTTAACTAGGTTATTTGTCCTCCTCCTCAGGTCATGGAACATATTTGAATCTCCTCTTACTCAGCGGCAGTCTTGAATTTGATTCAATTCTCGCAATTTGTGGCACAAATCGACATTTTTTATTGACTGATTTATTTTTGGAGGAAAATGTAACAGATAAACTAGCAAAGTGCATATTTAGCTTAGAATGGAATAGCAAAATCGTGAAAATCAATCACCTCTCTCTACACATCTATTATTAATCAACCGGGATGGGAGTAAAACCAAATCCCTAAATGAATCTAAGAAATTACGCAGCAACAGAAATACGTAGTAACCATCAAAAAAGTAGCTGCTTTCAGTCCCTCCGGTGGTGTACCACCATCACATCCACAACCCCGAGGTTCACCACACGAAAACAGTAGTGAAAATAAAAGAGCCAAAGAAACAGATTAACCCTTCTTCACTGTTTCTACTCTCCCTCTGGGCTTGTCAACAGACAGCGTCACACCCAAGCAGTCTTCATCAAAGCCAGTACGGCAATCTGCAGCTGAACCCCGCGGACTTAACCCTTGCACGTACCACTACTGATCCCAATTCTGAGCATCTTAGTTGCCATTTTGCTATCCCTCCCTCCCCCAACCACCGCCCTCCACTAAGCCTAATTACCGTAGCTTCTACTTATCTCGAAGGGGTTGGTAACAATAATTAGCGCGAACAACTAACAGTGTCGGGCAAGGCAAGCCTAGTCCACTTTTAATTAGGCCCTAGTCCCACTGCGCTGGAATCACTCATCAGTTGTTGGCGAGCTTTCACAAGCTCTAATTAAACTTCATAATTTCTTCTTTCTTTGCCTCTTCCATATCAATATGGTGGTGAGAGCGGCCGTAAGCCACGTGCGGCTCTGTACTCTCTAATTAAGCGCCTCATGAATGCATTGTGGGCCTAATTGCGTTAGAGTGTTTTGTTCCCGACAGAAGTTGTAACGCAAATTACCTGCGACTAATGAATTCTGCTGGATTTAGAGGTCAGTTTTAATAATTGTAAACTCAGCTATTTCCACTTTTTCCCCCCTTTTTAGTATTTCTATCGCGTCCAAAAGGATGCGGTTGTTTAATGATGTGACCACCCTCCTTTTGGATACTCCAAGGTTAGAAAGAGTTTCAATACTTTGCTGAAAAGAAAGAAGTTTAGTTAACGGCGTTGCTTAGTTTCTATCTGGCATTCGCTGAAAAGACTGCACCGTTGGGGATGCAGAGGTATTCTGCTCAAGGGTTCCTCTACTGTTCGGAATCATAGCGCCATCTGTTTCCTATAGCTGCAGCTCATTTCTATTAATTAGCCCGATTGAATGCTATTAATTAGCGATTGAATTTCTATTAATTATCGCTAGTGAATACTAAGCACGATTGAGTTTGAAATCACCCTATAGCCTAGTTACAGGAACTTAGCACAATCTTGGGTAGAAAAAACAGCCAGGAAAATCGACCACAGAATACATAAAGTTTCCATACACAATATATTGGCGCCTCATAGTCTTATTTATTTATTTTTTTTTTTTTCGCTTAACACACGCTCTTCCTCTTATATTTCTAACAGTGAAGCAACAGTATAGGAGGAGTGAAGGCCATGAGGCATTGATATATCGTGTTTTTAAATTGCGATGTTTCATATTTGATTTTCTGCCCAGTTTACAAGACCATGTGACTTCCGTTGAAGATCTGCTAACTGCCCCACAGTGCGAACAAAGTCCATAAAAGTCTCTGGTATCCAGGCGGAAATTCAGTCCTAGCCTTTGTACATAATGTGAGAGAGCAGCATCCTCGAATGGTGTTAGACTGATTTCATGACTTCCGAGGATACCAGGGTCTGTTCAGAATCAAATGGGATCTCACCTGGTGCCTTCGTAGGTAGTAGTACAGTTGGTAGGATCTCCGTCCTCCCCTCACCGGGTGGAAAAGACCTGAGTTCGAGTCCCATCGATCACGTGAGGAATTTTTATGGGCCTTTTTCACAACGTGGCTGAGTTAGTCGGTCTCAGGCGAGGGTAGCATGGTTTTATCTCTTGGAAAAATAGCGTTTTTCGTCCAGCAAACAGAAAATCGACCTCAGAACACACAATTTGCAGACAATATACACGGAGCAATATGGCTCTACTCGCTGATGCTTCTAAAACCCTACTAGAACAACAACTGACCTGATCATGCTAGAACAAATAACATCAAGGTACAAGACAGCTGTCACCGTATATAATGCAGGAAGACCGACCTTGATGGCTGCAAAGCACTACTTTGATGATAAAGAGTGGATTGCGATAGAAAAGTCCCCTCACCTAATATGTGGCAAATTCCTTGCACTGGTTGCAGCATGCAGATTTCAGCCTAAACCTTATTTACCACTTCAATTTAAGTAGTAGATGAAATGCATACTAAGACAAGCTAAAGTCAGTTCGTTTTTTGGGACATACAGAGCAAAAACCCAATGAGCGTGTGTTGCGGCCTATCAAAAAAGATATCAAAAGAAAAAGAAAGAAAAAAAAGAACTGGGAAGTTCAGATATGAATTAATTTTCTGTCGCACTAATTAACTGATGACTTATCTACACTGTCCAATACAGTGTCACATTATCCTTTAATGAATTATCTACTTTTGTAATATTGGATCTTATAAAATTATACACTCATGAGCAAAAGCATTATGACCACCTACCTAATAAAATCTTGGGCCACCTTTCGCCGTGATAACCGCTTGCATTCGGCGTGGCATCGACCCCACAAAAGGTATCCTCAGGTATCCTGGACCAGGTAAACAGATGGACGTCCCAGAGTTCGGCAATACAGCAAGGCACTGGCGTGGACTGGCGAATGCTGCCTTCCATCACATCCCACAAATGTTTGGCGGAATTGATGTCGGAGGGAATTTGGCATCAAGGGGAGCACAAGAGATGCTTGAACATGATTCTTGAACCATTCCTGTACAATGTGTCCCTTGTGACATGAGACGTTGTCGTGTCCATTGCCATCTGAATGCAAGATCATTCATGTAGGGCAAAACTTCTATGAGACAATGCAAAGTAGGGTCTGGCGGTGATGGTATGTTAAAGGGGGATGAGGGAGACCCAGTGATTTCCATGGAAACATACCTCAAACCATGATATCATCGCCGCCGCCCGATTTTGGTCCAACCGTGCAGTTCGGTTGCAGCTGCTCATCTGCTCGCTGTCGAATACACACTCTTCCGTCGCAATGATGGAACTGGAACCTTGATTCATCGACCCGGCGACTCTTTTCCAATCGTTCAATGTCCAGGAACGGTGCTGTCGAGCCAACTGTAGTAGAGGTGTTGATGACGATCAGTCACCATGGGCACATTAACGGGTCGCCTACTCCGTAGGCCTATATGAATGAGCGTCTGCTGGATGGTGTGTTGGGAAACATTTCTCTGTGCGCTCTGGTTAGGGAGTCGTGAGTCTTCTGTTGTTCCGAACAGCACATGCCAACTGTCGTTCATCTCGACAGTCAACCGGTGGTCTCCCCATCCGGGCATGTTGGGTAGGTATGTGCCCCTCTTCGGACCATTCCCGCCACGCCTTCACTGTTGCGGTCCTCGAACAGCCCACAATGCCTGCGGTTGCTGAGATGCTGCCCTTCGATATAGCTTACGGCAAATTATTCCCCGTTAAAAATCCGTCAGGGCCTTCCTTTTCCCATTGTACGGGCTTAGTACTGACGAAATGAGAGGCACTACCGTGCCGTCACTATAAATGCTTTCCCGGTAGATAACGTCACACCTAGGTGCTGTACGATGCGTCCGTTCAATCTAACCTGGCGTATCTCCAGGTTAGATTGAAAGTACTGCCTTGCATATACATCTTTGAAAAAGAATACTAAACTTTAACTGCAACAATAACTCCTGACCTTCACCAGCGCACCTTCCCAAATATATTAGAGTTAATCACATAAATTTGATTCCTGGTTGAAACGTTTTGATTAATGTGTGATTTATCTGTGTAGATGCGAAATTCGAGGCCACTATCATGATGAAATATGTATTCAAGCATGGTTTTTATATTATTAGATTTGGATCTCAAATTCATTTGTGTGCATGTTATGGCAACAAGAACGAAATGTTTGTTATTATCACGCAAGCGTTCCTGATACATTGAGCCGAGTTCTTAATACGATGTCCACAAACCTCCTTTCCAAAACTAACGTTATTCTATAAATAGGGTGCATGATATAAATCTGAAATAAACCACTTCCAAGTGATAGAGGGTATTTAAAGTTTTAATTGGAGATGTTCGATATGAGCACAATTAGTTACTTTGCGGATGCCCCACTGTAACCCAATCCCTCCCATATTCGGCACAACATATTCCTGTAATGCGGCCGATTGCTTCGCAAATGTGTTAAGTTCCATCTAAAGGAGTCAAATCAGGGATCGTGTGGGATCAAAAAATCGGTCCTCCTCTTCCGCTCCACTTTCCAGGAAACAGTGTTCAGGTATGCAAGAACTTCTTTATGGATTTGTGGCGGAGCTCAGTGTTGTTGGAAAATCAAGTCGCCATCATTGCCATCCTGCAGATGGGCATAAGGAACTTTTGTAACATGTCCAGATAAGCGATGCCCGTAACGGTAGCACCTCCAAAGAATAAAGGTCCATACATTCTGTGACAATCATCACGCAAATGGCCAAATTCTGCCATAATCACAGTTCTGCGATTATGCCGCCATCTACAACAGCACGCACATTTTCCAGTTGGTAATTAAAAAATCTAAAGATATCTTCTATCACCTGGAAGCGGTTTCAGGCTTGTAGCATGTATCCGATTCACACAAAACTTTACTTCTATAAAGGAGGTTTGTGGACGTCCTCGCATAGTACGTTTTCTTTCTTTCTTTCTTTTTTTGTTTGTTTGTTTTTGTTTTCTTTTCATCGACTGCTTCGGTAATGAATTTATTGTTATAATTGTTGTAATGCGCTCGTTTCTATTGTACCCATTCATATGGCTTGTTATGTGTCTATAAATAACGAATTCGGACCCACACTTTTCGAAACGAGTGGCAAGTGGCGAATCTATAATGCTGTCGCGAAGGGCTAGCAAGGGTATTCAGATCTGATTTTCTGAGATAGTGCTGTGTAACAGAAAAGGTGATTCTAAATCCAACGGTGCCATTCCATTCCTTTTTTCTAGTGTCAATATTTTGGTGGCAAATGAAGGTTTTATACTTCTGACGTTCATATTTATTGCTTAAGTGCTTGCCAATATTGTGATATATTTTTGTGGATATTCTATAGGCCCGAAGCAGAAGTATAACATCGTTAGTGGCTGCACAAAGTTTTAAAGTTCATAGCTTGCTGCCATCCATAAGCATTCCACATTTTTGGAATTCCTATGGATGATTACGGGTTGTAGGCATTTCATTTCTGATGTGTGGTAGCTTCAGGTCAACATTAGAGGGATGATTTATTGGTAGTCGTAATTCTGCCGATCGAAAAGCTGTAGTATATTCCAATGTAATATCTTCTATTGCTCTGGTGCCACAGACTTGTCAGTTCTCAATCCACTTTCCAGAGAACAATCTTCAGAACTTGATGAAGGATTCTGTTGAGCAGAATAATTGGGATTACACCTCAAAAACTGTTCAAGTAAAGCGCTATATTTTCCTAATCAGCAAGAATTGGATGACTTAGTGCGTGACTTCATCCTAGCCAAATCTAATGCAGAGATCCTGGCAACTCAAAACAAGTTTAAAAGAGTGGAATCTACTGGATCCCAGCTGAAAGACTACCAGGTACAGAGAAATGTCTCTTATGCGTGTTTTTTTCACTGTTGCAGAATCGTGTGCTGTAGTTTCGATTTGATTAGTTTTTATAAAGAAATTGCTATTAGTCAATATCAGCAACAGCGTAATCTTTTCAGAGACAAAAGTTTGAAAACTGTGTTGCTTCATGATGGGAATACACACTCATCGATTCCTGGCGTGCATTATGTTCATATTAAAGAATACTAAGGAAATGTGAGCCTGTGTTAGAGATATGGCCAGTATAAATAGGATGTCTGTGGGGACTTAGAAGATACTGGAGTTCCTTCTGGGATTGCAATGTGTTTTCACCAAGTTGACTTGTTTTGTCTGTCTCTAGTAGGGCTTACAATACCGGTCAAAATCTTAATACTGGTATTTCGGTATTTTTAATTTATGAAACCGGGATACCGGTATTCCAAAAACAAACGTTTTTCTCAATAAATTTTGATGACAATTAGGTGCAATAAAATAAGGAAAAAAACAAGTACTGTAATTACTTGAATTCACGTTTTAAATAAACTTTTATTGCAATAATAAATATTCTGAAAAAAAATTCATTAAAATACAGTTATTCTAAAAACAAAAAAATACATATTGTTACTGCAAAGTTTAGTTATGTTTAAGGATCCACACTACCTGTCCGAATAAAGTGAGCTCTTAAGAAACATAAGCAATCAATAATATGATCGTTTAAAATGGATCCAATTTTGGTACATATAGTATTTGATTAGCGGCAGAAAACGCCCTTCCGGATTCTATTCTGGTACTGAGATAATCGAAGACGATCTCAGTCCATATTTTCTAGGCTTTGAACTTTTTTAGCAAAAATAGTTAAAAGTATTTCACTAATTTCCGACTCAAGTTCATCTTTTAAAATCTCATCGGAGTCAGGCAATTTCTTATTTTGGAAAGAATTTGCGGAACACTGATGTTCTGTTCCATGTTGGTCTTCCATGGTTGAATTACGTTCATCATTTTCTGAAGGAGAAAGACGATTAATTCAGCGAAGTATAATTTTCACTATGGTATCTTTACTGAGTCTGGGAGAGAGCAAAGAGTGGGGATAAGGAATAAAGAAGAGAGCAAAGAGTGGGGGTAAGGAATAAAGAAGAGAGCAAAGAGTGGGGATAAGGAATAAAGAAGAGAGCAGTTAAGGAATTCTTCACATATATAAATGCAAAGAACAGAAGGACAAATCAGATTGGACCCTTATGTAATGGACGTGGGATAGTATTAGATACCATAGCTAAAGTTGCAGATGAACACGACAGTTACTTTGCATCGATATTTACAGACTTTTTCAGGCTTGTTATTTGGTTTTTTAGGAGCATTAGCAACTAAGGCCATATTGCTCCGGGATATGCGGTGGTCATTCCCTGACCTTTCCGCATCCTCCGTATTTGGTGGTGACGGGCTCGAACCCCGGTCTAATCAAGAAGCATGTGCTACTTACTGCTGCTCCTTCCCACCTGGCTACGGAGGCACCTCGATATTTACAGAAACAAAACCCTTCACGTCAATAAGAAATTATGGGAGTGAAGTTGAAAAAAAATGTAATTAATGATTTTGAAATTTCACATGTTGATTTAATGAGAAAACTTTCGCGCCCAGAGGCTAGTAAGGCTCCTGTGGTTGATGACATATACCCTATAATCTTAAAGGAGGCGGCAAGTGAGTGCATTGAACCATTAAGGCTAGTTATGAGAGCATCACTGGACTTCGGAGAGATTCCGTTGGATTGGTGTAAATTGGAACATAAAGGTGGCTAGGAGTGTAACGAGAAATTACCCGTTAACATCAGTAGTAGGGAAAATCGTGGAGGCAATGATCAAGGGTGGAATTCAGGATCATTTAGATGGAAATGGAATTCTGTAGTATACACAGCATGGTTTTGTAAAGAGAAAATAATGTTAAACAAATCTGGTTAGCCATTTTGACAGGTCACTCGTGAGCTGGATTTAGAGAATAATTTCGACATTGTTTATTTAGATATCAGCAAGGCATTTGACTCAGTCCCACATGAGCGGTTACTTTATAAGTTGGAGCAGGCTGGACTCATAGGGAAAATTCTTAGATGGACAGCACGATAGCTTGAGGGCACCAGGGTTGTGATAAATGGTTATTTCTCAGATTGGGTTAATGTAAGAAGTGGAGTTCCTCAAGGATCAGTATTGGGACCACTGTCGTTTTCGATTATCTTAAATGACATCTATAAAGGGATATAGGGTATGATGTCTAAACTTGCAGATGATGTAAAGATCAGTAGAGTAGTTAATGATCGCCGCCAAGCAGAGCTTCTTCAGAGTGACCTAGATAGACTTCCGGGATGGTCAGAAAAGTGTCAGCTATATGCTTTAATTCAGCAAAATGTAAGGTCTTACACCTGGGGAACAGCAACTCCAAAATAACTTATACGCTTGGTGGAGTTGAACTAAAGTCAGTAGTGGAGGAACGGCACTTGGGAGTTACGATACGGTCAGACATGAAGTTGTCCGAGAATTGTTGACAGGTTGCAATGTTGTATGGTGTCCTATCAATGATTTATCGAACATTTGCTAGTAGAGATAACGACATCGTAATTACATAAAGGTGATTTTATAACCTTTATGTGATTAAATTATAAACAATTATTTTTTTTAAAATTAGTACCGAAAAACCGGTATTTTTGTATCAATACCGGTATTTGAATACTGGAAAAAAAAAGACCGGGATTTCGGTATTGTTAGTCCTAGTCTCTAGGTAGTAGATTGGCGCTATAGGAGAATAGTCTGCCAAAATTGGTGAACAGTCCCTTGGTTCCGAAAAACAAAATCTTGCTTCCACCACTCCATATCAATCTGGGACTAGTCGGGATGCCGAATGTCTCCATTACTTGCAATCTCACCTGAATTTTTCCAGACCAAATCTGGGCGATATTAGTAAAACGCATGGAGAGAGATTCTCCCAGAACAGTCAATGGAGAAGAAGTACTAAGGAGGGTGGAGTGATGCTATGATGGTCGACTGCATGTGGTTCTTAGTTCGGTATAATTACATTGACACTGCCGACAAAGACGTTCAAATGTACACTTTTAAAGGATTTTTTGATTAACCCAAGAATGATTTGTACTTCTTAATTTGATTTTTTAGCTTCTTCTTTACTGCAAAGATTAATACATACTCTACTCTATACAGAAGTAAAACAGTGTTAATAAATCTGATATAGTATAATTCCTATTTTACTTTTCTTTCATTTATAGGAAAACCATCGAAATTATGCATAATCTAAGATTATATTCGAAATCAGCTTGCCCAAATTCACAACGAAACGCCAAGATGTGCAGATAAACAGAAGCCTTTTTTGAAAAGCCGTTACATATTGTAATGCATTAGCAGACTGGTTAACGAAGAAACAAAAAGATTCCTTATAATGCTGCTTAAAATAATGGATTACATGTTAATAAGTAGCAAAGGCCATTTAATTATGGATAATTAAATTCATGCAAAAAGATCGCCCACAATAGATAGAACAGACGCCTGCATCTAGAGTGATCTGCTAATTAAGAAATGAAAGAAAAAAAATTGTATGTTCGTACTTGCATACAGTATATATAAAGCGATACCGGTGCTATCACTCACTTCATGGCAGACAATTTTTTCTTTTTTTCGGAAGTGAGGAGTAGATGTTAAGCACGAAAAATAAAACGCAAAGTTATCATTCATTCCACTTAGACCTTTTCTCCATAACCAGTTTTAGGTCGTAATCCAATCAAGCTTTTCCACTTTCTTTCTTTATCAATTATTTGCCGAACTTTGGCCAACTTGTTTAACCTGAAAACGGGACCCGATAAGTTAACAGATAGCAATTAAGCTGGATAATTTAAGACGAATTACGTTTTGTAAAAAAATGAATCTTTTAATGTAACTTGTCAAATGGGACAACCTCGATAGGTGTGAATAAAAAAAACAATTAATTAACCTTTTTAATAGTCAGACCGTAGCAATTCGTAAACACGCTTGATATCAAGATGAAAAGACTTCTTCAAGAAATTGTTCTTTCTTTTCAGAGTGCAAATACGAAGGATCTTTCAGTTTCAAATGGGGATGTTGGAGATAATTGGATATTTGACGACTACAAAATCCTACGTTAGAGAATCTATACTGCAACACGAGTGACACCTGTCGCTATGGCTACATGGTCGACATGCAAAACGGTCGGCTGAGTCATGAGTCAACCAAATCAGCAGCGTTTTCATCAAGGACAGGAAACTGTTCCGCTGAGAGACAGACCTTATAATTTTTTTTTCTTTTTCTTTTTTTTTTTTTTTTTTTTGCTTTTGTGGTGATGAGTTCCGGAGTGGAATGAAAGGGCCAAAGAGGCGAAGGGAGATTGAAAAATCCTCACATCATTTCCCGTTTGATTTTCCTTGTTGGAGATAGCGAAGATAGCATTCGAATGAACGCAGGCCTAGGAGTGTAAGGGTTGTAGAGCAGATAATGAATTGTGTGATGAGATTAATGAAACGTTTACATGAGATCGGAATGGGAGTGATTTATTCATTTTACGGGAGAAACTAGTGGACTGCTGTGGTGCGATGCTTACAGTACCACGCTACTCTTTGGAAGATTGATAGTTTGAGCCAGCACTACAGTGCACGCTTTTAGCTTGTGGGAGCGTTATATGAGAGACTGATTAGTACTTTAGTATTTGGACTGTGAAGAATAACTTACAGCAGTGATGTCCAGTCCTTTTGCCAATTGAGGACTGCTCTGAAATGTTTGCACTAAGGTTTAGTACGAGTATTTGCAAAATTATACCAGAAGGCAATAGCAGAAGAAATAATAAATGTTATCCTTGTTACTTTCACTCACTTCGTTTATCTACTTCTTCCAAACCTTCAAATTTGGTTAAATTTTCCATTTCCACAAGGCTAGACTGGAATTTATCCAACAGCCAACTAAAACTTTGTTTAAAGGTAAATTATTTCCTTTAGCCAAACGCAAAATAATTAATAAAGTAGAGTAAATATCCCCAGAAAGGATAATTAACCAATTTTCAGTGCCATTAATTAAGTTCGCATATTTGCGCCTACTGTCTTCACCATGTCCATCCGAACGAAACTATGATCCTGACCCTCTCTACATTCTGTAGATCTAGCTCGCCGTTTTTTTGGAAGCAAATTTTTTTATTGAGAGGGAGGTATTTTTTGACATTTCGATGGTCCATCAAAAATCGCATCATTCGATGTTTAGGGGGGAAACAGCCTCGTCACAGAGAAAATACAGAGATTACACAAATTAATATCTTGGCCGTTTCCGATCCAATCGGACATTCTCAGCCAACTTTTTAAATTGTTCTCTCAGTCTTCTTCACACCGACTTGATTTTCCGATTGAAGTGAAAAAAGCTCCGACTTTAGGACTGTTGAACTTGGCACGTGATGTAAGTTTGGGTGGATGGAAAGTGGCATTATCAGATTGGTTATCTACTATTAATTGAGGAGTGAGGAAGATGATTCCTGTAACCGATTCCGTAACGTGATCTTTTTATGAAGTAGTTTTCTGTCCATCAGAAAGCAGCTGTTTCGTTTTTGCATAAAAACAAAACATCTGTTATAACTCCGGGACAGACAAACAATGCTCTCAATCGACAGTGAACTCACATTTTTTGGGGCGTCGCACACTCCTGAGCAAATTGAGTTCTATGGGGGAAAATGGTATTGTCTATAAACAGAAAATTAAGGCTGAGAACACGTGGATATGGAGGAACAGAAAGTCTTTCTTTGGGGATCCATGGTGTACAGTCTCAGTGATAGTGACTCCCCATGGCTTTAGTTGCCTTCGGCTAATTTCTGTTTCTCCTGCCTCCAGGTCACATGATTGGAGTGATCAACAATCATATAATAGAACAGTTTTGTAAATTTTAAATCGTAGGCAGAAAAATTAAAAAAAGTGAAAATAAAGAAAAGATGTCAAGGAAAATACTTCTTTAAGAAATTGTTCTTTCTTTTCAAAGTGTAAATACGAAGGATCTTTCAGTTTCAAATGGGGATGTTAGAAATAATTGGATATTTGACGACTGCAAAATCCTATGTTAGAGACAACGTTATACGCACGTTGAATTCTTTGACTTTTACCGCTCTCATTTTCACCAATTGCGGTCTGGTCTGCTTTTCAGTTAATTTGGGTATAACCTGTCTGGCCTACTAATTACTCAGGGTTCTTGTCTACGCAAGGTGAATCTTGATTAGGTAAATTCCTTTGGGGGCTGACCTCAAAATTATAATCCGAACCGGAAATGTTCGATAATTAGGACCTGCACCTGTCCGGTTCTGATTTTCACTCTGACTTTGATATTTTTCGATGTTTGATGACGCCTATTGATTAGACTCTAATCTCTAATCAATATGCGTAATGAAACTGTCGTTTTAGCGCAGGTAGGTGACCTATGTAGTCAGAATGCACGCAGCAGCAAAGAACATGGCGAGCTCTCTTGTGTTGTTTCATTCAGTTATGACTTCAAAAAACTCAAAATAGCCATAGTTGCTGTCCATCACAAACAAGTGTTGCTCACCGCTCCGTTTATATAGCAATTTTTGCTATTTAAACTAATGTCTTCACCATGTCCATCTGTCTGTCCGTCGGCATGTAACAAACGAACTTTCACTTGTCAATTGAGGTCACTTTGCATGTCGTTATGACATTGCACAAGGACCTAATGCAGGTCAGACTCTTCGAATTTGTACATGTCGCTGCCTGCCATTATTACTGCTTGAGATCTGCTACATAATAGCAGGAATGGAGCCGGTCATTAAGACCCCACACATAGCAATCGCATTCTATTTGATGAACTATATGGGTTGCGAAGCTTCCGAACTTTACTCATATTAATATACTCCAGGATGACCAAATATTTATTATTTTCGGTTGTGGCTTTATCCTAAAGTATAATCTGTATCTTGTGAATAACTTGAAGTATCTTAGGTTGGTATCAAGGTCACAAGGTCAGTTTTATTAGCAGTATATAACGATAATTTTTGATATATGGTAGTAATTATATAGAAAATCCATTTATTAATTTTTCTGCCCGATAAAAAAGGAATGATCAGCCAAGCCAAAAGTATTCATATTTTTTGTTAAACGGCTAAATCTGTGCAGCAGTTTTTTTTTTTTTTTTTTAATCTATATTTTCCGCTACCCTATTCCGCTTTCTGCTTTGCGCATTAATGTTATCTACACAGTACAAGTAATTGACCAGAAACTTAAATGTTCTTAATTCAAAGTTCTCCAAAAACTTATCCGTCACGCATGACAAAATATTTGTCCATTTTCGATCCACTGACCTCATTCTACACAGGCTTAGGATATTTGATTAAAATTTTTTTCTTCTTTTTTAATTGCAGCAGTTTCTTGCAATTTAGTGGAAAATCTTTTTAAGTCCACTTACATTTTGAGCTGATAGGACAACATATCTCCCCTGTGTTTTACTAATTGGAATTCCCACCCATAATTCGAAATGAAGCTACAGTTCCTCTACTCCTTTGACCAAGCTACAATTCTCTATTCCTTTATAAAAAGGGGTAGGAATTGCCATCCCCCTGTACCCGTCCTTTCCCTCTATAAAAACAATCTACAATTCGAATAAAACGTCCTTGTATGGCTGAACTTCTGTTAATCAGCGATGAGCAAATTATTTGCAATTCTTTTCAGTTCTACAGTTTATTTCCTAACAACGTTGGAATCCCCTGTCATTGTTTTTAATGAAGGGAATATTGCATATGATGTCTTCTTATTTAGTATACAGTAAAGACATCTTGAACTCTTCTGAGTTCAAGATGTCTTTACGTAGCCATAGAGAAGTATAAACAAAAACTGTAAACCGCAGGGGAAAACCAGTATATTGTGGTATATTTGGAAGATATATTCATCCTCCTTTCTTAGACTTATGACAGACTTGTACATTGTTACGGTATAGTATCAACAAACCGTGTGCATACCATTCAGAAATAACCAGCAATACACTGGATATTTTTCAACATGAGATCTTAAGTACCGGATTCCTTTCAATCCACACAACCGCTTGTGGGTATATTTAACAAAGTTTTCGTGGCAGATCCACGCACATTGGAAGAATGGAGGATACAGCCACAGAAATAGTCTGTTCCATATAGAAAGGTACTTTGTAGGCTGTAGAATCACGCTGATCGTCCATGACAAATGTTTATGCAAAAGAGGTGTCGAGTGCGTTTCGTTGTAGAGAATAAGATTGCGATGCTCAAGGATTGTTGGTTTTTGAAAGCAAAATTTCATATACTTAAGTTTTTTTGCTTTAAAATTACTTGTATAATTACATGGCATGGTCTAGTGAGGAATTTGTGACTGCTTTTTCGCTCGTGTTCAGTTAGCCTGTCTTAGGGGAAGGTGCGTGCTTTTTTACTGTCCTTCTTCTGATTACAGTTATTCTGAGGCTCCGTCTCCGTAAACAGGAAAATCGACCTTGAACACACCCGACTACAAACTTGTATATACGTAGATATACGCATGGTTGCTGTTCTTGTTGTAAGGTTTTAGGAGCATCAGCGACTAATGCCATATTGCTCCGTGTGTATTGTTTGTAAATTGCCTGTGTTCTGAGGTCGATTTTCTGTTTGCTGGACGAAAAACCAAAGTTTCGGGGAGAAAAAAACCATGCTATCATCGCCTGAGACTGCCTTACTCAGCCACGTTGTGAAAAAGGCCCATAAAAATTCATTCCTCCTGTTATTGACGGGACTTGAACTTGGCTCTTTTCCACCTGTGGAGAGGGCAGCGATCCTACCAACTGTGCTACCCCACGAGGGCATACGAGCATGAAAAGCGAGAAACCATTCCATCGCCAGTATAAAATACCCAGGGTTAGGGACCTGTCTAACCTTCGGGCAGAATATTTATCATCATCCTTGCGTTATCTTTAAGATTACCATGAAACAATACCTAGAATTTGATGCAACAGTTGCACAGTAGTTATAATCTCTGTTCTTCCCCACCGAGTGGAAAAAGCTTAGGTCGGAATTCCTAAGTTTCAACCCTGTCATTAAGGAAGGGGGGTATATGCCTCCTCTTCCCACCCCTGAATACGCTCTTGATTCACTGTGTAGTTCCGGCATAAGTACAGAAATGTTCCTTAATAAATCACACAATATGTGTTCAGCTATTAAGGCACACCAAAGTGAAGCGTTCATAAAATATTTATATTCAGCAATTTCTTTTTCACACGCTCAATTCGTATAATTTCACTTCGAAGAACATTTAAATAAATTAAGTAGATTAGAACTTGCAGAGATGAATGCTAATTTCTTCTTTATGCTACAATTAACACATTCGTAAATAAGAGACAATACAAAATACATCTTGAAAGAAGCTTATGTCATTACAATTACTGCCCTCTTGGGGATTTTCGAAGTATGTCATTAATGATGAGGATCATTGCGTACCATTATTATCACCATCTTAAGTATTTTCCGATTCGATCGGTTAGCTCTAAAGTAATTAAGTCTTCTCTCTCTCTTCCTTCCCCCCCATTCCCTCACTTTCATTATGCTGTGCTTTGCATATTTTTAACGAAATAAACAATTTTAAATGCATATTTGGATATCTGCATATACAGTATTGCCTTTTTAATGTCAGCCGATTTCTTTGAATATCCCTATATTTTTATAAGAACGAAAATAATATACATGCCGTCAGGGGCATATTCATGGGTGGGCAGAGGGGACATATGCCCCCCTAACCCAAAAATTTAAAATTAAAGAAAAAAGGAGGCATTCTAAAAAGTAACTCAAAAGCCTGGTCGCCATCTTCCCCTTACGATGATACCTTAACCTGGTCGCCATGCCACCCCCTCCCCCTTACGATGATACCTGGACCACCACTGCATGCCGTATATGATAAAAAAGTAATATCAAAGCATTTTAACCTATACTTTTGTGTCCTTAGAAAAATAGTTTGTGTATCACTCACCAGATGGAAGCATCGCACTTAAGTATGGCAAACTACCATCTCTGCACGTGCGGAAGTGCTATCTACGGCCAGTCATCAGAGTCACATTAGATAGTGTAAAGTCAGCAGATATGCTAAATGGATGAACTGCAGACGGTAATTAGACCGGAAATGACGCAAAATGAGGTAGGAAGTTGACACAAATCGCTCTGTTACCATATTTGTCACATACTTGAGCGGGCAAAGTCAAGTTTATTGGAAATACCTAGTTGAGAAAAGTGTGCGCCGAAAGAAATTAGAGGAATCTCTTCCGTTTTTTTAAGATGATAATTAAGTGATCGCAAATGATCACCTGAAATATGTTTCCCGTTAGCTTACAACGCATGCCTCAGCCATCGTGATTTTATTGAGGAATTTTTCTAGCGGGTGAATATCACAGCAAACAAATCCATAATTTCTTGAGATATCATCTTGAGTGTAGCATCGCATGCCCACTTGCTCCAATGATATGTTTGCACCATAGTCAATTGCGTCCTATATATACAACAGTTAATTTAGTGCATAAAAGATAATTATTTGATAAATTGCAAACATAAGTGTCAAATAAAGATCAAAAGGAGTCTGTAACTCCCTGTTTTTATTTTATTTTGTGTACAAAACATATAGAAACAGTTCGTGCATTGCCTACTTGAAAAATTGCAACCCGAATATAACTTATAGACTTGGAGGGGTTGAGTTGGAGGTGTCCAGCCGAGGTGTCCTTGGAGGGGTTGGTGTCCTGCCAATGATTTATATGGTGGTTTAGAATATGTGGACTATAGAGCTTTGTAACCAGGTAATTTTAGAGAGGATTTAATTAAGCTTTATAAGGCTGTGGGATAGCAAAATTAGAGATGGGGAAAATTTCATGGTACCAGATGAATTGGGCATAACTTCAAACCAAGAGGGAGGGATTATAAAGTGAACTGTAGGAAGTTTTTCTTTAGCCAGCCAGTTGTTTGTTAACCATTGGTAGTTTAAACTGGCGGTTTTAAGAAATTTGAAAGGCATGCTGGATCAGTACCAACGAGAAGAGGACACACATAGGGTAACATATTTTTTGGGTGGGGGATGCAGGTAAAGCTGGCTTACTCGCGGTATATGGCTAATACTGAACTAGAAACGAAAAAACTACCATATGATATGAATGTTGTGTTTTGAGGATATGACGGACAACTGGCGAGATCCCACATTTACCTTTCATATACTGCTTATGTCTTTAAAATATATGAGAAACGGGTCGCACCAGATGGTAAATTGTAGGGAATTTAATGATAATGATATAGGACAGAATTGCTGAAATTTTTAACAACGTAATGGTCTACTTTTAAAAAATTATATCACAGCTGACAGATTCTGGCCTTCAATAAAACTTCAGAATAGCCTCCTCATAGTCAGCACTTGTACGTTGTTTTGAATTTTGAACTGAATCCTGGTTGATTTCAACTGAATGTTGAGTCAATTTTTCTAATAAGCGAAATATCGGTGTTGTGTGAACATCTTTAAATTGATGATTCATTCCCGCCCCATCAGTCATTAAATGTAGGCCATTCCTATGTTTTTATGGCTATAATCAAGCGAATACAGGAATGTTCTTCACACACACACACACACACACACACGCACACTGGCCGAATCATTCGGTTTCTGGTAATGGTGTTACGATTTTTTTATTCAAAGCCCTGTATAATTACCGTCCTTTCCACACTGGGTGGAAAATACTTGAGTTCGGATCTCCCTCAATGATGTGAGGAATTCATTGGGTAGTTTTCACAACGTGGATGAGTCAGTCGGTCTCAGGCGAGGGTAGCATGGCTTTTTCTCCTGAAAAACGAGTTTTTCGTCCAGCAACATCAAATCAACCACGGAACACACGCAATTTATAGACATATCATATAGTATCAGTGTAAATAACCATAGTTAACCCATAAATTTGAACTACGTAAGTAGCGTAGAAGGCATCGTTTTAATTGTATCTCATATTGTGGTTGCCTTCATAACGAGATAGTGGTATTGCACTACTTCAAATAAATAACGCTTCTCTAGTAGAGAAGACTACTGTTATTTATTTTCAGAGGATACCACCACCCAGATGATTGTTTCGATTATATACGGCACAATATGGCTTAAGTTTCTAATGCGCCTAAAACCAAACCAATCTTGATTCAAAAGTTGGTTTTCATCACACAAAACAGGTAAATAGAATATACTCAGTTTACACAAACGATTACTGTAGTTTCATTACTTTAGTTGCCTCGGTGTAAATTCTAAACACTCCAATATATTCATTAGCATACCAACCATGGGATTCTTTTGTAGTATGGAGAATCTTCACTGGAGGATGAATTAGATGAGTCGACTGCAAACCGCTTCATGAACGTCAGCTTCTAAAAAATAGGAAATATGGGACTCACATGACACGCTCTGCCGTGTGATGTGCAACAGGATGTATCATATGGATCATGCAACATGTTGCATAGTATACAAATTTGAAAAATCCATAACACCACTTAGGTCTTAGGTGTAAGTGCTGGAATCATAGAGAAGCTAGAATATACCGTACTCCAGACCAAAATGATAACGACTCTCCATACATAAATTAACCACGTACTGTATCTGGGTTTTTCTGCCACTGAAGAAATTCTCCCCTCCCCCTTCCCGTGAGACATTTATTATGACTGTACAGGGTGTTTAAAAAGCGATGGTCAATAATTTAAAGGTGAACTGTACAGACTACAATATGCAAAAAAAAAAAAAAAGCCTAGTAAACATGGGTCCTTAAGTGAATCGTTTTCGAGATATTGCACATTTCTAGTTGGGATCCACCACTGACTTGTTTGTTTAGGTTAGGTTATGTTCATTCTCTTCCTTTCCCCATGCTCTGAGACGTAACAGGCATACTAAGTGTATTTGCCAAAGGATAGTCAACATGGAGAGAGGTTATAGCAATGAAAAGTATGCGGACATGCACTTCGTGTATGGTAAAGCCAACGGCAGTGCACTCGAGGGTGCACGTTTGTACCAAGAAGCATTTCCCCGGCGAAGGCAGCCCAACAGGTGCAAATTCATCAGGGTACATCAACGCCCTAGAGAACATGGGCGCTTTGCACATGGAGTACGAGCAGGTAGGCCCAGAAGCATAACACCTGATGTTGAGGTAAGGGTATAAAGAAAGAATAGAGCAAAATCCAGGAATTTCGACAAGGAGGGTTGTCTTTGCAAGAGCGTGTACTAAGTTATAGCAGTGTGTGGCGAATTTTACATCGCCAATTACTGTACCCCTACCATACCCAGCGTGTACAAGGTCTCAGCAATGCAAACTACTCTCCGAGAGTGCTCCCATAGTCAATGGCAGATCCTAACAGAAAATGTGCATTATCTCCAAAACGGTTCATTTGCGGCCCGATGTTCACTGGGACTTTTTTGCATATTTTAGATTGTACTCTTCATCTTTAAATTATTGACCATCATTTTTGAAACACCCTGTATTAGATGCAGAACTTTGTTCTGCCATCTAAACTTTCTGTACAATAGTATGCCAATTTATGAGATGGAGAGTTTATCTTCCTCCCGCTAGTACGTGAGACCGCATGGACATCATATAACGTCTGTCTGCAGTTCTGTTATGCAACCCAAATGCTGTCAAAGTTACTCATTGATTAGTCATATCAAAATTAGTGTTAGTTTTAAACATAAATGAAGTCGACTCCCCATTAAGGTCTCGCACTAAGTTGAATGTGTAAAAATATGACTGTTATGAGCAACTTATTTTATACATGTAATAATAAAATAAGAAGTTTTCAAATTGAAAAAGAAAATCCTGGAAACCTGGGGATAATACAAGGTAGTTATCACTCCTTTGTTTACTAAGAAACGGGTGAATTGTATTCAGATTTGTAATCTGCGTGTTTTAAAGATGTAGAACAGGTTTACGAGAAAAATAGTTTCGAAACTCACCACCAGAAGGATAAAAGAGAGGTTGTTGCTCAATTTCAGGATAATAATGACGTGTTGGAAGCAAAGGAATATATATTAATCTAAGTAATGGAATGTATGTTAATCTAAGAGTGCAGAGTTGTGAGATTCCAATTTGGAATCTCACAACTCTGTAACTGGCTAAGTTTCCATCCAAGAAATCCTCGGTTTGTAAAATGTGTAGAATACGCCATGATACATAAGCACAATTCTGGAGAAATCCACGCTGTTCTAGTGCAGGAATTTCATTTTGCCTAAAAGGCATGAGATCGCTGAACAGTGATCGAGCATGTTACAAATCCTGTTGTACGGATCCTCCCTCAAAAAACAGGGACTAATGATGAACCTCCACTCTCAAATCCCACTGCATGGAAATTGAATAATTACCTGAACCTCAAGAAGCGTCGGCCATTTTGTTCAGAGTGGTGGAGGTAAACTCAATGTTGGAAGTAATGCGCTTTCGTTTTCGTCTGCTTCTAAGGCTTAAGCTTCCCGTGTCCTCAAATTTAGCCAGATCCTTCAAAAGTTGATGCGCAGCTACTATTCTTATAGAACAATTTTACAAGCAACACGCAGTCTTTCATCTCAAGAGACGCGAATGTCATCAGAGATAACGTTTCCCAAATTCAGAAAACAATGGCTAAAAATATCGCACAACATGCGAAATACGTGCCCACCACTATCCCTCTGGTGGCGAATTTTAAAACAGAATTTCTTTCGCGAGTCTCGTCTGCATCTTTATGCGTGTCGAGCCCGAATTGATATGCTCCCTGCCAATTTCCTAGGTCTACAGAGGCATCCAGGAAAATTAAATTATGACGATCCTCTAGTGTAAATTAATATACATTTATTCGTTTTACTGTAATTAAGTTTATTAAATTTCCATCATAGAATAATAGAAACGGCTTCTATTTTCATTTTATGTTTTATTTTCTGTACCGCATTAGATTAGAAATAATTGGAGCTGTCGCAGTGTACACTTTTATGCCCAGCTGCTCTGGAATTAAAAATTCATCCTGGATTCATCACGTTAAGTGCAACCAGGACTCCAAATTTCAATTTAAAAAATGAATAAACAAATTTGGTTGTAACTTTACTTTTAAAATGCTGCTAATGTTCAAATATTCTTTCTATAAAATGTTTCTTTCCAAGCCAATTGAGATCATGACATTGGAACAACCTCTCCTAGCTATTAGTATGAAAGATTGCTGTGCTGATAATAAATTCACTGGATTTCGTAACGTTGCTTAGCTGATATGGTTTCAATAGGGGAAGTAACGTATTATTTTAAGATTTTGTACATGTTGAAAGCACAGCTATAACTTTTCGTGTCAGCCTTCATTTTAATTCTTTGCGACAAACTTTGTTCATGTACCGAATACGCAATCAGAAGAAGTACACCATAGTGGAAAGGTGAGTTTTTTTCAATCGTTAGAAAGTGCATTACTTTTTTCATTCGTGTAGGATATGATTAAAAGAAAACTGAACTACAAATATATTTCAGTGGAGAGCAACTGGTCCAGAAGAAATTCGGGATTTCAGATCCCAAAAATTATTCGGTGTATATGTAGGTTTACAGTGTAATCAGGAAGCTCACTAAAATGATAAAAAAAAGTCTTGAAGAATACAGGAAATGGAAGTTTGAATGTGTCTTATCAGTAAGATGCTCATTTCTGTACTAGCAATTCAGGTAGAAGTTGTGGGAATACGAGACACTAATCTTCCACTTCTTAGAGAGACAACTCCAAAGTCCAGTAATAATCTTTGAACAGAGTTTCCGTTATAAAACCTGTGATAAGCTCTCCTAAAGAATAAAAAGACATCCTAACAGAATGCGGGCAGGTCTGCTAAAATACTGATTAGCTAACCAAAAATTTTAATGCACGAAACGATTAACAGAAATTCGTCTCTACAATAAGAAATGAGATGAATAGCCCACGGAGAGAATGAATAATGAAGCCGTGGCTACGGAAAACGTCATTTTGGCACGGAAGTAAATTTGTCGTCTTCCGTTCTTGCCAAAGCAACATTACTCATTGTGTGTCGCGTGTGTGTATGTGTGTGAGAAAGAATAACTTGGCTACCCCTCGCAAATTAAAATACCGAATGTGTCGATTGAATTTCAGATGAGCACTTTCCGAAAAATATGTTTTTCGTCGATTAAAATAAAATGTGCTGAAAAATACAAGGGTTAAAAAGAGCTGGGTTCGAACTCCATCGATCATTCAATGAACTCATTCAAGTCTTTTCAAGAAAGGCGAAATTATCCAAGAACAAGATCCAGGGGTCTGTCTTGGAGTAATTTTTTTTCTCACAAACAAACCAGCCTTAAAACACACAGTTTACATATACAATGAAACTGCCCATTGGCAAGCCCCAGTCTTTGGGTCGAATTTTCTGTATTCTGCAGGACTTGCGCCTGGAGAAGGGTTCTATTTTTGGTTCTATTTTTTAAGTTTTGCTTTTGTGGTCTCCAAAGAATAACAAACAGAAACTAAACTTATCAATATTAGAAGGATAATGACTCAGTAGAAATCACGAGTGATTTTAGATGAGTCATTTTGACTTCCTGAAATAAATTCTAATCGGTAATTTCTCCAAATGAAGGGGGGCGGTTTCCATCCGCTTTAAGCAGAGATAGGAATCAAGCTTAAAGAGAAAGTGCCGGCTTTGCATTGCCTATTTACTAATTATACTAGGGGGTTTGCCTCCCTTTTTTATACCACAAATTGTCTATAATCTTCGTGCTGTGCATTGCAGCGACACTGTGGGAGATGTTTATAAATAGCAATTACTGCAGTTCGGTCCCTTTGACTTCTGAAACAAAATAAAGACGTCTTTACTTTCTGGGTAAGTGGTTTAACTAGCCATTTGAGGTTTAACGGCGACTGTCAGCGACCCCAGGCTTTTTGTGGTAATCCTCCCCAATTGCAATGGGCGAATCCATGGCTATTCGCGGTGGTCTTCTTCAAATGTACCGGTTTCAAGTGGTCGAGATCTAGAGGAAAGACAAACTTTGCGGTGGCAACCTACAAAGTACCATTTCTGATTTGTTCTCAGGCTGTAGAGGAGGGTGGCCATTTCATATTTGCACATTCCTTTCTCCCGGAGAGCAAAAAAGGGGGAGTAGGTTTTTAAAAAAAAGGGGAGGAAGGAAATTAAAACAACACCATTCCTAAAGACAATAGAAAGCCGAGGGAGCTGTACTCAACCCACCTTTCGCCTGTGTATGTAATGGGCGTATCCGGGTGTTGCCCACCCCTGCGAACAATGGCCCTTGACACTGGCTGCCAGCCAAATAAACTCACTAATTAGACCTGTCCCACCTGACACCTGTCGTGTTCTGCCCTGTTCGTCCACACCCTCCCGTATGCCAGAGTAAAGAGGTACGAATAAACACTATCCCTTTGAGTTGATTGCTGAGCGAAGCACACACACTGCATTAAAAGGAGAAGGGGACGTTAATGGAATAGAGTACACGTTTTTTGTTTGAGGTTTTTAATTGGAAGCCTGGCGCCGCTCTGGAAGTATACTTATGTGCTGCCATTTCCCAGTAAAAAGAGGGCAGTTTCCACTTGAACACCTTGCACGTTTTTCTTATTCACTACAAGCGAAGTTAAAAAAGAGAAAGAAAGAAAAAAAAAAACTGCGATATAACTCGTCAAAGCAAAAGACAGATTTTGTTCTGTTTGTCTACTTTAAAGCTTTGAGTGTTAAGTGCTTCATTTCATGGGGAGATCGTCATCAAGACAGGACTCCACTGTAAGCGGACGACTAAGGATTGCAACGATAAAAATCTATCCACCGTAAGATCTTATTTTAAATGCCTTCGCATAAAAACTCAGAAAAGTTACGAGAAAGAACTCATCAGAGTAGGCAGGCTAGAAAATCTGTTAATAATAGAGTAGAATGAATTTTACCCACATTTAATTACCTAATCTTTCGACTTGATGTTTAAAATCGGAAAATTTTTAAAGAGTTACAGTTTAGAGCAGTGGTGAGCAACCTTTTTTTGGCTGCAGGGCCAATTCAGGAAAAAAAAATGTTTGCGGGCCGCATTATAAATGATATCCGTATATTTTAATTTATTTATGTCAGTGACAAATTGACCATCAAACTAGACACGCACCTGTACTGAGGCGTCACTATTATTATATAAAAAATAATAATTATTATTTTAATGGTCCCGATCGTTACCCAAATCCGTCTGCGTGTATTGTGGCTGTAGAAGTAGGTGTCCACGGACCGATGTGGGGTGGGCTGAAAAGCTGGAAATGATTCACTAGGAAAATCCTACGCCCTTCTCCTGGGATCGGCTAACTGCAGCCTCGATTGAAGAGGACTTTAGCAATTCCTCCAGTCGTCGACGGAATTTGAACCTCAGAACTCTCCAAACAAGTGACAAATAGTGAAATCCCTATACTGTAACGGAGGATATTAAAAAGTGCTAGTTGCATTATCAGCAATACAACATGAAACTGTTTAATAATATTTTTATAGGAACATAATTATTCGTAGACTTTAATGTATGAAGGGCTGCATGAGGCCCTCGAGCCGCGTTTTGCTCATCACTGGTTTAGGATATAGCAAATCATCAGTCATGATTCTTGATTTTGCTCATTTCTTGTTTAATATTTTCTCCTAGGCACCCAAGGCCACAAGTTGTGAATATATCGCCTGTAAACTGTGCAATCTACAGTCCGTTTTCTGTTTTACGGGATTAAAAACTCGAGAGTCTGGGAGAAAGTCGAGTCATTCGAAAAGGTGGGATCCGAAACGAGGCCAGCAATTGTAATCACTGTACAATCCGCAGAATTGTTTTTCCAGTAGATCTGGAAGTTGGTAATGTTGTTGTTGGTCTTAGGAGCATCAGCAACTAAGGCCACATATTGCTCCATATTTATACTATTTGAGTATTGCGGATGTTCTGTGGTCAATTTGCTGTTTTCTGGATGAAAGTCCAGCAAACCCCCGTTTCCGGGAGATAAAACCATGCTACCCTCACCTGAGACCGAATAACTCAGCCACGGTGTGAAGAAAGTCCATAAAAATTCTTCACATCATCGACGGGACTCGAACTCAAGTCTTTTCCACCCAGTGTGGGGCGGACGACGATTCTACCAACTGTTCTACCTATGAGGGCAGGAGGTAGTGCAAACTTTTATGAAAATTAATTATTTAGGCATACTTAGCATGCTTTAAGAATTTGACACAACATATCAGTATTCATTTTGGTACAAAAATCAAACTTTCTTTTTACTGACAGTTTTCTCAATCTGTTGTAAAGGTTAGAGATTAAAAGTTATCCAAAAATATGTGCCCATTTATCTCTTCTGTGTGCAATAAGGCAATCAATTTATAAAAACCTGCTAATACATAATGAAGGCCGCCGTAGCCTAGTGGTCAGGCGCGCGGGTGCATACGTACACGTGCCTTGAGTGACCGGGGTTCAAGACCGTGACTGCTGAATACGGTGCTGTTTCTTGTATTCTGTATATCTTGTGAACTCCTCTGACCGTTTGGTCGTCCCGGAGTATAAACAGAATATTTATTTATTTATTTATTTCTAAAGGTTACAACCACAAAATCTTTGCTTAAAGTACTCTTTACTGATGAGAGTAGATTCAGTCTCAGCAGCGATTCTGGATGTCAGCTAATCTGGCGAGAGGTTGGTACACGGTATCACCCCGCAAACATCACTGAAAGGGATCGATATGGCGGTCGAGGTGTTCTCGTCTGGGGAGGCGTTATCTTGGATAAACGTACACAACTCCAGATACTGGAAGGCGGTACTGTAACCGGTGCACGCTACTATACTGAGGTAATTCTTTCCCATGTACGTCCGTTCCGAGGTGCCATTGGCCCCGAGTTCGTGTTTATGGATGATAACGCCACACCCCATCGCACTGCAGCTGTTGATATGCTTTTGAAAAGTGAGGACATTGTTCGTATGGATTGGCATGCCCGTTCCACCAATCTAAATCCCATTGAACACATATGGGACGCTCTGGGGAGACGCCCAGCGGCACATCCACACCCACACCCACCAGGAAATCTTCACGCGCTGACAGAGGAATGGACGATGTTATCGCAAGAACTTATCAACAACATTGTTCTAAATATGGACAGGCGGTGCAAAGCCTGCATCGACATCAGGGGTGGCCATATCTCCTACTCTTCCATTTGTTCCATCTTTGACAGTGATGCATCTGTATCATGGCGGCCTGTGTTATGTTTCAATTTTTGAATAAAGTCCCTCTGTACCGTTTTGTTTCCGTTGTTGTGTCGGTGTTGTTTCCTTCATCATTTCTGTACCTCACGAGGTTCCTTTGGTATGCTTTTCCCATATCCAGGCCACTCCTGAGAAGCTACAGATGAAAACCTGACTGGTCCTTAAATTTTGCACACTAGTGTAATATTACCATTTCTGAAGCCTTCCACGACTCGCTGATATTTCAACTGCTTATTATACATTTTATATATAAATACTGTGTTATTACCCGAAGCCAAATTCGATGATTGAATGTCTTTTTGCGTCCTAGAAATCGTACACGGACCAACGTTATCTGAAAGTTTATTAACTGGTGGAAAGAAGCCACATAGTTAAGTCGTTTCGAAAAACAAAGCGGTGCTTCACGGAATAATCAAAAAATAAAAATGGCCGGGTAGTTTCTTTAATGGTAAAGAAAAATCTAAAAAAAAAAATCCAACCTTTTTCCTGTCTCCAAGTTAAGCATGTCGCCCGGGAAACGCGTATAAATACTAGTATCGCCTTGTCCTCTTCCATTACAGCGGAAATTGCGGAAACAGAATGAATGGCTGGGTTATTAGTGGGAGGAAATTAGAACTGTTTCCTTGTGGACGGCTGGGATTTTCAAAGTTTCACCAACGTCATAGTGTGACGACATTGTTGACACAGATACATGATAAGAGTGATACTGTGTATGTGCGCGAGCGCGCTGGCAGGTCTTACTATGATATTTTACAAGTATGACACTGGTTTCGAAAAAAAAAATGTAGCGGTCTTGATAGGTGACATTCCCCAAACGGGGAACCGCTCTACCTCTGATATTTCTTGTCCCTATTAAGCAGATAAGCATTCATAACATTTATTCTGAAACCACAACGAAAAATTTTGCTTATTTAAGTTGGCGAATAAAGTCTAATTAAAATGCAACTTCATTAATTGCAATTATTTTTCACCGAGTGCCATAATCCTTAGAGCCTGTCTTGGACAGACGTTTGGTTTTGGGTCTATCGTCCTAGAACTATGTAAATAAGGAATGCGTCCAGTTCTGAAAAGCCATTTTTGTCCTTGCTGGATGTGCTATTCTGTCGGTATGCTTTCTTACGGATGTGCAATGAGCAGTGATAAATCGAAAATGATTGATCAGTTGAAGTGTCTGTCCTTCTGGAGTAATCATATGAGGAAAATGGAGGAATCCTTAAAGACCTCATCCATTTGGGACTGTTGTTAGCCGATCTCAGTTGTAAGGAGTAGTGAGGTATTCTAACCAGGTTTTTCAGCCCACACAACGTGCCAATTTTCCTTTGAACACACCTTCGACAGATTTGTGTATAATATATACGATAAAGATTACACGTCGGACCGTATGAATGTGCACACTGTGGCCAAAGAAGTCTGTGTGCCAAAGGAAACCAATCAGCCATCAGTCTTAAAGGCTGGTAGCTACATGCATCATCTCTTCAGGAATTTGATACGTTTGGATGGTATCCGACGCATCAACCATTCATGGATACGTTTGGTCAACAAAACATAGGCTAATTTGCATCTTTTCACCATTCCAATTAATATAATGGTTTGCGGTCCCTCTCAGTCTTATGCCTGAGGGTTTACTTCCGTCCCTTTTCAAGGGTGTCGGTGTTTTCATTTGATTTTGTGTTCTTGAAGATTTCGATGTTGTCTGAGCAGGAAATTACGTTTCCTGTGGTTTTAAATAGCTGTAATGCTGCTGAGATTTTAGCTAGATAACGCTTCTCTTTGTAGTACTGTTTGGAACTGATTTTAAAAGGACTTTTATCATTCACTTGCATTTTTTATTTGTATTATCAGAAAATCATACAAATTGTTGACGGTTATTTTCTTTACAAATATGTATATTGGGGTGGATGTTATTTTCTTATCAAAAGAAAATAACAAAACATTTATTTCACGCTACTTGGGAAAACAATGAATGAAAACATTACAAAGGGCATTTCTTCAACTTAAAATTCGATTCACGTACCTAGACAAAACCTGTCAAATCTTGCCAATGGAAAATGCTCTCTAATCATGTTCTAACCAATAGAATGCTTTATAAATAAACGTAAATCAATACTAAACTTGCATAATTAATGCTTAATTCTTTTAATTACATAGGACAGTATATGACATCATACCTATTATTCATAAACCTGTCATTCGCAATGCTTTTCGTGCATAATACCTATAATTCATATGGGACGCGTCTGTCATTCACTCAATCTCTTCCACTCACTTACCTCCTTTATTCAATCTTAATAATGCAATCACTTTCCGATTATCCTTACCTACAGCATTTATTTTCAACTTATCCTACTTTGATATTTATTTTCAAGATTTAATTTTACATTTTCTATTTACCAATTATTTCATTAAGCCTTTATATTTTTTCTTCTATCTCTCGTATATTTTGTCGTCTTCCCTCCTATTTATTATTATTATTATCAGTTTATTAACTCAAGGTTCACCCCCTGTACAGCTAGTGGGCTAGGAGGATGTACAGAAATTTTTGAAATACTGTATACATTATACACTTTTATACAAATTTTCAGATCTTTACAATATAATTATTGTATTGTAATAATTATTAAATAGATAAATACATTTACTTAATTGTATTCACTTTGAAATAAAATAGATCTTAATAATTGAAGAGTTAAATACGCAGGTTGACTTATATATCTTTTCTTCGGCAACTAACATAACAGATTTATTTATTTTTCATTATATTATTGCATTTAATCGTTCATATCATACAAATTTCTGATAAAAACTTCTCAACTTTCACAGCAGTCCTGGTGATTTAGTCCAGATTTGGTCTATAATTTGAGTTCTGTATGTTTTATTGACTTCAAACTTTACCAGATCGATGGAGAAAGTGTTGAAGTGTTCAATGGTGTTACAAAGGCACATTACATTTAGGGAGTCCAAGTTTGATAGCTTCATCCTAAGTGGGGGATGGCTTCTATTTCTTCCTCTTGTTAGTGCGATGATATCGATGGGACATATCTTCTATCGATGGGGCATCAATCTGGCGAGTTAGCAGCTTGGTGAGTGTTGACAGGTTTTTTTTGAGGACAGTGAGCTTCCAGGAGGTCATACCTAGGTTGACTAGGAGAATGGATTTCGAGGTGGTGAAGGGGTTCCCTCCCAGACGGTTCAGCCACCGCAGAATCCAATATTCCATTAACAGAAATTTGTTACATCGAGAGGTAGATGCAGAGGACCAGATTTCTGAGGCATATAGTGGTATGGGTGTGAGACATCTATTAATGTATTGTCTTATCAGTTTGGTGTTTTGACAACCTGCGAGCTCCTGGCGGATAGCCCAGAAAGCAGCATAGGTCTTCTTCTTTGCCTTTAGGAAGTGTTCCTTGAAATTTAAATCTTCATCCCACATTAGTCCCAGGTCAGTATGAGATGAAACTTTGGGGATTGTCTCATCATTAACTGTAACTCGAATGTCATTCTTGACCTTCCTCTTCGTGCTTGTCATGTGGGCTGAATTGGCATTGTTTAGTTAGAGTCCAGCTCGCTGTAAAAAAGTCCATTAACTGTTGAATTTGTTTGGAGGTTTCATAATTAATTTCATATATCTGTTTGGGGTCTTTTGAATTGATAAAGAATTTTAGATCATCAACGAAGGAGCTAAAATTTGGATATTTTGCGAGGAATGGTTCAAGTAGGATTGCAAAGAGGGTAGTCGACATCACCCCTCGTTGAGGTACACCCCCTCGTTGCATAGGTTGTTTTCTGGTGAGTTCCATTGGCTATAATTAAGTGTCTCCGCTGTAGTAAGGACTTCAGAATGCTGGCAATTTGGTTAGATACTTTGAAATATTCTATTAAGATGCCTATAAGAGTAGGAATGGAGAGAGTATGGAAAGCAGATTTGATATCGAAGAAGATTATGTCCAGTTGGGCTTTGTCATTCAAGGCTTTTTGTGCTCCGAAGAGAGTATTGAGGAGATTAGAGGTCTTGGACCTGTGGTGCAGGACTGTGTGGAGGTAGGGTGGTCGGTGAGCAAAACAGTGTTGAATAATCACTGGGTGTATGAGTTATTCAAATATCTTTAATAATGTACAACCTATGGAGATTGGACGGAAGTCCTTAGGAGTCTTGGGGTTTCCAATTTTAGGGACTGGTTTGACATAATAAGATTTCCGGTGTGGTGCCTATCTTTAGAATTTTCTGGAAGATGTTCAGGAGGAGATCCACATTCATAACTATAATAGTAATCTGAGGTAGGCTTTTGCCTGTCATTACAGTCATATATTTTTCATATTCAAGTAGTCTAAAAGAGTCAAATAAATGATAGTCTGTTCACATCAATTTTTCCACTCATTATCACTATTATACGGTGCTTTCCCCAGGCAAGACCGGGCAGGCCTACCCCAGGCACAATATGTACCCTTTAAACCTGCATCCTTCCTCAAAACCAAACTGTCATCCCTGTTCCATACTATAGTTGCCCCTTCCAATTACAAATTACCGAATGAGAAGAGGTCCCATTTCTTTTCTTGTACATTCAACATCGCCACAATTATTAAAATGTCTCTTTTACCTCGCCCTTTGTTTACTGGAAATCTCTTCTGATATCCAGCCTTTCGGCTTGTTGTTTGTCCTCGATATTTGTTCTTCATCCCGATAAAGAACAAAAAAACCCCCACAGATATTCATAACTACGTGCCTACCCACGCTAATGGAAAATTTGAATTACGAGAAGGGATTACATATACTTTATGAATTTTTAAAACCGCAATATTTTGAATAATAATTCCGTTGAAAAATATAAAAATTGAAGACAAAGAGAACTATAAACATTCAGTAATGACCTTAAAGTTTATTGCATTTATTGGTTCGCAGAACTCTCCCTTCGTTTGCGCTGACTTCTGTTGTCCCTAATCAAGAATCGATCGTTTAGAGGGCCATTAAAAACTTTTGAATTGTGCGATTCAATTAAAATTAAACGAAATCACCGCCAACTACATCACTTTTCAATACAGGCGCGTCAGTCAAATGAAACTCCTACCTCGCGCGTCCAATTTTAATTCGCAGTTTTCTACATTTTAAATAAATATCGGACGCAGCTAAAGAAAAAGACTGATGACTTTCAAAACGAGACTAGTCTATCTCTTTGATGAGATTTTCTCTCGGAAGGAAATAAAAATCGGAATTGCAATCTTTTAATAAAGTTAATTACTGAAAAAAACCAAAAACTGCGTCTATGAGGACAGAAATATTCCTTTTTTCCTCTTCTGATAATGCTTAATTTACAGCACATCTTAATTCGCAATCACATTCCGTCATTATTGTCTCAAACAAAGGCCACATTCCTCGTGGCTCGCTTGATAAGGCGCCTTTATCCACGTTCGAAGCTCCTGCAACAATAACAAAAAAAAAAAAAAAAAAAGGAGTGATTTAGGAGTAAAGTTTTTCCATTGTTCTAAAACAAATCAGCGCATCGTTATTATAATTACGTCATCGCCCCTTTTGCCGCCCCCCAGAAATGTTCTGGTCGTTAATTTCTATCTAATGTTTTGAAAGCAAACTGCTCCTTCCAGGCGCGGGCCTTAGCTTAAGATATTTCTTCGATTTATTTTAAAAACGGGGCCAAACGATGTTGCACAAGGAAAATTTTCGGATAGCTCGACTGGAAGGTTATTATTAAAGCGATGGTGTGAACATTTTAAACCGTATTGACGTCCGTTTGTCATAATGGGTTTGGGCGTTTATGGAGCGTTTTTACAGTAAATGAAGATTTTATTGATTTCGAACCTCCTCGTAACGTCCGCTTTTACAATAGCAAGATGCGCTTTGAACTCTTCTCAAAAGAGAATCAGCGAGGCTTTAGAAAATTTGGGGCCCGAGCAAAAAGTCGATTGTCTGCTAAAAACAGCTTATCTCCGAACCGCATAAAATACTGGCCGTGTATCAGTCGGGAAGCGTTAAATGGATCTCGACTACTGTTCCGGATCAAAATGGTGCCTGCGAAAAAAAATTTAATTGCTAAATGAATACTCCGGAGCCGTATTACCGTCACCGCTGTAACAGCGGTAGTTAAGGGGTGGGGGTGGGGGGAGGAAGAGAGGATGCGCGCTATCAAAAAACTAAAAACTATTTTTTTTAAAACTCCCTAAATACATATATCTATGTTTGTGTGCGTGCGCGCATGCGCGCCTGTTTGTGTATCTTTTGTAGATATATCAGCGGCCGCGCGTGTGCGGGCACGCGGTCAATGGAGCGCACGCTTACTTCGTTTAATGGCTTATAGAAGCGGAAGAATAGAATACAAAAATAAAAGTTTAATCTTCTTTTTTTTTTTTTTTTTTCATTAGGGACTGAATGATATCAGCGACCAGAAGTGCTCTCGCAGCAACACTGTTATCTGTCCTTTCGGTAACACGGCGGAGTAAGAGGGGGGCACGTTGTTGAGGTGGGGAGGGGAGGGGTTGGGGGGTTTGCTTTTGGAAACAGTGGCAGTAGCGGCCCAACGAAAATGAGACGTTTGGTTTATGAAAGTGGCGGCTCAAATAATTAAATTGCTATGGCTTCTTATTTGTCCCCCTTAATTACGGCGAAGAATTCGAGCGTCTGCATGAACCCTCATTTCATTACAGAAATCGGCTTTGCCCGCCATTAGAGAAATTGAAATTTATCTATTGACAGAAGCGTTATTAAGGAAATTGGCGCCACGCCGTAATTGAACAATGTCGGCTTAATGAAGGCGGTATAGCTGGCTCGTTAACAAACGCCAGCGTGCCCCCGCTATCGGCTTGCATCTAAATTAACGCGACTTCCTCCCTCGCATATGCCACGGAGCTGCCCTGGCCCGCTCGGAAGCCAGTAAAAGCTACAAGGCAATTTCGCGCTTCAAGAAGTTCTCTGTACGTTGAAGGCCTCACGCGGTAATGGACAAGGGACAGCAATTTCCGAGAGCCCTGGAAACAGCAAAGAAACGTACCTGGTCCGCCATCTGTTAGTGTGGCAGTGCCTCCGGCGGCGGCGGTCACAGTGCAAGCGGCGGAGAATTGATGAACACCCACCAGCAAGAGAACGTCGCCTGCTGCTACTAAGCCTAACGTGATGTTTGATGGAACTGTTGGCTTTCCAATGTACGCGAAACAGAATAATGAACCCCGAATTGCCTAACTTGTTTTTTTTTGCTCTTCCCGTGTCGATCAGCTGACTCTAAGGAGCGTTTTACAGTCTTAGGGAGGGCACCACCTATTTATTAGGACTATAGTTATGGAGCATGTGTCACCCTCGTGAAAAAACATTTTTTGGTACCTTTTTATCTCCTTTTAAAGTCTGCTCCTACAGGGGATAAAGTACCTTAAACTGGTTTCTGATTAAGTCTTCGCTGTTGATGGTTTATTGATAATTATTTGTACTCATTATGAAAAGGATTCTAGCAAATGCAGATTTCTTTTTTAATTTTAATAAATTAAAATTTCACCCAATCATTGATTTCAGTTTTCTTGTACGGAATACAGACTCACATTTTCTAATGTTTTTTTATTTAGCTAACCATTAAAGTTACACAACTTAACCAGGTAGCAAGAAATGGTGTGGAGAAAAAGTGGGACTTTGCCAAGGAATTTGGAATACTATCCGGTACATTATCGCTGATGAAAAACGAAAATTAGATTTTGGAAAGCTGTGGTGGAAGTGTATTGGGAACTAAAGATGTCGACTATTGCATTTTAACTTGGACTATACAAGCTAATTACATCTTATTGTTGGGAATTTTTCTTGAAACCAAGGGTTCATTTGGAAAATGGCTTCTGCCCAAAAAACTTGATAAACAAAACGAGGGTGCAGAAACATCGCGAGGTTTTCTTCATAGACAACTGTTAAGTGTACATTATTATAATTAGTGTAGAATTTACAAGTGCAGGGTTTTTTATCCACCTATACCGTTGAAAGTTCATTCTGATTGATTCATCTGTACCAGAAATGGACAAGAATAGCAACTCGAATTTTCTAGAAGCACGAATGATGAGTAACAGAGTTTGGAAACTTTTGTCATGGACATCTTTGGTTGTTGAGACAAATTTCGAAACTGTGAATGTTTTCGAAAATCTGGTTGTTACTTGTGAGTTTAGCGGAGATAAGATACAAAGGAAAGTTATTTTCGATACTTCAAGCACTGAAGAAGAGGATGGAAGATCAGATTTCATTCCCGTTTGGAGCGACCCAAGCAATAGGCCATTGCTGGGTCAATGGCCTATAGGCCAATAGGTCATTTTATCAGCAGGCAAAGAAACAGTGCAAGTTCTGGATATTTGATTCCATCAAGGGCTGGATGAATTTCTAAAGTCTTCTTCAATTGAGGCTGCAGTCCGATTCCAGGCTAAGAGCGTAGGGTTTTCCGCTTACCACAATGCGTAAATAGGCCCTTGACCACGCACGCGATACGGATCCGAGTAACACTCTCCAGTGCCGTTGAAATAATAATTTGAATTTGTGCATATTATGTCTATACAAGTGTACGTTCATAGGCCAATATGCTTGTTGTGCAGGATGAAAATCATAGTCTACAATCCATATCAACGTTTTTGAAAACAAGATACTGCGTAATCAAAAAAGATTACACTTATTTATATAAAACAAATATTTAATGATAAGCTCGTTGGACAGAAAAGTTGTTCTAATTAGCCGTCAGATGGCAGTGGGGGAATGTTATTGTTATCTCCACCCCTGATAAGCTGAAATATCCAAGCATTCCTGTAAAATTGTCTCATATGTATTCAGTTTAAATTTCGCAAGCAGGAAAAGGGTGGAATCCATAAACACGAACAGTGCGTATATGTAGGTGTATGAGAAGTGAAATCCGCTTGCAAAAAAGTATCAGCCTCTACACTATTTCAGTTTATTTTCAAATACGTTTTTCAAAATATTATCATTAAATAACGAAATGAACGAAAGGGGTGTGATGTGTATAACGCAAACAAAATTTTCGAAGTCTATAGTCTAAGTTCAATTTTAAACTGTTTAAGATTTCTCAGTGCAACAGTGAAAAACAGTACAGATATTAGTGTAAGTTTGGCTTTTCGATTGCCTGTTGCCCAGGGTGTTACTAGTGAGAAGTAGCGATTGAAGCTTAAAATTAATAAATGCAAAGTTCTGCATTTGGGTAACAGAAACCCTAGAATAGCATACCAACAGGTTGGTACCACACTCAGGGTAGTGGAGAACAAAAAAGACTTGGCGGTTTATAATTGTTCAGTCAGATATGAAGTTGTCTGTGCAATGCAGACAGGCTACTAGGAGAGCTCAGGGTGTTCTTTCAATGATATACAGGGATTTTTCCAGCAGAAACAAGGAGCTGAATATTCAATTGTACAAGGCAATGGTTAGGTAATACCTTATGTACAGGTCTGGAAGCCTCATTTTAGAAAGGATGTGGATCTGCTGGAACGGGTACAAAGAACGGCAACGAGACTGGTGAGGGGGACAAAAGGGTGTTCTTACCAGAAAAGACCAGTTCTGCAAATTGCTACGTTTGAAGACTAGTCACCTGCGAGGAGATCTGATTGAGGTGTTTCAGGCTTCGAATGGATTGAGCAAGCTCAATGTGATGGAATCCTTCGTTTTGCTCAGACCACTCATGAGGGGACATAAATTCAAATTGAGGAAGGGTAGTTACGGGATAGATGTACGGAAGTTTGCCTTCGGCCAGCGGAGGGTCGATTGCTGGATCAAACTTCCATCTGGTATAGTAGAGGTGTGTAAATTGGTGGGCAATTTGAATAAATTCAAGAACTAGACAACCTATTCGAGGGGATGGATTGGACAGGTGATATGCTAAGTTTTATTTATTTTATTCTTTTAGCTGATGTATAAGTTAGCATCATATGTCACTGCTGATACTAATACCGTTTGAATGCCTGTTTATCACAGAAAATAAACCAATATTAAACACAAAAATTTTATAGAGGAGACCTCTGCAGTGGTATAGTGGCTTTACTCATTAGGAAGGTTTTAGACGAAATCCCATCGAAGACTGGAGGTATTGCTTAAGTCTTTTCACCCGATCTCGCAGTTATCTTCAAGTGCAGGTGTGGGATTTCCCCTCGTGAAGCGTATGGGTTTTTCATCTCGCAAATATACAGAGCAGCCTTGAATGCATCCATTTATATTTAACTGTATTTACCCCTTTACTAAAGCATATCGCCCTGTTTGATGGTGAAACAAATAATAAAGTTAGATTCCAACAATCCAATAATGGAAATTTCAACGCAAGGCTTAATTCAGTTTAGCCTCAAGCTCATCTGAATGTAATTCAGGCTAATTGCGCAGCATTTAATTACCCAAAGAAATAGTAGATGCCACTTTAAAATGTTTTTTTTAATTCATAAAAGTTCAGTTTTTTTTTTTATATAGATCTAACAAGAATTTTTTACAAAGCTGAAAATGAGCAAACCTGCTGTTCATATCTCAAGTTTCTCGATAATAGCATTACGCATGATTTCTGAAGTCGTGGGACTGCCTCTAGACATGGCAGGTTCTTATTCCTGTGAGTAATTCTGAGAAAAATGTCGCAGTTAAGTGACTTTGTGGAAGGAACAGAAATCATTTCTCACGCCTCCTAAACGTCAAGTTCGGTGACTGCGACTTAGTTGAGGCAACAAAGATGACAATAGTTTCTGCGAAACTTATTCTACCGTATCCATACTCGTTTGGTATGACCAGCAAATAAGGAACTCGCAGATCACTGTGGAAATTGTGCACCTGCTCGAAGAAAATATTATCTCTTATAAAGGAACCCATTATCTGTGGACAGTAGTTCGGCGAAATTATAAAGGGACCATGGGAGTTACGCAGGTGAAAGTTTCATAAAATATGCTCAATATTCTTGTGTTTGGCACGTAAATTTGATAACATTTGTTCTCTGGATTTTAACCAAACGGCATAAAGAGGGAAAAAAAGCAGTACGATCACTAAATACTGTGGACTTCAGATAAATTTTCTGAAGTGAAGATAAAACAGTCGAACAGTGTTATAAACGAACAAGGATCGTTGAAGATAAAAAGGAGATTTGGAAAAAAAAAAATGCAAAATTTGGAGGTTAACATATTCGGGAAGAAACTTTTTTTGTTTTCAAATAGTTCACATCTGTCGCCTATCATATACCGATCAACCTCTGGCAGTTGTTTATCGCATCACTTCTAAATTTACCTGTAAATTTTCTTCCTATTCTCTATCTGTTTTTCCAGGACCTTCAGTCTTTCTGAACTTTAACATCGCTTCAACATTTATCGATACTTGTATCAGTGAGCGGAAAAGAAATAGTTTCTCTATGACTGGTGTTGAAACAGTGCTCTAACACAAAGTTAGGAAGCTTCTGTTCGGAATTACTCTGGAGATAGCTTGTAGTTACTCAAATTAGGACTTGTTTTCATGTTCCAAGTTTGATAACTTCACGTTGGGAATCAATTTTCCTCAAACAACCGAATACACTATGTTATCAAAACTATTTGGACACTTTCTATAAATATAAAACGCATGTCATGAATATATATATATATATATATTTCTCCAAAGAACATTTGTTTTTTTTAATTGGGCAAGTTATGTTGGCCTTTGTGTGAGGTAAAGCTTCAGTAAAGTTTTGATGCAGTTCTGAATGCAAGACTATTATATAAACTGGGGCAGATTAAGATGACTGGCATTGTCCTCCGTAGATAAGAAACAGTTAGTCATAGGCGGACACTCTTCAGAATAAATTAGCGGAGCAAGTGTATTCCCTCATAAATTAGTTCTCGGGACCTCTCCTATTTATAATCTTCCTTAATGCCATCGATGAGGAGTACAGGGAAATTATTCAAAGTTTCCTGTAAATTTTACCTCGGAAGGGCGATTAACAACCAGGACTAGGCTATGTTGCTTCAGAGTGAACTGAGATCGGAATTGGATCTTTCAGACTATGTAGTCTGAAAGCAAATATAGTTTGTAAGATAGCAACTAAAATTTGATTCTTCTAAATGAAAAACGTTTTGATGTTGGATGATATTACTATGCAGCTCCAGTGTTATATTCCTGAAATTCATTTGCACACATTTGTGAGGGGAGTGAAGATAACGTTCCAATTCTTCAATGATAATCTTGACCTAATGGGTTTACTTTAGCAGCGAAAAGGGCATCCGAACGTATCAGGTATTCAATATCATCCACATAAGCGTTCGGATGAGCTTCCAGAAAAGGGTTCAATACCGCAGCAAAAAGCCTAGCTGATAGGATGCTTCCCCGTGATATTCCTGATATCTGAAACTGATGTTTCATGTGCATGAGCACACGTTTTATCAGGCGTTTATAAACGATAGATGAAAGATTTCCACCAAAGTTCAAATAGCTTCCGAGTATGTGCAACACCACATTCGCAGATAATCTGTCACATGCTGATTTGACGTCTAAAAAGACTACAGCTAGCTGCGATTAGGACCCAGAACCCTCTGGCCTTTGAACAAAGTTTTTGTAATGGTCTCAGTTACCAGTTGCAGATTGCCGCAGGTGTTATCAGTCCACGATTTCCAAACAGTGATCTATGAGGAGATATCAACATAATATACTGACAAATCTGCCCTCCCCACCCCCCGAAAATTCTGTCACATGAACGTTGCTCATGCTAATATGCTACTATTTGTTATAGTTCATATTCATTATTTTTATTAATTTTATTCTGAATGTAAACATTCCATTTCTACTGCGATCCTTACGTGTAATGTTCCTGTCCTTGTTAGCTGTAGTGGGCAAAATTATTTAACAAATTTTCAAAAAGGGTTCTTTTTATCCGCATTTTTTTTTTTTTTTTTTTTTTTTTGTGATTCTTTATGGATTTGGGTATGCTAATTTGGAATATGACCTTAGTTTTTGCATAGCGTCAGTGATTTGTTTAAAAATGAAATACAAGTGAATATGCCACAATGCTATATCTGTACGCAATGCTATGTTTGCATAATACTATAAGTTCTGTACAGAACAGACTAATGTTTGTTACAAGTAAACAAACATTAGTCTGTACCGAAACACCCAACCCTCACCTTCAGTGGCAGTACAGCAATAACTTGCGGCTTCCTTGCACTATATGGCGATTACAGCCGAGGAAATTAGGATAGTCTTGAGAAGTCTAGACGAAATCTTCGCATGATGACACTCTTCATTGCTTCTGCTCATCCGTGAAGCTGTGCAGCATAGATTTTGCACAACCCTTCCTTTTTCCTAAAATGCAGAATGTGACGAATCGTCTCCTTATTTGTATCCAACTCATCTGAGGATCAAACGATGATCTCTTTCCACAGTTTCCTGAATTTTTTCAACTGTATCTTCATTTCGAGAGGTTGGCGGACGCCCACTTCTTGGGTCATCGCGTACATCCTCACATCCTTCTTTGAACCGCTTATACCATTCACACACACTGATTGGACTTAACGTTTCATCACCATAAACAGATTTTAACATTTCTTACGTTTCTGTTGCAAATTTTCCCAGTTTACAGAAAAAGTTGATATTCGTTTGCCCCATTGCAAAATCATGACACGGTAAGTTAACGCTACTAAAGAACTGTTTGTTACTTGCAACCTGTCATCCTACTGGGCAATCTCTGTATCACCATCTGTTGGAGGTAGTTTGAACCACAATATGCTACTTCCGTTTAATGTAGGTGTCTTACAGTGGATCCAGTAGACTCTGATTTCCGTTCGCTTCATATATTAATGTAATTGATTGATTAAAATACAATTATTGAGTAATATATAAAAAAATGTACGACATTTGTCTTTTCATGCTTCATATTCGGTGGAAGGTGAGTTCTGAACACGTCCTTCCTTTCTAAAAGCAAATAACTGACGTAGTTGGCCCTAGTTAAGCATAATGCAGCACATCTTTCCTCCCTTACCCTTGTTTACATGTTTTCTGTCCGAAACGAAGGAAACTGCGTACGGTTGCGTTTACATCAAGTTAAAGACAAGGAACAAATGGTGATATGTTGAATGATTACAAAGTTCTGAGTGGGATGTCGAGACTCGTGAACGTAGTGTCGCTTGTCAAGTGTTTTGTAAGTTATAATCTTAGTAATTAATTGATAACGAGATAACTATATTTACTTTTTAACTTCAGTTATTCACAGAAAAAAATCTATTAATTTTAATTAAAAAACATAGAATACTCCTGAAATGTAGCGCATTTGATTGATTCCCTAACTTGTAATGGAACTACGTTAACCGATGTTTAGACATTACTTAATAAAAAAAGTTCAATCGATATCACATTTTCAGCGCATGTTTCGTTGGTCACTGGAAAGCTTTTAAGGTCAACCATAACCTCCCCTGCACTTCCAACGCCACCACATAAATCTATTCATTTAAATGAAAGTATATTTCGCATATTACTCTAAAACACGACACTGCTCTAAATTATTTGGCTAACCATGCGGATACTCCTTACTGATAGGGCACACACTATTCTTTTAATTGAACATTTTGTTAGATTAATAGTTTTCGTCAGCCTACACATTTCTAGTAAGATGTGGCCCTCTGAAGTGTCTAAATCTACCCATAAGTTATCTGCCTAATTTGGTTTTGGGTGTAGTGCAGTGGAGTATCGGAATATCGCCAGTTCCCTAAAAAATATGATCTGGCAGCCCTCCTTATGAGCAAAGATTGTGTTATGTATTACTGAAAAAATCTATATACTTATCTTTCAGCGATATTTGAGGGAATCTAATTGTCATGCAATTTAGAATGACAGTTTTAAGATATTTTAGTTTCTGTAGAGTTAATCTTTCCCCTGGAACACTGCTTTAGCCCCCCCCTCATTTTCCCCGGCTGTTGGGGGTTATCATATCCCTTGTTAATATCTCTAATCTCCTCTGATGGATACTGATTTTCAGATAAGCATATTTCAGAAATGGCGTCTTTTGTCTATAAACTGAACACGGTTCTGTTGCTTCATACATACTAAATTTCACTGATTTGAATTATTTTGCAAGCTGTTTTCATTGAAAAATTACGCATGATACATTCAGTTCGAAATTATACACAGCATTAGCTCGTTCCATATAATAAAGTGTCTACAGTCAGCATGCCAGTGCCGAATTTTGCACATCGCGCGTTCAAACCTGCACGACACCACAAAATACTCAGTCTATCGTTTACGATGAATTATTGTGTCTAGCAGCGCTGTCTTGTGAATTTTTCTTGCCCTGCCAAAGGTATTAACAGAATTTATTTCTATTAATTAATTAAATGCACTCTAAGCAGGATATTTTATTTATTAAATATCCATTGTAACTTTTTTAACTTTATTATATTATACGCGCAATATTGGGAGGATGTATTCCTGTCATTGCGCGAGTATTAAAGAAATAAATAAATCGATGCCCAGTTTAAAAACAAAAAAAGAGCAGTTTTTTCCTTACAAAGCAGGTTGAGACTCATTACTGTTCCTAGATACTAATTACACAAGACGTTAAATGGTAAACAAGTTTTTGCTTCTTGCCAGAAAGTAAAAAAGAAAAAAAAAAAAAAACTCGATAGATTGGATAAAATCTCAGAACCACGTAACATCGACAACGTGTGGCGAAAGAAGATAACAGTAACAAAGGCGATTTTATGGCCCATTAAGGGGATTAAATAAAGAGCTACTGATTTAATATATACCCGGCTAAACCTGAACAATGTCAGCATCTTTTCATGCAACATATTCTGAGACTCTGCTAATTGAAAATTATTTCCGATCGGAATAACCATAAGAAATTAAATTGATCATCTTATCAATGTTAGTCCAGAAAACGGCACAATTAAAGAATGCGCTTTAAAGTGCACAGTTGTTATGTCAACTGGAGTATTTGAACGTATAGAAAAGCCGAAATATGTTTTTCATACTTTAAAAATATGATCCTGTAATCACTATCGTGGAGTGTACCTTATCCAAAGTAACTGAACCAGCAGTACCTCGATAGTTGAACATCGGGATGATATATTTGTAGCCTTCGTTTTCTTTGGGTCTTTTTGACACGTGAAAAAGTTTGGTGAATTTTTACTGTAATCTAAGTGGCTGAATAAGTTGCTGAATATATGTACTCTTTTCAGCAACTTGTTAGGTACACCTACTCCTTTCATGAAATAGAGGGCTCCTGCAGTAACATGGTAGTAGGCTCCAGACTCGATATGAGTATCTCGGGAACTGCAACCCTGCTGGGTTTTCATGTAGATCTGTGTCTCTGGTGTATCGAGTTTGGTTCGATAACCAAATAACTATGATCTTGTGGTCGAAAACAGCTCGTTGACACGAGAGGCCAACGGAGGCTGACAAGACTTCTGCAAAATAACAGAAAGACTACAGTCAGCCAAATAAAAACTCAGTACAATGGTGGTAAGCAAAAAGCATTTCAGAACGCACAATTCGTTGTACTTGACATGGATGAGGTATGTAGCCGATGACCTAACTGGGTGCTCTTCTTGTCAGCAAGCACGTACCGTTGCAATGTGCTCAGGAACACCAACACTGGACAGCGGAGGATTGGAGGGAAACGTTGTCTGGTGTTTCACGCTGATGGGAGGACGAGAATGTGGAAACACAGCAGGAGTTCATGGGCCCATCCTGTAAGGTATCAACAATGCAGTTGGTGTAATGGTGTGGGGTGTATTGGGTCACCAGTGGAGCAAGATTTGGATGTCAAGGTTCTTTGGAAATTGTTTCTGACGAGGCTAATTATTACAACATGGTAGTGCGCCATGTCACAAGACTAAGAATTGGACAGAACTGGTTTTAGGAACTGCTGCAGTGACCTCTCCACTCAGCTGATTTCAATTCAGTTGAGTATCTGTGGAATGAATTTGAACGTGCTGGAACTGTCCAATTTCCAAGAACATTTGAGTCACCATGGGGTATGCTTTCAACCTCTTTGAATCCATAACGCGACGAATCCAAGCTGTTCTGAGGGCTTAAAGAGGAACTACTCGCCATTAGGTAGTACAGTATACCAAATAAAGGGTCACTCAATGTAGATTAGAATTATGACCTTAACCAACACAACTATTCCGGGTACTGTACATACTAAAATTAATTATATTATTGTAATATAATATAATATAAAATATATTATATTTGATATTATATTATTTATTGTATTTTATATTTTTTTATTTCATTTTATTCTAAAGTGTTTTTTAACACAAGATTTTGAGGTGATTATGAAAGTATTCTAAGGAGCCTGAGGTGAGGTGATTATGAATGCATTGTAGGCTGTATTATATAACTATTCACCTTCTCAAACAACCTTCGTAATTATAAAAGAAAACGCATTGTCGGTTATTCCTGTTCTAGACATTGTATGTCTATTAAATATACTTCCACTTAAGAAAGCATCTTTAACAAACAAACAAAAACCCATAATAAATAAAGAAATGCAAAGGTGGCGAAGCTAGACTGCAATAGTGGTTTGTCAGTTCTGATTAGCATAAGCTCATAAAATCAGCCAGGAATCGGACAGAATCGGAATAAGAAACCACTCCATCACCAGGAGCTGGTTTAAGAACGTGTCTGCCGGGTCAACTATGCCGCTATGTATATTAATTGCGAGTAATTTATCATAGAGATATACGTTAAGTAGTCCAGCATGCTAATCACAAGTTTGGAGATAATTTAAGAAAGGTAAACATAAAATCAAAATAGGCGATTTGTTAAAAACAGAGAAATTAATAAAAGGGCTCCTTAAATGAAGCATCGAACAGGAGGAACAGGTTTCTGCTACACCACATCCTCTATGCACGTGTTAGAGATACATATAGTGCGATGTATCTTTTTATTTTGTTGCCTACAAGTTATTTACAGAGAACACTTTCTGAAGAAGGTAACAGCAAGTGAATATGGCGAATGCCAGTGTTGATACCACTCGTAGGCGAGTAGAAGAATGTAAGCTGGGGGGGGGGGGGGTCTTACAGTATATTATGCTTACCAGGAGGGAGGTGCAATTTCGTACATGGATCATGGAAAAGCTTAAGCACGAGCGAGAGTTACGAATTAGACAGGTAGGGGTGGAGACATCTTCTCTACCGCCCGTATCTTTCTACCTGTGATTATCATATATTTGCTGAAAGAAAAAAAAAAATATCTTGCAGAAGCCTATGCACAAATTACGCTATTGTATAGCGAAGGGGTTTAAAGAGCGTTCGTCCAAATTATCCGAGAGAATAAGAGCGGTTAATACAACTTTGTGACGCATGTCTAAAAACCTGTAGTGAATTTGTATGTTTTTGTGATTTATACACACTTAAGAAAATGTACAATAATTTTTTATAGTCGCCCATATTAGGTCTAAATATTCTTAAACATTAGATATCGAGGCGACCTACATTAAACAAAATCCAAAAAAGCTGAATGCATTAGAAATATGATTTCTACTGGTTCACCTATTGAATGAGACACGGATGAACTGATTCTGGAAGTGTGGGAGAAGTCTTCATCACGTTTTCTATTTATTACTGAATGGTCAAAGCGTACGAATGAGAAAACATTTGTTAGAAAGTGGTGTCTAACATTGAATAAATTATAAGTCATTGGGGAATCACGTGAAATCAAGTATCTTAATAGTAATAGTAGTAGTAAAAAAAATGATGCAAGAAAGCAAGCTTATATAGCATCAGCCAAAAAAAAAAAAAAAAAAAAAAAAAAACCACACAGTTCACCCAACCGTATCCTCCAAGAATTTGCCCAGTTCTCCCTTGAATTTATTCAACCCACCCACTTCAACAACAACAACAGATGGAAGCCTATTCCAACAATCGACCACCAGCTGGCTGAAGGCAAACCTTCGCCTATCTATCCTACAACCACCCTTTTTCAACTTGAATTTATGCCCCCTCTCAGCAAAATACCATTAACGTTCAGCTTATTCAACCATTCAAGGCTTTAAACACCCCAATCAGACCTCCGCGCACATGCCTAGTCTCCAAACGCTGCAATTTGCCTTTCTAGGTAAGAGCACCCTTTTTTCCCTTCACCAATCAAGTTGCCCTTCTCTGCACCTGTTCCAGCAGCTCTACATCCTTCTTAAAGTGAGGCCTCCAGACCTGAATACAGTACTCAAGATGCCTCCAGAGGCCTCCAGACCTGAATACAGTACTCAAGATGCAGCCTAACCATGGCCTTATACAAAGGGATAATCAGCTCCTTATCCCTAGCAGAGTTAATTGCAGCAAATGCTGTAACTCATACACTGGAAGACTGTTTATCATCACAAAACCTTATTTTCTCTTTTTGAGTTGGCATACGATGAAAAAGTGAGCACTTTACAGACACAGAGCATTGTATATCAAGGCTTTTAAAAAATAATCGTAATTAATATATTCAAACATTTTTTCATAGAAAGTAATCAATCAATACATAGTATTAACCTTGTCTTACTTAAAGCCGCTCAACAAACAGCAGGAAGATAGTTGGTCAGTAGAACTTGTTGTCTGTCAATCAAACTTATTCTCGGATGGGGCATGGGCCCGTCAATATGGTTACCGACTGTAAACTGCGAACCGTATATTATTGATTTATTCTTTTTATGCTGACTATGTAGATCGCAGGAATTTACAACTAGTCAGTTAACAATGAATATTGCCATTAACAGCATTTTTCTGAAAACATGGATTCAACTGTGGTAAACTTAAACGCGTGCATTGTTGTTATTTACTTGACCACTCGACTACGCCAGACCTTGGGGTTCAAATCGGAAATTATCAGAACAGTAGCCTCGCACCCTAGCCAATCGATCGGACTCGACCCTAAGTCCAACAAGATTAATTTCAAGAGGGATACCTCAGAATTCTTTTAGAAATATCTCCAGTATTACATATATTGTCTAAATCTTGGTATTTCTTATTTATTTTAATATTTCTATACCAAAAGAAATAGAAAAGGAAATATTTCAGATATTTGAAGTAAAATAAAGTCTTAGTAATTTTAATATCGTTTTATATTTTGATTTCGTGGTTTGAGGTCGAATAAGTAGGGCCTTGATGGGCACACCGTATCGGTCGTAGATCAATTGGTCATATGGGAGCAAGCAGTCTGAACAGGCCTTGAATATAATAGTGGGATGATTAATGCTTTTCATGGATTTCGAAAATTCCATTTGATTGAGCTAATAGATCAGCCTGGGACAGGTAGTGGAGCATTATGGGTCTTGGAGAAAGATTATAAACATCTGTAACTGACAAGCTAGCCGGCATTGAGATATGTGCAACTCCTGACTGAAGGGTTCAAGGTTAAAGTCCGTAGAAAACAAGGATTTATTGTAGGGCTGCTAATATCGAGAAATATGTTATCGAGAGCTGTAGGGCCACTCGACGGAAACAAGAAACCTATCATCTTGGCAACACACTAGCTTAAGTTAGAGAAATTACAGCTCGGGGAACGGGGGGGCCTTGAAATGGGTAAAAGACTTGAGAAAAATGAAAAGAAAAGAATTATGATCAATCAGGAGAAGGAGAATCAACTCATAGCTGCCGCCCGTGAGTAACGGACATGTTAACGAATGTCTGACATGCTGACATTAGATTGCACTTCGCATTCTTTCTTTTGAAGGAGAACTTTAGAAAATAACAATCTGTCGCTGCATCTTCATTGCAGTGCGCCAGTAAATAAGGTAAAAGGGGAAAAAATAAAACGAATTATTTTATTAGATGATAATTCATCCAGTAGAGTTAGAAGAAAGCTGTACTTTTAATAAATATTATTCATTAGATATTAATTTTCGAAAGGAAACAACGTTAACAAATCGATGACTTTCCATTACTTTGGTTGTTTTCCGTTGAGAACGAAGTCGATGTTTTTCCCAATGATATAGGTCACATCGTTGGCATAATAGACTGAGTGAAGCTGGTATTGAAAGTAATGCAATACCAGGGCAACTCGTTAGAAGTGTAAGTTTATTCTTCTGCGAGAATTAAAACCATTGGATTATCCATGCAATCCCGCTACCCGCAAGAACAGGGTAAAGGACAAGATCAAGCCAGACATTATAAATGTTTACAGATCTAAAGAAGTTCAGTTGTTTGTAGTTAATATTTATTGAAATAAGCTCTTATAAAACTTCTCAACCATTAGGTATACCTATCTAAAATCTGGCATTTACAGTCCACGAGGGCACTGGATGTTTACTGGATTTATGCTTCATAGCCTTGGTTGCTTTGCTCTTATTTTAACTGTCCCACCCTTTAATCCTTTTATTTTGATTCTCCATTATCTTTATCATGCATGCTTTGACCTGTGCTATAAAAAGTCCCATTGAAGAAGTAGACGAAAGAGAAGAGAACACCAATATTAGAAGGGATTAGTCCAGTCTTGCACAACCTTTTCTATCAACGGTGGGGCATTGCAGATATTTTCTGAGCCTGCTGCGGCATTAAGAAAAATTGTAGTAAATACAAAATTACTTTGTAATGCTGTTGATTCGATGTGTTAATATTGTAAATAAATATAATTTGTGCACTTTAATTTATTATCACATGTACGTACGTACAGTATCACAGTATGTGTGTATATACAGTAACTAAGAATGTAACAGTAACTAAAATTGGTAGACAAATTGATCTTTAGTAAGTTTTAGTTCTTCATTCATGCTAGTGGGATCTTTAATCATCTCCATCAGCGAAAATGTCTGTTCGTAGATATAAGTGCTCCAAACAAACAAGCATAATAAGCTGCTTTCTGAGAGAGATTACGAAAGGCTTCTTTTGAAAGACATTGATAGTAGTTTAGTAGATTCCCCTCTTTGAACTTGTAGAGCACCTCATCATTACACTGAATGTTTGATGAGTTCCAGCTATAAATTTCAAATCGGATAGGATTTGCAAAGGTTTTCAACGCGTGTTTTTATCACGCTCTGTGTACAAACCCTTCCATGAACGATTGTTGAATACGCTCTACATGACAAACATACTATTGGTATTATATTTGTTAAAAGTTCATTCATTAAGATGGTTATCACAAATGCTAAGTCACAAATCCATTCAGGATCATTGAATATATTCGCATCTTGTTCTTTTTCTAGTAAAAACATCTTTATTTATCTAAATGCTGCAGAACTTTACCTCAGCTAAGCCAACGGATTTCCGAATAGTAACTATTCTGAAATCCGTTGAAGAAGAAGGCGAGACAAATCCTTTCCCTGACCTGAAAGGGATTAACTAACTCAATCCTTCGGTGGAAGAAGCCTAAAGTTTTTTTTTTTTTTTTTGTTGAAGCTGTATTGTAGAATCGGATTCAATCCGCTGCCCTTCAACTCAACTTCAGTAAGGCGCGCATTGATATCAACGTCCTCGAACTATCCCCCTTCTGCAATCCATATATTTTTACCTAAGATTTCTTCGCGCTCCTGATTTTCCTATGTAAATGCCTGAACACAACGTATTTTCTCAGCTCAAAGCTTCTTTCAACATTCGCATCGCCACTGGAGCTCTATTAAGTTTATTTCCTCCTTCCCAGCCTTGACATCCGTGCATTTTTATATGCCACAGTCTTTATGTCAGAGATCCGCCAGTTTATAAGGCTAAGTGAAACTTCACAAATAAGAGATTGGCGTTGACACGCTATTACTGTAGCTCCAAGATAACACCAGCAAACCCCGCTGGCGCCTTTGGTGAATGGTTAACTTGCACCACTACATCGGAGTGAATTTTTAGTCCATTAAGAGATGATGAAATGTGACAACCATGTGGCCTGACATGTCACAAGTGACTCCGCGTGCATTAGAGGCACGTTGTTTCTGGTAATAGTTGCATCCAAGAGGTTGTTATTTTTATAGTTCTAAATAAAATCCGGCATTTAAAATAAAGGTTGCTTTTACATAAAGCTCGTTTACCGTTTTTTTTCTCCTCTTACTCTTTTTTTTCACTTCATTAAAAAATGAAAAATAATTCGGAGTATCTCGCTTCTCAATCGAAAAACAAAACAAGAATGTAACATTAAAAAGAATGCAGAGCTCTGATGTTTCATACGATAACTCGATATCTCTGTTCCAGACTCCTGAAAGATCTCCGTATTTTGTTTATTTTTAAATAATTTTAATTAGACAGTTCCATCCCTGAGTTCCTTCACTTGGAGATCCACCATAAAGCAGATTATTATCAGGAACTGATTTTTACGTTGAATAAGCCAGCTTATAAACCCCCAGATCTCGATGATCTAACTCCAATGTGGTATGGAATACAATGGCTTTCTATGCTTGAGTATTTTTCGTTTTCAATAAAAAAAACAAAAAAACATTGCTGTCATTTCCGTTATGTAACAATTTTTATTTTAAAAATATGTATTATTTAAGTTAATTTAAAAAAAAATTACGAATAAGTTTAATTAAGGTTTTCAGTCATTAAACTCAAATATATTTGTACACCTCTTTTTTTCTTAATACATGTTCGCATTTTACTGCGATTGTTGACCAATGGAAATTTTTATTTTTGTTTATTTATCAGATGCATTGTGGTTGCCATTGGATCTTCAACACTTTTATAGATTTCAGGGTGAATCAATGTTTTTTTTCCTTCAGCCATGACCCCAAAGGCTATTGCTGCCATCTTGATCCACTAATTTTCGTCTAACATTCACTCTTTGAATTCACCTCCTGCTTTTGAAAATAATTGCGAAGTATCTGAGTGATATTTAGCATTACTCTTGTGATAATTTCTTTTATCTATTGACAACATGTGCAGAAAAGAAAAAAAAAGAACACACATGTAGAATGGTAGACGTGCTAAAGTATGATAAAGCCAAAACGGTGAGTCATCTACAGACTACGTCTCTGGACAGCAATAGTGGGTGTGTTGATAAAGGTAATCACATTACAATAATGTAATATTAATGCAGGTAGCTCAGAGAGACAAGTGTGGTAGGCGTGATAGCCAGAGGTTGGAAACAAGATGACAATCGTAGCAGAACCTCTAGGGGACTGTAGATTGTCGAGACTATGAGGTCTAGCAAACCCTAACCTACTGTTGCTCCGAGGAATGCGCGTGTGAATAACTGCACCATATTTCAGAATTAACGAACGAGTCATTCAGCAACTTGTAACTGAAGGGGATACCAAATAAGATATTCACAGTTGTTGTTTTGTGAACTACAACTCGGGTTACTCGTATTTTTATAGAACTGTTTAATATACTCTCTAAATGGTATAGCTGGTTACCATAATTAATACATCATCATCAGTGCATAATTTTGCTTAAAAATCTCGAAGAAAATTTTTTCCATAGTTCATAGTCGTTTATTTGGCCAAAATGTTAGCCAAAAGGCCGAGAACTGTTAATTCAACTGAGAGACGGACTGTAGTTGTAATAATAATGACGTCCGTAGCGCATTGGTTCAATTTGTCCAAAGTTAGATGCTTCAATTTTTATCGCCATTCCAAGGAGAAAGCTGTATTATTTAAAAATAAATAAATCTCATCGAACAGGATGGTTATACTGTTGCCGTTATTCTCTGTTGTACGACAAGTTTCCTTGGCTCACAATTACAGTGATTATCCTTTTCGAAATTTATCTGTCTCCGATTTTTATAATGTCCCTCATAAGAGGGACGTTCTAAAAATCGGTGACTCATAAGAAGTGCACATCCTGTGTTTGAGACTACTTTTTTCAGGTCAATATTCTACACATCACATAACGAACTTTCTACAAATAGCCAACGGTGGCATATTCGCTTTCCACTACCAGGGCTGTGCCGAGCCAATTTAGTACCTCAGGCAAGAATGAAAATTTGTGGCCTACTGTTATTGATGGCAACGTCGGAAATTATTTAATCTTTATTTTGGCACACCCTTTCAGCTTTTAACCTGAGGAAGTGCCTCGTTCGCCTCGGCACGGCTCTGTCCACTACTATGGCTGCATTAGTGTGAAAATTGAGCGGCGTAAGCAGAATATGAGAGATTTAGCTTCGAACGGAAGAACAAGTTTTGTCTTCAGAGTAAGTTGTCCTGGTATTGGACAGCGTTGAAGCACCTTGTTTTTAAACTGCTTTATTTTTAAACTAGTTGGCAGATTAACCTTTAAGAGATTACATTACTAAAAGGTTTGTCTGCTATTTCGCATTGTCTCTTCTTTTAAATAAATGGATGATTAACGTTTTTGTAATGTATTGTGTTTGAAAGAAGTGCAATACCGGTGCAACTCGTTGTGTGAAGGCAAAGTTTGTTCTTCTGTTGGCATGTTGGACTGGAAGGTTTTGACCCTATCTCAATCACTTATCATGTCATAGCTATTAGTCTATGACCCAAATTTGCCGATGGCCCTGCGGCAGTCTTTGCTCAGCTACCTGGGCCAGTCCGCTCCTAATCAGCATTAAGTAGTGATGGACTAAAACGCTTTTAGGGCTCAAGCCTCAGGCCGCATGAAAGTTTAACTGACGTGCAAGTTTGTGCAATAGTTAGTACGCAGCAAACTCTAAAATAGTTGAGAACGGCATCGTTTTAAGTGTACCTCATATTGTGAACACTTTCACATCAAGTTCTCCCGAATGGCGCCATTTCTTATTCTATATCTCCTGGTCTTTCCGGACACTCTCAGAAACTTTATTTCCACTGCTTTTATTCTGCTGATATCATTCTCCCTCAGCACCCACGATTCTGATCTATAGGCTTCACCTATGGATCATAATATAATATTGGTATATAATGCACTCTATAGAGTACCATTTTGCACTTCTCAGGTACCTCGTTTCTCCTGACTAGGTCTTTCACACGGTTATAAACATTCCTCCTTGATCTGCTCTTTTACACATCTCCTTATCAATTCTCCCTTCTTTTTCTACTATACTATCTAAATAGCTGAAATGATCTAATCCCTCAATAAAGATGCTAATCCCCTTCTCGCCCTCCTTCCTTGTCATTCTTATTGCGTTACTCAGCATCAGTAGACTTTAAATTGTATCTATTTGCCTCCTCCGCCCAGCTTTCCACCTGCTCCTGTACCTCCTCCCCATCAATCAGCAAACATTATCACTTTCATTTTTAATGTCCCGATCCTTTTCTCCAGAGCAATTTCTATATCTTCAATTAATAGAAATATTTCTTGGCTAAATGCCTAAAAGTATGAAGAAGTTGGTTTATGCATGAGTATTGCACTTCCATCAGTATGAATGCATCGTTTAATTGAATAATCTCATATTGCGAATATCTTCACAACGAGTTGCGATTGTATTGCACTACCTTGAATAAGTAACGCTTCACCAATGGAGAAGACAATTGTTACTTATTATCAGCGGATATCACCACCCAGACGGCACCGTTTCGAAGCTTATTGGCTCACTCATCGGAGGGTGGGCAGGTATCCTGTTATTGCACTATTGACAACCCAATTATGAAATCGCTTCTCGGCCTTTTGGCTAAGATCAAAACGTAACCCAGTTATGAAGTATAACTCCATAATATGAGAGATACTTGAAGGTGTGTACGGTTTAATCTAAAAATATTTCTTGGTTAAATGGCTAAGAGTATGAAGAAGTTGGTTTATGCATGGGCAATTAAACGATGCATTCATACATGAAATGATGGAGGTGCAGTACCCATGCATAAACCAACTTCTTCAATATTAATAGAGTGAGATTTCACTGTCCAATCTCAATCAACATAGCCAGGGCTCACATCTGGTGAGTATGGACTTGGCACACCCAGGGTCTTGAGCTGGATATCATCATTCTTCTTTTTCTTGGTGATTCCCTTCTATTTCTGACTCTTGTTTTCTCTCTCTCTCTTTCAGGGTAACTTAGAATTTTTTTTGCTGGTGCAGCATAAGCCTCAGACTTACTTGCACCATATGGCTAATAATAATTATTAATTTCAAACCAAGCTATGTGTTCAACCATTGTCTTCACACAGCTTTCAAATCCTCTGTATAGATTTTTAATACTGTCTAATAGCAACTTCCTCTTTCCTTAACACTTCCCATAACTTTCTTCTCACTACTAAACTACGACTCGCGATAGGTTTTATGCAGTCCAAGGATATTTGTTATTCAGATATTTAAGAAATTATATACTTAGATGTTTCCCACTGGAGAGTAATATTTTTACCTTTACCTCTCTTTAATATGGCATTCTGAAAGACACGTGGAGAATGGTTTTATTAAGGAAAAATCACGTTAAAGTGCTTAGTAGGCTATTTTGACACAATCACTCATGGGCTGAATACAGGGAACAATTTCGACATAGTTTACTTGGATTTTAGCAAAACATTTGACTCGGTCCCTTATGAGAGATTACTGTATAAGCTTGAACATGTTGGGATTACTGGTAATATTCTAAGATGGATCGCTGAAGGGCAGAAGGTTGTGATTAATGGATTTTCTTCAGATTGGTGTAACGTCAGGAGTTGGGTCCCTCAAGGATCGGTTCATAGACCACTGCTGTTTCTTATTTTCATAAATGACATCGACGAAGGGATAAAAGCCGTGAAGTCAAAATTTACAGATGACCTAAAGATAGGCAGAGTCGTTAATGATCAGTGTCAAGCAACTCTCCTTCAGGATGATTTGAATATACTTTAAAGATGGCCAGAGAAGTGGCAGCTATGTTTTAATGCTGCTAAATGCAAGGTTGGGGAATAGCAACCCCAAAATAAATGATACACTTGGTGGGATTGAATTAAAAACAATGGAGGAGGAAAGAGATCTGGGAGTTACAATATGGACAGATATAAAGTTTTGTGTACAGTGTAAACAGGCAGCCAGGAAAGCCCACGGTGCCCTATCGATGAGTTATCTAAAGTTGTCCTGTAGAGATAGGGAGGTCATAATCCCACTGTATACGGCAATTGTAAAACCACACTTGGAATACTGTGTTCAGGTATGGAGACCGCATCTAAACAAAGACATCGAGCTTCTTGAAAGGGTCCAAAGACGGGAAACTCGAATGGTGAAATCGGCAGAAAGATGACTGTATGAGGAAAGACTGATTATGTGAGGTACAGAACTCGGCAACTAGTCACCTGAGAGGTGACCTGATGGAAGTTTATAATGCTTTGAGAGGGATTAGTAAAATGAATGAAGGCGAAATTCTCACTGTTATAAAGAATTCCAGAAATAGGGATCATATATTCAAATTACAGGGATTGAGGTTTAGATTGGATTGTAGGAAGTTTTCTTTTAGCCAGCGGTTCGTTGATTTTTGGAACAAGTTGCCCTCGCAGGGGTCAACTGGGTAGTTATCTGTGTGAGGAGGGGAGCATATGATTTGTATTTTCTTATCTACTTCTCTTTTTTTTTTTTCTTACTAGTGCAGCAAAAACCTGTGGCTTCATTGCACTATATGGCAAATACTATTTACCGATATTATTATTAATAATAAGAATAAGTTTCATTTTTATTCTTTTTTATTCCAGGCGTAATATTTGTTTATTACTTTTATTTGAATAGGAATGAATACTATGCGTTGTTTCCGAACCAATTCAATTTAGTTTCGTCTATAGAAGGAACTTTACTGCCCTTCGATAGTCAAATCCTCCGATATATAATGAAAATTAATTTCTATTATTTCGAAATCCATTTGAAATTAAGGTAGAAAATGAAGCAAATTTATAGTTGGAACTGATTGACTTACAGTGAAATGAACGTTCTGAAACGAATGCATAATTATTTTTCACTCTTTTTTACCTGAAACAAATTATAGTGACAAAGGATTTCGCTAGAGAAACAATTTCTGTTTTTGAAAACACCGTACATATATTGCGAACAAATATTTTCAAGGATAAAAAACATAAAAATCAAAAATATCGCTCAAGATTATCACACAAAAATTTGGAAGATTTAAAAAAAAAATTTAAATCGAACATATCTCTAAATTAGTTGGAAGAGCTTACCTGTTAACGTGATCCGGGAGTGGAGTCTCTTGGTCCAGTTGGGGAAGACTGGGGTGGAAGTAGTGGATTGGCTGTTTACTGTTAGGTTGGAGTTGACTTGGTGTAGCCAATTGGAGGTTGTTGTGTGGCAAACCTGAGGGATTTTGAATACAGGGATATATTATGGAGGTAGATTAGGATGGTTAAGGGGAGGGGACGGCTCCCCCTTTCCCCCTTAAAAAGATCCCATCATTGATAACTGTTACCCGTCCTCATTCAGCACTACTTCGATCAAAGACACTTGAACAATCAATTTTATATATATCCCTGTATCAAATTCAGATACCAAATTACTTCAGAACTTTCTACAAACTTTGGGAGTTTAAAAAGATGGCTGAGTACTGCGTAACATTTACGTAATGTTATAGGTAATTTTTCTTTCAATGATTAGATACCATATATTGCATGAATGCTATTTGAAGACATCGTGTAAATTTTGTTAGTTTTTCGCAACCCTCATTCCAGATCGAATAACTCAGTCACTGTGTGAAAAAAACCCACAAATTCCTTCCATCAAATATCCTGTACTACCCTCGAAGGCTCTGAGATTGTACTCGCTTCAATAATACTATTCTCGAAGTGGAATAATCTTCTCCAGTCATCATTATTCCAAGGAATTCTTTTCAACTGATGTTTCCCACTGCATCTAGCAACCGTACATTTCTAGGCCCCAGAAATAATAATTCTACGAATTCACTTAAAAAATAAATCGATGTGTTATCTTCTATTAATCATTAGAAAGTGTGTGCCTTTCACCTGATTCGGAATGAGGGACTTAGTACGTGTCAAACCTTCAGGTTTTTTCCTTCCAATTTTCGCTTGCTGCTTGCACAAAGGAACCTGTGACTGCCGAGTATGAAAGTTCAAATACCGAGTGTGAGTTTTATTAAAAAGACTTTTTAATGAACCCGTCAAAATAAATTAACGCATGGTTAACTGCGCCCTCATAATACGTTTTTTTTTTGTTCCATCTCACGTTCATCATTTAATTAAAACTGGGTTTTTCGCCAGTCTGGAATATCGCACTTAAAATATACAATGACTTTTGACATCTTTAGAGGCTGAAATTACAATCTCTCTCGAAATGAATTTTTCCCAACAACCCAATTGTCAACTACACTCTTCTTTACATATTAATAGAATAGCGAAGTTTCCACTGCATTTTAATCAGAAAATAGAAAGACTCCTGCGTGCATTTGGAAAGGTGATTTATCACCTGAAATATCGAGATTAATAAACATTTACACAAAGATGACAGTGAGGCGTTTTGATGGGAAGAAAAAATAAGTTTTTTCCACATTTTATAACTTGTCAGAGAACTACATCCATACAAATAACTTTCAGAGGCGTTCTCCCTGCATTTAAAATGGTTATTTAAAAACGGCATTTAAAGGAACTCTCATATTCTGCCTTTATTTTTAAGTGAAGTAGCAACCATGAAACTTAAAGCCTTCAACTCTGGGGAATGTCCTCCCTCATCAAATGGCGTACTTTAAGAATTGTGCAAGCTGCCGACAGAAAAATGCGATCTTTATATGAGAAACTGCGAGAGATTTTATGATAGCGCCATTGGACATTCGTGCAGTTTATGTGATTCTTGTTTTTCCCCCTTCGCATTATCATTAATGACTATCATTATTATTATTACAGGAAATAGCTAAAGCTGATGATTATACTTAAACAAGCACTATAATAATTTCTTCCCTTCTCTCGCGATGACTGCAATACATGTTCTCAGATTGATTTCTTTGCTTGACAGTGGAAAACGAGTTCCCGGAGGAAATTCTCCCAGCCACACTAAGGTTGAAATAATGTAACTCAGTAATAAAAGAAGTCCATAATAAAAATAAAACTGTTTCTGTTAAACATATGAGAGTATATATATTTTTTTCAGTTCTTAATTTGTGGCGCTATCATTTTCGCCTTGGCTTTCAGTTATTGCGCTACCGCTGTAATGAATTTTTATTAGCCTTGAGAATAAGCAAATACAATAAACTGAATCGTCCGTTTATAATCTAGAATGGCCACGCAGGGTTAGAAAAGTTCCATCCATTACAAGAATATTACTGTATTTTGTGATAGCACAAGGGTTCAAACGTGCTTTATTTTTGAACTTGTACTTAACCACCAGGCCATGAAATCTCGTGAAAAGCATTTTCTTTTGTCTTTATTATGGGATTCCTTAAGAAATTGATTGATTGATTGAGAGAGAGTATTCCGCGAAACAGACAGTTGTCAGCTCATTACCAAACAACAAAAGTTTCCTTTTAAAAAGTAACTATTTGTGGGACATGTTGATCTGGTCGTAATCCAACGTTCCAGTTCATATCACCTATGAGATGAACTGGAAATTCGGATTCCAACTGGAACTGGAACCCGTAGCAGTCCATAGGGTTCAAATCAGAACTCTGCTTCGGCCATTGCAACTTTTGTACATTCATATCCATTAACCATTCTCGAACAGCACTACAAGTATGACTCTTCAAGTGCAGTGAATGCCCTACAGAATAAACCACAAAATTTCCATCCACTTCTCACACAAATCACATCCCAATTATGTCACCTCAATAAAAATAAGCTGATTGTCATGTTTTGCTGGATACCCAGCCACGGTGGAATTCCAGGAATGAGATGTGGTCTGAAATGTGGCATAATCAGATAGCCAACAAACTTCTTGAAATAAAACAAAATCCACAGCTATGGAGATCTAGTTCCCGATTAAACAGGCACGAAGAGATCATGCTTGCAAGAGCACGAATTGGCCATACGCGTCTAACGCATCTGTTTTTACTGATCTGTCGTTCCATTCTTACAATGAAACATATCATTGAATGTGCACACTACGATTCAGCTAGAATCGAATGTTTCAGATCTTTAATTAACTCACAAAAACCCTTGCAACTAGCTCATTTACTTGGAAATGATACCAACCTATCAGAGCTGTTTAATTATCTAAAAATTATCAACGTATACAGTCACTTCTAGAACTAGAACTATTTCCTTTCATATATTGACCAACATTCCAAAGTAATAAGCGCAATTTGGCCATAGCAGCCCTTGCGCCAATAAATCCCACTCCAACCAACTGGAAGTGTGGACTGGGACACTGTCCTGTAGAAACAAACAACAAAGGCCTGTACCAAAGAGCTACTACATCGTAGGGAGTACTGAATTGTCCAAAATGTTAAGATAGGCGTCAGCGTTCATGGTTCTCCACATAAACACCTAATGTCCGAGACTATACCATGAGAAACAGTCACACTGTAACCTATTGCTGGAGTACTTTTTCCAATATCTGGGGTGTGGAAGAAACCCGGCTTTTTCCACACCCGCAGCAATCCATCTGATTGGAATAGGCAGAGCGTGATTTGTAACTCCATTAAACCGATTTGCAATGTAATGGAGTTCATTGCAGCATGCAAGATGAGATCGCTGATTGCCGTGTTATTGTTGTTGGGTTTTATGCACGGCAGTGACTTACAATCATGTTGTACCATTGTGTGTTATATTTGAATAAGTATGTGTTTGTAGGCCGATCTACATATTGTACAGGCTGAAAAACCCGGAATAAATCAGGGGGAACATCCTACTCCTTCTGCCTGAGATCGGCTAATTAAAGCCTTAACTGTAGAAACCTAAAGAAATTCCCCAAAACTGTGATGGGAATCAAACTCAGACATTTCCTGACGAGAAACTTCACTGATTGCTGTTGATCGTTTGGTTTATGTGCCTGTGGTCTCCCACTGAGGCTGTGACCTTCGCTGGATGTTTAAAAGTAATACGGTAAACTTAATTAACCTGCTTTATCTGGAAAGCGAACAACTATCTCTCTCTCTCTCTCTCTCTCTCTCTCTCTCTAACTACGGACCAGTAGGACATACAGGGAACCATTTTACATAGGCATATCAAACTGACTGGGCTTTGAATATACGCCTTCTGTGTGGGCAGGGAACGCAGTAACCTTGGGTCAGACTGATGTTCCTGTTCCTGTTGCATATATCAAAAAAGGTTAAGGGATCACAATTGGCTTCGCCACCGACAGTGAATTGTCAAACATATTGAAAGGATTCTTCATGTAGTTAATTATAAGAGAGTCTTTCTAAACTTAATTTCTGGTGGGTAATTCTTCTCCCAGAAATTCGGACTGTCATCTCGCAAAAGTGGCAAGGCAAAGGTATTACAGATTTGATGATGGTATTGGAAATTTGCCGACGATAAGAAGATAAGAATGTTGTCAACGACGACAACAAAAGCATATTCAAGAGGACTCAGGTAACTTATTTAACTGCTATTAAAATGGTCGTAGTTAAGATATACCATTCGCAAATGCAGGGTTCTGCATTTACAAATGGTACATCATAACTACGATTTCATACTTCAGTATCAGAATCCGTCTTAAGGCCTAGGTTGTTGGATTACATCAAATTGTTTACGAAGAGAAGGGAAGTAATCGAAGAAGCTACTACGCTTTTTATACCAACAAAGAAATACTGTTCAAGGCCTAAATGGATGTCAGATGAAATATTGAGACAAGTGGCAGAGAAGAAAACTGCATGGGATGCAATTAGTCTGTAATCATGTCACAAAGCAGGTTAGGAAATCTAAGGCAGATTATGAGAAGTCTCTGGCGAAGAATGCCAAGATAAATAGCAAAGACTTCTATGCTTATATTAACAGCAGGAGGAAGGAGTTGAATCACATTGGGCCACTTGATGTCTATGGGTTAACTGTTGATGACGCTGCTCAGGTTGCGGATAAATTTAATAGGTATTTTGCATCTACATTCACACATGAAGAATTCTTTAGGGAAGGGGATGACAGAAGTTTATAAAACTCTAACGAGGAGCTAAATGACTTTGTGATAATTGAAGGGAAAGTGGAGGAGAAATTGTTGAAGGTGGACATAAAAAAAGGCACTTGGGGTCGATGGAATCTATCCAGTTATATAACCCTTAATATGAAGGAAGATGGTAAAGGCGGTAAGCAAACCCTTATCTATAATTATGAGAGCATCCTTGGATTCAGGAGCGGTCCATATGGACTGGAGAAGTGTGAATATATCCCCAATTCATAAAGGGCAATAAAAATGCGACATGAATAATTACTTTAAATTCTGTGACAGGGAAATAATGGAGTCACTGGTTAAAGAAGTAATGCAGGACCATTTGAACAGGAATGCAATTATACTGCATTCACAGCATGGATTTGTCAAGGGGCGGTCTTGCCTAGCCAATCTCATAGGTCACTATGATGCAGTGACCCAGATCTCGGATGAAAAAAATAATTTTTAGATCATATAATTAGATTTCAGTAAAGCTTTTCATACTGTCGCACATAAAAGACTGCTGTACAAACTGGAGCAATATGGTATTAAGGGCGAGTTGCTGCTATGGATAAAGGGATGGTTAAGTGGAAGAAGACAGAGTGGTTATCAATGGACACTGCTCTTCGCTGACAAATGTTATTAATGGAGTTCCCCAGTGTTCATTGCTGGGTCCACTGTTTTCAGTATTTATCAATGATATTGATGAAGGTATATCGTGCTTAATGTCCAAGTTTGCAGACGATAGAAAGGTTAGCAGAGTGGTTAACGACAGTCATCAAGGTGAGCTGCTGCAACAAGACCTGGGAAATTTGGATCGATAGGCTGAGAAATGCCAGTTGAAGTTTAACATTAACAAATGCAAGGTACTGCACACGGGCAATCCAGAGTAATTTATTAACTGTGTGGTACTACACTCAGGGTAGTGGAGAATGGAAAAGACTTGGAGTTAATTGTACAGTCAGACATGAAATTCTCTGAGCAATGCAGACATGCTGCCAGGACAGCTCATAGGATTTTGTGAATGATACATAGAAACTGTAGTAGCAGGGATAAGGAGGTGATTATCCATTTGTATAAGGCGGTGGTTAGGCCTCATCTTGAGTACTGTCTACAGGTGTGGAGGCCTCACTTTAGCAAGCATATAGATCTGCTGGAACTGGTGCAGAGAAGGGCAACCAGATTGGTAAAGGGAACAAAATATTACGCTTACCTAGAAAGGCTTCATTTCTGCAAATTGCAGCGTCTCGAGAGCACGCACCTGCGGGGATATCTGATTGAAGTGTTTAATGGCTTGAGTAAGCTGAATGGTAATGGTATCCTTCTACTTGCTGAGACTACACACGAGAAGGCATAAATTCAAGTTGGCGAAGGATGGTTACAGGAGAGATTGTGCGGAAGTTTGCCTTCAGCCAGCGTGATTGATTATTGGAACTGGCTTCCATCTGTTGTTGTGGAAGTGGATGGTTGAATAAATTCAAGGGAAAAATTCTTGGAAGGTACTGATGGGTGAACTGTTTTTTTTTTTTTTTTTTTGGCTGAAGCTATATAAGCTTGTTTTCTTGCTATTGTCAGTCTTTGTTAAATCCACTTTGTATATAATTTTATACAACCGAAAATTGTAAGCCTGAAGATGGATTTCGATATTTAAATCCGAAACGTAGCCGATTTTATTGCTGGGATTGTTTGGGGTATAATTGAGCCAATTGTCCTTTACCAATAAACAAATTAAAACACTTCACATGAAAAGTTATAGTTATTTTAAATCTTACTCAGTAATATTCCACGTAATGACCTTCTGGAGTTTAATTAAATAATTTTATAAAGTTCTTATGTTTATCTTAAAGAAATTGTTTTCTTAATTTCAAATGAGTTTAGAAAAGGTCTCTGCCCCTCTATTATTATACATGAAATTAAGTTCAATAGAGAAGCACCGCATTTCAAATAAATAGCACTGAGCTCCTTTTAGGAGAAGTGTTGTTTATTTTTGGTCCAGCATTGAGGCAACTACTTGCGATAACCTCGCATCCTGAGAGATCGATGATACAGCTATTTGAAAAGACTTTTGTCTTTTCTTTGACACACTGAATTTAAAGAATTTATTTTAGTTCATTTAATTAAGTTCAGTAAATAATTTACGAACGTATTATGAATGAAATTTAAAGTAGCTTTTTATATCACCTACTTGTCTGAATAATAATATTTACGTTTTTCAATTTTTCTTAGTTTTTCTATGTTTGAAATTTTGTGTTTTAATTTGACTGTCTATAAACAAATAAATAAACATTCGCACACACAATCCTACCGCACAAAAGTAATGACACTAAAGTCGGAGTCGTGACAAACATGCCTGCTAATTTTGGGTCGCGGAACACACACATACATGCACAAAAAAGAAAGAAAAACTAAGCACCACGGATGCAGAGGAACTTTGCCAGTGGAGACAAAGAACTGATTATTCCATTGTATACAGTGTATACAGTAATTGTTAGACCACGTCTTGAGTATCCTATTCAGGTTTGGAAACCGCATTTCAAGAAGAAACTCGACCTGCTGGAAAGAGTACAAAGAAGAGAAAGGAGATTAGTTATAAGGTCATAAGGATTTGCTTTTAGTGAGAGAAGGAGAGATTCCAGTTCTGCACGAGTCTTGAAACCAAGCATCTGCAGGGTGACCTGATTGAAGTACACTGTTTAAAAGGTTTACAGTTACACTATACCTCAAGGGTTACACCGAGAGTATCTTTTCGCTTTCTCTACTAATGCACACAAGGGGACGTCGATTTAAATTAAGAAACGATAGCTGCTGTAAGAAAATTTGCCTTCAGCTAAAGAATAATTGGTTGTTGGAACAAAGTCGCACCTAATCTTGTTGAAGTGGAAACGTGTGTAAATTTAGAGGAAGATTAGGTAAATACTAGGATGAAATAGATAAAAGAATGTGAAAGAACGATATATTTAGCGAATTTTATTGCGTTTTAAGCTGCGGCTACGTAAGCTTTGCTACCTTACATCAGTTTTGTCAATTTATAATTTGTTAAAGTTTTATAATTTGTTCCAGCGATCCAGAATAAGATTGATGTGACAGGCTACGTGTGTGTAATAGTAAATCATCACCACGAGCTGCCTCAGCACTGCGTCACAACTAAACAATGCTTTCCTTTCGAAATATACTATTTATTTGTAATGTGGTGCTGCCATCTTCCTGTTTTTGCTTTTCCTCCAAGCAGCGCCATCCGTCCACGCTTCACTCAACAACCCAGTGACGATTTAAATAACAAAATGAGAGATGCGGGTAGTGATTAATGTTTTCAGCTTGGCATAAAGAGAACTGCTCTTTAAAGATTACCTGTTTTCAAACTGACATGAAAGTTGAGAAATCTCTGTAGACCGATGTTTCAAATAACTCTCCAACCAGAAGTCTGCAAGGGATGCGCGAGTAATGTCAATGATAATGTCTTTTTCATCACGCTGCCATAGAAAGACCACTATATTGTTTTAAGTGTATGGTTTAGTTCTGTCCTGTATGTCTAGAGGAGCATCTTCAGGTATTAACCACTCCATGTAGGGATAATATTAGTCTGCGTAAGGCCGGGATTATCAGTCTCCATTAATTGCGAGCTTTTACAACCAACCTCTTGCGTTAATCCTTTCAATGCGTTAATGACTGCTAATAAAGATTGATGTAAAGCGGCACCATATGGTTATCAAAAGTGGGCGAAATTGTTCTTCAGTGCTTGTGAGGATTTTCTTGACTATATGCTGTTTACATTCTCAATCCTCATTTAACAATCCCCATTGGGGATTGTTAAATGAGGATTGGGAACGTAACAATCCCCATTTAACATGATTCTATCACTATTTAATTCTGTTCTATTTAACATTCTATCACTGCTGCAATTAAAGATTCTATTCTATTGTTAAATGCCAGTTGTTAAATGTTATCCCCATTTAACAATCTATTGTTAAATGGGGATAACAAATCAACAAATGGGGATAACAATCCCTATTTGTTAAATGGGGATTGTTATCCTCATTTAACAATCATGTTAAATGGGGATAATTTAATAATCAATAATTATTTAACAATCCCCAATGTTCTCAATCCTGTTTACGGATTGAGAACTAATCCAACGATGGTCTTTAATCTTATCTATGTTTCTGGCAAGAAGTAGATTTTCTCGAAGTTTTCCAAAGGTTTTATTTTGCTACATTGATAATTTTTGATGGTGTATGAGATACTTAATCGAGTAACCCGAACTTAAGAAATATTTGTGGTTTTTTTTTTTTTTTTCAATCTTTCACATTGCTTATGAGTTTCCTTCCTGCTATTTTAAAGTTTTTTTGTGTGATTTACATCACAATATAAATTTAATGTAATTTGAATGCGAGTCTAAATTTAATCTGAATTAAAATATTTCCCGTCTCCTCCCTAACTGACTTTGGTTCAAAAAATCACTAGAATCGGATGACAGAACAGGACGCACGCAAGGGCACAAAGCGATGCAACTGTTTTGTGAAAATATTCTCCATGAACACAATTGTAGCAGACTTTAATACGTCGACTACACGTGCAGGGAAAGAATGCTGAAACAGTGGTCAGGCAGTAGACTTTTTCCCTTGGCAGTAATTCGTGCAAGTAAATCACTGTGGTGTTCAGTGAGCGTACTTGGAAGTGAGAGTACAAGGGTAATTTTGTGTGAAAACAGTCCGTTCTTCACACACACACACAGCCAGTGAATTCAACCAGATACAATGGATTCTCTGTTCGCGAATCCCATTGCGCAGCCTACCTCAAATTGACCGTGGGTTCGGAGACTGAAATTTTAGGCGTGTAAGAATAATATGTTTTGACTTTCTTTTAGATAACCCCCCCCCCCTCGAGACGAATCTAATCGGGGGAATTTTGGGGTGGACGGTCAAATGGAAAAATCTCATAATACGATTGTTATACCAGAGCTTCAAACGTCACCGCGAATATTTCTGAAATATTCGTGGTGATGTTGCATATTAATAAATGGTAAATAATTTAGAAATCGGAACTCGTTTTATTTTAAATGTTTTATTTATTTTGTTATTTTTGTATCGGATATTTTATTCTCGTTTCGGTACAGAGTGGATTCAAAGGTAGTTTCCACAGAACCCCGAAAAGCAGACCGTGTTGGAATTCTAATTAAAAGAAACGAGTTAGTTAATGTACGTATTGCGTGACATTTCAGGAGAGTTCTATTTTTTTTTTCTTAAATTGAATTTTTGTTCTTTTTTGTGATTAATGTAAATGAAAAGTAAATATAATTATCTCCTTATTAATTAACTACTAAGATTATATATGTCTATAGAACACTTAATAAACCTCTACAGTTCTACTTTCTCTAAACTTAGTCGTTCAGTTTAATTACAATCGCATAATATTTATTACTCTTCTCCTATATACTTTTTAAGTCTCTTTTCTCTATATATGTATCTCTTCACAAAGCAATACCAATTCATGAGTCTTACATATCAATATCGCGAAGCGTGCACGGAATGTCTTAAACTAACAATACTGCATTAAAACTCCATTTAATCTATGATTTTTTTTTTTCATACAGTGTATTAAATTGCGGCTTTCTATCTATCCGATTTTAATGAAATTTATAATGGCTCGATAAATATTTTTAAAATGCCCAAATATAAAATTTCATAAAAATCCGTCCATTCGGAGTCTCTTTCTTACATGATGTTACTGCCATGTCCGTCCGTCCGTCCGCAGGTAACAATTAGATTCTCGACGAAATTTTATATTTTGGTCTTTTTAGAAAGATTTGTTAAAATCAGACCAATAATTTTTTTTTTTTTTTTTTTCTCGAGTTCTCTATACACAAATGGAAGTATGTTTCCTATGTTTGATCGTTACTTAACAAGAAAATGTCAGCTTAACACCAAATTTTAAGCGTATGTACCATTAGTTTCTGGGAAGCTTTTAAAGTAATGAGTAACTGGACTACGAGCTGGTTCAGATATGGGTTAAACAGAAATTCTCGGTTTGCTTCTGTCATCAGTTATCCTTGTGTCATTTTGTATCTTTTTATTCTTCATTCATATTTAAAAATCTCAGCCTTGTGTGCTTATATGGAAACCATTATAATGCGATAAATGATACTTATTAAACTCTATCTCCGATTAAGGTCAATGGAGAACTTTCGCTAACGCTGGATCTAACCCCTCCCCCCAACCTCCTTTACGTGATTAGAGACTGAAGGGGGGGGGGAACTATTAATATATCTCAGTTCTTCCCACTCATTTGGGGTCAAAGTACCCAAACTGAGTGATTCCGTACAAGTACTGTTATTCCTCTTAGTCTCCCCTTAATCTGGCGCTCATAATGGTAATGGGTAATTAATGAAACATTCATTTCATCGTAAATAGACAGCCCTTCATTCCATTATTATAATATGGCAGTCTAGAAAGCTGTAATGCGGGCCATATCTTCCTCGATACTTTAATAACGTAATAATGCACTTCAGATGTATTATTCAGCAACACCCGGATGTATTTCGCATACGTGACATTCATATAACTGGATTGCTATTTTGCCTGTACTTCGGTAGGTTTAATTAAATGAATTCTTCCCTTTTAATTCCTTATGTATTCAATTATTGGAAATTCTCCCGTATGCATTTCCTTATAATTTAAAAAGCTTTCCAGTTCCTTGTAATTTAAAAAGCGTTCCAGTTCCTTAAAGTTTAAGAACCGTTCCAGTACTGTACCTTATAATTCAAGAACAGTTCCAGTTCCTTATAATTCAAGAACAGTTCCAGTTCCTTAAAGTTTAAGAACCGTTCCAGTACGTTATAATCCAAGAACAGTTCCAGTTCCTTATAATTCAAAAAGCGAGAACCGCTCCAGTTTCTTAATTAGTGAAAAATTTGCCCCCCAATTCTGAAAAGTGCTTTTGGAGCACAAAAATTAAGTTTCTGATTTTTAGCATCAAAGAGAACAGATGGAAATATCTAAAATAAAATATGGTGTTTTTGTATAAAAGATAGATATATACATTTAAAAAAATGCAAAGACATTCTCGGAAAAGTTTATAAAATGGTATTTTCCCTTCAATACAGTTATTAAGAATTAGTAAATGCATTCAAAGTATTTTTCAAGTTTTATTTATTTTTTTTATCTCGTCGATTGACTGCATTCTTGAATATAAATTTAGAATAAAAGAATTTGTTATGTGAATAGAATATTAATGTATTTTATTATATCTGACGCTGGCGACTTACTGTTATTGCCACTGGCTTTATATCTAAACAAAGTGGATGTTCAAATAAAACATGCCGGAAAACTCCTTCACCCCGTAGCAATTTTATGTCTTTTGTCTCTTCCATCTTCTGCAGAAATATAAAACTTCATATTTCGACTTCCTTTAAATATTTTATAGCCTTTGTGTGTTACGACACATGAAATTGCGCTTAATGCATTAAAGGCAAATTATTTAGACTGCACTAAAAAGCAAGGTCATGCGAACGGATGTTCTCTTAATCCGGGATGCTATTGATTAAATGCGGCAATAATACAGAGAGAGAGAGAGAGCGCTATACAATGACTACAACTATGTATTTTTGTAATTTAATTTTAGTCTTATTGTAAATTTATTTCTCCTATCACGGAGTTCTACGATTGCGCCGTGCATGTCGGGGGTTATTTCATTATGTTTGCTTGCGTTTCGAATTGCGCAGCTCAACCTAACCGAAATGCAACGCTGCTATTACAATATGCATGCAAGTGTAGGGCTATCTTAAAGTATAGCTGATATATCGAATCTATCAATTTTTCTGAAGAATGACTCTCAAAGAAACCTTGACCCGTATTACCGTGTGCAAAGTTATGTCAGAAAGAAGGAATTTGTATATATTGCGCAATAAGTTAAGGGATCGTGGTTAGTAAAATAATAAAATATTTTTTCGTTTTCAGCTAAACGTATGAGCTCTGTTGAAAGGAAATTTGAATTCCCCTAATTTAAAATTCTGGGTAGGCGCTCAAAAGGGATCAGGGGACACTTTTATTGAAAGCACTCGCCATCCTGTTGTAAATGTGTCATAAAAACAATGTGTGATATATGTCACGTGTCGGAAATCCTTAAAAATGGATGGGTAAATAAAATAACTGAAAAGAAGGTTTTTTTTGAAATATTCGCGTGTCATAAGACGTACATTAGACGCGTGCGCAGTACCGATTGTAATAACTGTACAGTTATCTGATTACGTTGATATGTTTTATTTTATTTTTTAAATATTTGAAAAAAAAAATACATTTTATGTTTAAAATATCTGAGTGTCGCAAGAAGTGTACCCACGCATGCTCAATATCTACATACCTGTACAACTGTACAGTTATCTGATTACGTTGACATGTTTTTATATACAGTACTGTATATGAAACTGGATTAATAGAGCAAGCATGAGTTGTGTTTATAAGATGACAGACCAAAATAAAAGTATGTTGGAATATCCCATGATTCCCCTTCCCTTAAATGCACTCTAATTTTGGTTTGTATCTGACTGTAAACGCAGAAATTGGGAGGTTCTGTGGTTTGACATCCATTACTACTTCGTTAAGCCCTTGTGGATGGGGGAGTGGAAGGGACACATTCATTATAAGCCTTCCACGTGCGTCGCTTTCTGAGAGAATATGATTAATAATCTGAATACATATTTGAGTGTTTTTCATTCCTTCTCTGCTGGTAACTCGTTTCTCTTAAGGGGGATTGCTGTCGCTTCTTTATTTTGTTTTGCATAAACAGAAGCCTTGCATTCTTTAAGTTAATCATGCATAATAAAGTGTAAATTTACTTGCTCTAATTTAATAATTAATGAATGAAAATGCATTCAAAACCTTCATTTATACCTTTTAATTTTTATAATACAAAAAGTATATTATAAAAATATCAAAGATGATTTAATTTCTATGAATACAAATAACTGACTTGTTCAAAGATCACCTGACTGCCAAATACGACGATGTTCTTGTATTGCTCTCTTGCGAACTTTTCTAATCGTATATGGCTTTTCAGTAGTATATATATAAAAAAAAATGTATTACACCTGTTTTGAACACAAAACAGGAGACGCTGTGAATTTTACAGCTGCTTTAAAAAGTCAGCTGTAAAATTTCTGGGAATATTAGTGGTTTACGCAGCGTATCCGGGAAAACATTTCATCACGCTATATCCACTGAACAATATGGCGAAATATTAGCTTCACTGTATTATTCAGCAGTATGAAAACTCATAGTGGGTGCGGAGAACTACACATACGTGTGCCACCTGAGTTTACAGAAGTTATGACACGTTCTCTCTGCAGTGTGGGTTACATTAGTTTGAATCAGCAGCAAAGCAACATCTATTTCTGAGTGAAGCCATCAGGCTGACGTCAGTGCATAGTGTCTGTAAATTGTTCTAAGGTAGGTTAGTTTGTGCAGAAAGAAACAATCGGGTAAAATAAAATCCCCGCGTGTTACAGAATTACTAATTTTTTTTGGTGTGAGGGGGGAATATTAGATATGCATGTTATTAGAAATACAACAGACAAATATTACCAATATCTTCTTTTCTTTTTTTAAATTCTTAATTTTGCTTCAGCTTTCAGTCGATTGCAGTTAAACCGATAATAAATTTTCCCAATTTGAGGACAGCAGATATTTCTTTTCGATTATATAGTTTATATCTAAATCGCAATCAGTTTTCCATCGTAGTCTGTCGCCTAGATATTCTCTAGGTCAAATCGCTTAAATGAATGGACCGAAAGATGACAACAGCTGGTGGCTAACCTACTGGCCTGCTGATAAAGTAGAAGAAAAGCGAGTACTTGCTAAAGTATTGATAAACGCCGACCACTTGATAAAATAGAGGAAAATCAATTGACATCGGATTGATTTTTCCATTCAGTTTCAATTGGGTCAGATGTTCGACACGACGCTGGCCATACCGTTCACTTACTGGACTTATAGATCCAGTTTAATTGACTCTCCCTTAAATGTTCCCGGAGTTCAAATACAGAATTTGTATTTATTATTTTTTTTCTTATATGAATACGCCTTATTCAAACGTCTTAATGGTGTAGAAATCCATAATATAATTGATCATTTTTTCTCATCCGAACTGCCCATTTTCTTGTCATAGTGCCTTCGGTAGATAACAATCTCGAGATCTTAAACCTACATTAACTATCGTATTCCAAGGTTCAAGTTATATCTTCCTTCAATAGTTTGCTCAAAGAAAAGTTCTGATTGGACTTAATTCGGTTGCAGGATTGTAGTTATTTACACAAAGATTAGTTTATCAGCTCTTTTCCGAAAACTAGTCTAGACCAACAAAGATTATTGAATTTTTGAAGTACTGTAGTTTTAAATAAATAAGAATTTCTCAAAGTTTAGACATGTACGTGCAGCGTCATTTATTTTTTTTAAAGGTATGCCTGATTTCTTAAATCAGACAATAAGACACACATTTGGGATTGAAGATGAAATCATCACTTTAGTTAAAAGACGGAAAAGAATATGACTTAACCTTAAGTCATATTCTTTTCCCGGTAAACCTTAAACTCTGGAAAGACTCTTTGGCTTAGGAATTCCTCAATATAGCCTAACATTGGCGCATTATGCCCTTGAGCCCTAAAGCCCATAAATAAGCATATCCTAACATTAATATATTTGCTATTGCTGACATTCGTTTTTGGTTGAAGGTTCTAAATGTAGGAGAAGTAATTTTCGAGTCCATTAAGCAACGATTAGATAGGGATTATCAGAAAATCAGCGTCTCTAAAAGTATGCAAAGAGCTAATATAAAAAGGTACTTAATGAACATGCTCGCTGCTGCTAGAAGCCTATCAGATGTTTCTATATATTGATCACGAAAATAGGTATCGTCTCTTAATGCTCTGAGGTAAGATGTGAAAGAAAGTAACTTTTATGGGGGTGTAGAGAATAGTATCGGCCACAGAAATGAGTGAAACAACTCATTGGAAGAAATATTCGCAGAAACTTAAGGCAAATTATCATTACTCACGTGATTCATTGGTGGACTGGTTGTCCTTCGATATATCAGAAATCAAATTTTATGTCCCTTAAATCCACGTGAATGTACACAAAATGTGTGCAGAATCTTTGCACGTGCATCAACCAATAAAACGTTACCGTCCACTAACGTTTTATTGGCAGTGTACACATTTTATGTGCGAAAAATAAGACTTACTTTAGAAAGAAAGTTAGGTAAAAATAAGGAAATATCCAAGAGATACTGGAGAAAAGGTTTTATTCCGCGGAGAAGAGTGCGGAGATAATGCAGACACCTGAAAATGGATTCTAGCTTTCAGGGGGAAACTTGATATGTACAAAGAAAGAATCTGAGATATTTAAATAACGGAGAAAGCCAAGGATCTGTGAAGAGGTGCAATGTACTTTATATCATCTACTGACAGCGAATAGCCAGCTGATTGATGAGAAACTGAGAAATAAGGAAGGTTGCTGGAACTAGTGGAGGACAAATCGATTTAAGAGTGTTGTGTGATTTTAGGGTTACTGAAGGGGCAGGGTACGGGCCAGATTTTTCAGAATACCTTGGGATACAAACGTAGTCAACTTTTAGATTGTGCTCACTGCTTTTTTTTTTGGCATGATTTGCAGTCCTCTTCGAATTAAGATCCTCGAGATATCTGTAAATTCAATTTATAATTAAATATTTTAATTAAAATGTAGTATCGCGTAGAGTAAAATAAGGGCCTAATTAAACGCATTTTTAATTCTTAAAATATAATTTTTTCCTTTCTGTTTTCATTCTGAACACTACTATTAAATATTCATAACACACAACACTTATTTTCTAGCATTTCATTAACTGGCAGTTTTTGAAAAAAACCCTTAAATTGCAATTTTTCCCAATTCGAATTTTCTGCCGTTTTTCAGGAGTGCTTTATTATTTTTTTCTTTTTTCACGTCTGGTTCTTAAAAAAAAAACTTTAATGTACATCGTTAATAACTTTAATTTATGTATTTATAATTATTATTAAAATCGCGAGCACATTTGCATAACAACTGCCTGAAACAATCGACCCTATCGCTAGCAGAAGTAGCCCAATTTTTTAAAAAATTTTTTTAATGATGAGATGAAAAACAGGAATATTATGCTAAACACGAGTCTCTATAATTGACAATCACAACACTAGGTCCTTGACACACACAAAACATTAAATACTAATTTATAAACAAAATTCATATTTATGGCCAAGTAATGTTTTTTTTCTTTCTTTTTTTTATTTATTTTTTGAAGTGATAAATCTACAGGTTTATTTGTCTTAAAAACATCTCTGGAATAAGCGCCATAAAAAGAAAAAAAAAAGTTCGTTAACACCTCTAGAACGTAGAAATTATTATTTTTTATTATGATGGAAAAAAAATAAGTATCAGAATCATGAATAATGGATTGCTGGTTATATTTAAGTTGCAACTACCAAAAAATACAAATTAAAAATATATAAAAACAGTGCCTATTTTATTATTATTTTTTTTTAAATTTAAGCCGAGGACGAGGTGTTTGGTTGATTTTACGTAAACTGATTACTCGCTTAGGTGAGTTTGAGAGAGAGAAAGAAGACGTTTTTTCTGTTCACTAGCGAACGAAGAGGGATCGTACAAAAATTACATTCCAAAGAATTAAAATGTGAATTCTTAAAAATGTTCCAAATTGACTTAACTTTAAATTTACATAAACTTTTAATCCCAATTTCCAATCGCTTAATTTTGTTTGCGTTTCTCTTTATCGAAATGCGATCGACAGTTCCTCTTAAAAGCCCCCCACTCCACTCCCTTCCCCCAGAAAAACATTCTCACCAAAAAAGACTACTCGGCATCTTCTAAGCAAGCGAGGGCAGCGTTCATTTATTTCGGCAAACCAGATAATTTCGTTTCTTCCTCACTAATAGGGCTAAGTGTTATTTTAATCATACGGTCTGGCTCAAGAAAATTACGTCAGGCTCAACCCACCCACCCGCCACCTTTCGCGCAACGTCACCAGGGAATTATGCCAAGAGCGCTGGCCGTGACGTCACCGAACTGCGAAGAACGCCGCGCGCAGGACTACGTGCGGATGTTGTCAGTCGCGTGCACGGACGCGCTGGCAGCGTTCGTGGATCTGCCGCTTCCATAGGGAGAAACCTTATTGTAGCCGACCCGGGTTTTTATTGGGACTTGCCAGTAGAAAAGTGGGCTCTCTTATTTACCGGGATATTTATTTGACCAACGCCAGAGATAATTGAACTCGCCGTAGCTGCGGACACAAGAAGGTAAGATGAAGTTTTGTTGCTACAGTAGTTGCTAGCCGTAGTCTCGAGCGTCGGAGATGGACGTTGTGTTAGCAGGCTGCCGCTGGGTGAAGTGGACCTCCGGACAGGCAAGCGTTTGTTTATTTTCTCTTCGCGATGGCTGTACCTTTTTTTTTTCTTCTGTTTCCTTTCTTCTTCCGAATACGCCAGAAAGTTTGCAGACGAAGGGCAGGGTATGATGAGTAATAGGTCATTGTAACTTAGCTCGAAGACGGACATTTCTGTAGTCGATTTTTTTTCGAGGAATGGCTAGAGAACCTGGTAGGTGCTCCGAGAGGCTTCTGTCGCTGGTGTGCATGGAGACAGATCGTGTGTTACCCTAAAGGCAGTCTAGTTGTACACTGTAGTTAGCAGTCCGCATCATACGAAGCCTTTTTTTCTCATTAAACAGGTTGAGAGTTGTTCGATGCCTCTTTGATTATTGGTATTATTATTACTTTGATTTATTAGATTAGACAGGTTCCCGTTTTGTTACATCCTGTTTATGTTTACCCTCTTATTTTTTTTAAAGACGTTAAAGATGTGATGAATCAGGAAGTGGGAATCGAAGAGACTGCGTGTTTCTATCGTTTTTTTCCGATTGTTCTGTCGCTTATCGGTTAATATTTTGTTGCTAAAAATATCTTTGTAGTTCCAGTGGACGTTAAAAACTTTTAAAATCTTTAGAAATAATATATTATCCAACTTAAACACTCAATTCTGTATAGAAGGACCTTTTCATCGGAATTTACCTCAATTTTCCATAGTTTTGCGTGCTGATTTTTGCTTATTATTATTACTAACCACAATATTAATCCCGTGTAGGTTTGTTTGATAAATGAAAGCAGAAAGCTAAAGAAAAAAACTCCTCAAAATGCACCAACATCGAGCTGCATTCTATATGACATTCTGTTATTCAAATGTAAATGAAACATGTTACATCATTTACGTGGAGACTGCGTATAGACTGCAGTTACTCGACTGTTGCCAAGGGCAACTATCACATGTGTTCTATAGTCGTGTGTGTGTGTGTGTGTGTGCGCGCAATTAGTAATGACAGAAATTGTGCCAGTGCGTACTAAACTAAGCTCCCCTATTATGTAGATATTGATACGTTGTATTCAGCAGACTGACAGCTTATTAGAGCTCTCATCCAACTAAATAACGGATGGGCAGCATCACTTAACAAGATCCTTCCTTAATAAGGTTTTTTAAGAGATGAGGGCAATTAGCAGATCGTTAACTTATTGAAATATAGATAAGCTCTTCGTACGGAACAGCATTTTCAGTAAAGGAAGGAATTCCATCTTAAAACTCTTCCCTGTAGGCATTGTCGGGGGCCCTTAGGGCTCTTCTGACCCGTAAATGCGCGCTAATGTCCCATTCGATACCAGTTACTGATGCATATCTACGATGTGTGTGTGCTGTCCAGAGATAAATCAATAATGAACTGATAATGACCACCTATTCTGGAATACACGTTTAATATTGGAATACTGCTTGTATTTTATTACGCCCTCTGGTGGTTTTCTGTAAAATTCTGTTATTTTGTACTTGTTATTCGTATTAGGATTTGTAACCAATGTTTATCTCAGTTTTATTTTACCTTTTATTTGGATTAAAAACTAAAAATAAACATTTTATCTTATTTACAATCGAAATTAACGATTGGCGTTTCGTCCCTGTATGTTTATTGGTCTCCGAGGTTGTTTCAAAAAAAAAAAAGTAAGTGAACTAATGCAAACTGGCTTGTGAACACGCACATATTGCAACGAGGCCTAAAATAATAATGCGCTTATATAAATAATAACTGAGTCACGTGATCTGACTATTAGGTGTCTCTTTTGAACTTAAATTTAAATCTAAAAATGTAAAAATGAACTTAAAATATTCCGCTGTTCTTTCCCCCCATTACCCCCTCATCTTAATTTGGTGTTTGGTTTAGACCTGTTATCTGATCGTTTTCGAATTCGATGTCATTTGTGACCTCATCATTGTCGTCAGCTGCTTTCTACTTCGGCTGTCGAGTAATTAATACTACGAGGCCACTGTTAATAATATAGGGGTGTCTCTCTCTTCATTATAATTCTCTTCTCACAACTTTACGATCGTAACTTGCAGCGCAATCCTAACTAATTATTAAGTGTTGCAATTGAGTACTGGTATTGGAAATAATCTCTGGTTTCCATCTACGCTACGTGGGCTTTGTTTAGAATTGATTGGTTAGTATTTTCTCATAAATGCTACACTTCCTGCATTCATTTGTTGTACAAGGACGCATGGATCCAGCCTACCGACAGCATACACAATCACGAGATCTTCCTTTCAGCAACAGCAAATCCCTTCAAATTAAGTTCATTTCCAACCCGTCCCCTTAAAGACAGCTACCACAAAACTGGCTAAAGTCGACCGATGCCACCAATTCGCGGTTATTTTTAAAACTTGCAGAACTCTGTGAAGCCTTAAAATGTCCCCAATGATCCTGCTGCGTAGCTCAATGATATTAATCCATCCTACGCTGCCACGCATCAGTGCGCACACAAATGATAGAATTTTAAGATAAATGGCTGCATGTATTCTGCACGGGAATTCTGTCGTAATATATATAATTCAGAGCAATCCATTAATAGAGTAATCAGTAATTCTACGCTGTACACGTATCACATTTTGCGTTGTAGCATAAATAACTGTGGCTCGTGTAACAGTGGTTTAATTTGGACCATAATGCACCCCTGTCTATGGAGATTCAGGTCTATATTTGCTTATTTTGTCTTATCATTGTTGGCTTTTCGGTCACTCCAATTAGCAGAGTTCCTCTTGGCTGAGTTTCTCTCAGCGGAACTGAGAATTTCATTGTGACCTCTTCGCTGAGGGTTAAATTCTTCACCCTTACGTGTCATTCCAGTGTGTATAATGCACAATGTAGTGGTATACTATTAGGTTACGATATATTATTTTAAAATAAAATATAAAAGCTTAGTTATGATCTCATATTTGCTTTTTTAAAACTTTTAATCGACTTTATCGGAATAGACAAATAAAAAAAAAATTGAACTATTATCCTGCAATCTTAGCGTGATTTTTCTACTTTTATATACTCAGCAATGCAGAATATCAATATTTGCCGTTTTATATTTATTTCGAAACAGGCCTTTTGTCAACAATGGATCCGAATAAATATAGTAACAGTGATTTAGGTTTAGTAAATACAGTAACAGTGATTTAGTAACATACGTGATTTTTTCGACTATACTGTATTTCGTAATTATTCTTGAAATGCTTTCCATTATTCTTTCTCATTCTTTTCTTCCTCTTCTTCCCAAGTGAAGCAATTCTTTATTTAACAATAATTATTATATCTAACAAAAATATCAAAAAATAAAAAAATCGTACATTAAAAAAAAAAAAAAACGGAATAACTGAGTAGCTTTATTTAATTATTCATATATATTTTTCTATATAATTTTTTGTTATTATTTTGCAAATTTTACACTGGAGGGGAGGGAAAGAAGGAATGGGTTACCTTCGGGAAATATCGAGGAATTATTTAACAAAATAAAAGTTGCAAATTTGAATCTTATTGGAAAGGATGCAAAGGACAAAAGCTCTTTTTTTTTTTCTCTCTTTCCCCCCCCCCCCCACCCTTTAACCGTAGCCACGCGCTCTTCCGCGTGGTCACGTGAACCATTAGCATCGGCACTCTCTCATTTACATAGCATAATATGTTTACCTTCGCATTTCTGGATTGTCTCGTTTATTCTCTGTTCCAGTGGTGCATCGTTTATTTCCAACCCCCCGCACCCCCCTCTTTTATTATAGGAATTTTGTTCAAATATGCATCCGAGCAGACAAATTAAAATATTTAGAAATGGTCTTGCCGGTGAAATATTCTCTGCAACTCTATTTCTTTTTATTTTTTCTCCTTCCCGAGGCAAAAATAAAGCTTAGGGAAAAATTAGAAGCATCTTAAGTAAACCATCACGGGGTTCATCTCTATTATCTTATGATAGCTGCGTTAAAATTCTTATAAACATAAAATTTTCATTGGACAAATTTTCAAAATAATGGAGGTAAACAATGCAATTACATCGCGTGCGTGGAGGACATGAATGATAATCACGTGCTTTCCGTGCAGTGGAAAATAGCGGTGTCTCGCGCTTTTTTTTTTTTTTTTTTTCCTTTATTTTTCTTTTCTTTTTTTCTTTTTTTTTTTTTTTTATTCTTTCTTCTCCTCTACATACAAAACGACCGTTTTAGGAGCAACCGTTACATGCATAAAAAGATTACTGTGGGAACACTAACAGACATTTTTTATACGCCGGATCCACATTAGCATTTACTTCAAATGACTTTAGTCTTAGCCTTTATTCCGTTCTGAGTCTCTCCATTAAATCGAAAATGGAACAGAAATTAGGTTTTTATTGAACTTTTAAAGATATATTGAATGATTTAAATGTATATATATTCTACCGCTCTCCGAAACGAAGATAATGGTTGTGTGCGTCTGTTTTAGGGTTCTGCAAGGATGAAATTTATTTCTGAGATGGGGGATTTCTTAGTTACTTGCAACGAGATCTGTTCATCCGGATGTTTCGCGTTTTTTTTTTTTTTACTTCTTAATTTTGCTTTTGTTTCTAAGTAGCAGGAGGATAGTCCGGCATATTTGCATTTGAATGATTGTAGTCATGCGAACGATATTTTTAAGAAATATTCCCTTAAATGATGCTACTCCATTAGATGAGGTATTTAGTATGAGGTCTTCATTTAAAACGGGATGGATTTACTAACAAGAAACAGCCCTCTTGTTCTTTGCATGAATTTAATGGACTCATTTGCTTTTCTTTTAAACTCGTGGGTTTTCCACCGTATTCTCTACAAACTGTTGAATTAACAACCTTGTAAAGTAGCCACAAAGAACTTCTAAACGCATACATAAACTTATAAAGCCTGATATTAGCCGGAACTATTTCCAATTTGCTAAAAAAATTAGATTAGGTTTATCTATTCTGTACTGTTCCATGAACTCTTTTTTTCCATCAACGAACGAGGTGAGGTTTTTATTTATTTATTTATGAGGCTGTACTTAATAATTCTAGAGGACAGAGTATCAATTTAAAGTCATCACCCTACGTCGCTCGCTTAGAAAAGCTGGTTGCTTTTCACTCAGTTATTTTTGTGTAGGAGTAACCACCCTAGAGCAACTGCTCTTGCTTTTTCTTTATTTTTACGTCACCATCCCTCAGCTGGCGTGGAATAGACTGGGGTATTAGGAACTGATGGAAGGAACTTATCCAATAGTATTGTCAGCTGAGCCTCAGTGTGCTTTTCCCAACTTCGGTTCTCCTTAAATCTCGTGTAAACTCAGGGTCTCGTTCTTCAAGCGTACGTGCATCTAGGCTGCCTCAACAATTTTGAGTTTTCAGATGAAAAGAAAAACAAGAATCTAAAGTCTTACATTAATATTGCTCACCGTATTACATGATACAGTAGGTGAAAATAAAAGAGCTTAAAAATGTTCATGTCTATGTGAGATATAAACAAATGACTCTGAACATGTTTTGTTTTTTGTTGTTGTTGTTCTTGGCTTATATAGCCCAAGATTGGTTTATAAGCCTAGAATAGCAAAAGACGGTTTGCTCAGCTATCATTTATATCTAACATGTAGTATAGCGTAACAAATCTTATCAACTATAACAGAGAAAAAAACAACAGGCGGTTCAGGTTCAAGGTCACTCATAGGTCTCTTCCACAACGTTAGTACGGAGTGGGAGGCCAAGTGCATGACCCTGAACCGCCTGTTGTTTTTCCTGTAGTAGGCTGGATAAGAACAGAACCCCTGATGGTTTAGTCGTATGCAGAGCAAACTATTATTTTTACAGTCATGTAAGAAACAAAAACTTTGCATGCATAGAACTACATACTGAATTACTGCTGTACTGTTTATCAGAAGTTTGATGTGGCCACCTGACCGTACTTCATTGAAATACATTATTTGATCACCTGATAAGAGTTGGGACTATATTATAATTTCAGTTCAAACCTCAATGATGTCCATTTCCATCCACAGTATGCAAATACCCATTAACTTTTTCTAACTCAGTTATCAATTGCCTACTACTCATCTCAATTGACCAAGTCCCAATTATTCGCCCACTCTGATATTTCTTATCAGAGACTTTTCAACCTGGACGCTCCTCTTTTTGATTTCAACAAGCTTAAAATCTCTGTACCGTATTATGTAAAATTTATCTATCTTCTCCCAATTCCCCAAATCACTTAGAACTTAACTTAAACTTAATCAAATTTCACATAAAAGTCTTCTGAGGAAGTTTATTACACAACAACTGAAACTTCTAATATTTACTACCAAACTTTTTACATGCTGATCTTCAGATCGTTCTCGTTTGGGTATAATTAGCCTACTCCACCTCGGTTCTTTTAAATACAATCCTGTATTATTTCTCCCAAAAACGGAGAAATTGCACTCGTATCATTGGATTTGCAGTTTGTTCTACATACAACTTATATAAAACGTCTACAACTTATATAAATGTTTCCACGAGCTTTGTTTTTCATACTGGCATCTGTAATACCACCGTTTTCTTTTAAACCGGTTAGAACACGCAAACGAACTAGTATACATTGAAGGTTCAACTTCAAGCTCACTGAATTTTCTTTATTCATTTTGTCTCCCTGCAATACAAACAACCTTCCTTCATAAGTATTTCCTGAAAATTACCATCTACAATGGTTGACATTGGCAAGTCCAATGTCAACAAGTTTATTCTGACTTTCCTGTCCTTAACCTAACCACCGTACTTTGAATGCTATCGTTTTAAATAGTCCTTTGTATTTGGGATTACCATAATTTTTTTTGTTTACTTTAACTAACCCTAATAAGCACTTTGTGATGTCAAAACCAAGGGGGTGACAAGCGGATAAAATACCATAGGGATATCGATTTATTTATTTTGCAATTCATTTGATATTGCCCCAGTAGGGAACAAAATAAAATCATAACACTTAAAAAAGTAAATCGCCAAAATACTCCATTGCCTCAACGTCATTTATATGTTTTAAAGTTTATTATCAAAAAGTATCCATCCCCGTATCTCTATAGTACAGAACTGATTTAACTAGCTGAGTTCCAAAGAGAAGGATATGAATAAAAGAAGTTTTCTTGGAGAAAGAAACATGAGTAGCTTATCAGGATTAGTATGAAGTCGAAAACGACTAAAATAATTAGTAACCACAGCAACAGCATCATTAAATGAGAATTGCTTTGCTGTACCTTCTCAGGTGAAGTGAAATAACAAACAGTTTAATATCATCAGCATGAGCAGAAGTGGTGAAATTAAGACGGAAAAGAGAAGGCCAAAAAGAGTGCCACCTTGCGGAATTTCCACAGATACTTTTTTTTTAAATAAGGATGGACTCATTGACTGTAAAAGGATTCTGTGAAGGTGGGATTCCTGTATGAAAGAGTAAATTACTTTGTATTCCATACAATTTTTCCAATTGGCAAAGAAGCACTGATTGGAGAACAGCGTCAAATGCAGAGGGTAAATCAAGGTAAACCAGGTTAAGCTGAATCTTAGCTTATGGCATCGGACTCAAGAAGAGTAGTTTCTAGGAGGTGGTGAGGATAGGAACACCCTTCTTTTCATAGTGAATGAGAGTAAAGAAGAGAGAGAATTTTGTGAGATTAGAAGAAGCAGAATGGATCCTTGAAAATGAGACAAAGAATATACATTTTCTCATAAAAACTTCAGATACATTTCTATGATTTCCAAATGAAATTATTTATCTTCCAACCAGAAATCATTCATCTGAAACATGATTTCCTTTCAGAAATGATTCATATGAAATCGGTAAAGTCAAAGATGGTTCGATTTAAGCGAGCCAGATGTAAACCCTTTAGATGAACTATGGATGGAGTTGAACTGCAACAGATAACAGTCCAATGTCGAGACTGTCAAGAGGTCTGTAAGTCAACCAATGATCACCTTTGCGATGGCTGGCTGGCTGGCTGGCTAGCTCGTTCGATCACAAAACAAGTGTGGGAACACGTGTTTTGTGATCTGTGGATATGTGTTACTCATAACGTAAGCGCCGAAATGCAATATGTCATTAAAATTTTCTTTAGTCATTCTGGGGTAATTATTTAACTACTGTGTCACAGTATTTATCGCGTGACTAGTAATAAACAAGCGGTATCTCCCTAGAATCGTGAATAAACAAAATTTCAGCTTTCGGAGCATCGCCCGATGAAACAGTCTCCAAGTGGGATCTTCCTAAATGTAGTCGTACAATATATTAACTAAGGATTAGGGCATTATTTGTGCTTTATGGATGAACGATGGTGAAAGTACCACTTTTTTAACCAAAAAGGTTGATAAAAACCCTTGAACTTTAATCCAGATCTCTTTGGAAAACCGAGGCTACTACATGGTGGCTTCAGAGGAATGGTCCGTGATCGCATCAGTATAAACGAGACAATGGAATGGCTTCGACGGAACTTCACAAGTGGCATCATCTTGAAGATATTTCTATGAGCATGTTCTGTCGTTCTCCTATTTCTTTTTCAGTCCTTAAAGTATGTACGCTTGGAAAGAGGCAATTTTTCTTGAATGGAAAACAAACATTGAGAGAAACGTGCATTGAACAATGTCCTACTTGGAATGGTCATCAGTTCCTGCAATTCTGATCGATTTGATATTATCATGTACACAGTTATCAAAAATTGAAAATGAGAACTGCTTTATGGCCCTGTAAAAGTTAAAGTTTGATGACATAGTTTCGAACTAGTTTCTCCATAAGTAAAAAAAAAAAAAAAAAAAAAAAGCTTGATTACTGTATCTGTATCATTTATTGAGTTACGAAACTCTTCTATTTAACAAAGGAATATTTAGGACAAAACAGTAGAGAAAAATTAATGAAAATTCAAACGTGAATTTGTCTGCACGACATTGAAGAAATACATTTGATAGCAATCGGAAATAAGGGAGTTGTTATGAGTAGAGCAATGTGGATATTGAAATTTCGAGGGGTGATGATCATTATAGTATTCCACGAAGTCTAAGCAAAGATCCAGAAATAGCTTTAACGCAGGCAGAGAAGTGCGAGTAGTTTTTTTAAAATTATCTATCCTGTTGCCTGGAAAAATTAGGGCCTCAACTGGCTGCTATTTCGGCTTCAGATCCAGTAACCCCCGTTTTCTGATTTTTTCCTACATATGTGGGCTGTTTGAAAAGTAAAGTAACAGGTGCTCTCACTTTTCAAACATCCACAGTATTTTACAGTCGAGTGAATAAAGGCAGCATATACAATATGTAACGGTTCAGTTCTTGTTCAAGACGTTGTACCATTTGTTGACAGGTGACTAAACCAAGATGGCTACCCTTCCTGAAAGATGGATAAATGAAGAGTACGTGCAGCCACTCAATTTTTGCGTATCATAGGGACTAAGCCCACAGAAATTCATCAGAATTTCTTGGACAGAAATGCTAGTTTTGATACAGTCGGTCAGTTCAAACAAGGCCATCCGGACCTTGCCCCTTCTGACTTTAATTTGTTCAGGCCTTTGAAAAAACATCTGACAGGGAACCATTTCGGTGGTGATGATGAAGTTAAAGGATCCATTAACATCTAGTTTGAATGGGAATGTCTCTGAATTGTGACATTTCATTATTCTGCGATTAAATATCTTTTCGGCAAAACATCTTTTACATTACTTTTCAAACAGCCCTCGTATATTATTTTATGAAGGCAATTCACTCACCTTTAAGTCAAAGGTGAGTGAATTGACAGAATATTTCTTCACTGTCACCAGTGAAGAAATATTCTGTTCTCTCCGAATAAGCTAGATTTTTTTCTCTACCTTTAATGATTGCCTATCCCACGTGATGATATTAGACTATTATATTCAGTTGTTACAGCAGTTTGTGTCATTATTAAGTATTTGGGCAGTTGGGAGAATATATTAATAGCAGGGTTAATGATATGCGAGTTTATCTTATTCATGAGGCACACGAAGTCAGCTGAATATTTACTTCCAGATTGGTGAGGCACACACGTACAAACCACGATCAAACAGTAGGGACAAGTTGCGCGTCTACATCCACTTAAGTATGGAAGTTATTGTTTTTAAAAGTCCGTTCTACATCGTTGGTTTTCAATCTCTTTGGTGAAACAGGAACCGCAATTATCTCCAGGCGCATCTGTGTTAACCTACTTTGATAATCTGCGAAGAATAGGGAAGTGCGGAAAGCGAAAAGCTTTAGGAAAGTTTCCAATAGAAAAAATACCTCGAATTTCTTCAACTAACAGATTTTCAGAAAGTCTTAAAACCGATAAGTTCGTCTCTTGAAGATAGAAAATAAGTTAAGCCAATACATTTGCATGATTTATTACTCCATAAGGTAATTTTCGTAGGCAGCGCAGGATTGTTTTAAAGGTTTATTTTTGATTCTATAAATGCTCGAGACCACGCGACAGTTGCCTCTTTTAGCCTATTTCACTCTGCGCCTTAAAGTTTAATATTTTGGCCCCTATAAACCATTCTTTTCAAAAGGATATTTTGTTATGTCACAAAAAGGCGCATTCTTATCGTTTGAAAAAAACAAGTATCCGTTATTATATAGTTCCTTGGGTCTCTTAACTTTAAGTGTCCTCCCCCCTTTTAATTTTCCACCCAGAGTGAATGCGTATTTAGTGATTACATCGTCTGCTGTTTGTTAGTACTTAATCTTGAATGTCCTGGGATTTCCAACCCTGTGGGCGAGTTATTGTGTGCTACTAATGGGGAAGGGGGAGGGTAAAACGAAGGCCTTGACTATGAGTGGATGCGTACTCTTAAGAACTTAACCCACTTCACATTCCTCGCTATAAAAGAGGTAACAGACCACGGCAGTCATAAGAATTAGGCTTAAGTGGCACTTTTGATAAGTCGATTGTAAAACCGTCTGGATATTTGTTCTTTGAATATTTCCTGGAAGATGGAAGGAGAAGGCAGAGAAAAGGAAATTAAAGAGAAAGAAGAAATAGAGAGAAAAGAAGAATGATTGAGTTACATAAAAGAAGTGTCTGTCGGAAAATGGAAGAATAAATAAATATATAAAGACAGGATTAAATTGACCACATATGACTTATCGAAAATTTATTCGAACGGAGCCCTTCTTAGATGTTTTATGTATTTATTTAATTTTTTTCTTTGAGGATGTTCTAATAATATTCCTTTTCTATGCCTTACCCAAGGCCTGGGTTCCAATCCCAGCTTGATAGAGGGAATTTTTATAAGTTTTTTCGTATTGGCCAAGTTAGCCGGTGTCGAGCAAAACTTTGGTTGTCTTCTGGAAAATCGAGTCTTTCATCTTGCGAAACAGACAAACCGACCATTTGAATCCACACAATTTATACACTACCGACTCCTCGTGGCCTTAATTGCCTCCTCGAAAATTAAAATCACGTTCACATACATAAACATTTTTTCTAAAAAAAAAGATACAAGCATTTCCTTAAAGACCAATTAAGGTCTTACATTTTGACTTTTACATTTTGAACTTCCATATTCGCCCCTACTCCATTTCCTGCAAAAGATGGATAGGCGAATCCGAAAAAAGAAGCACCTTGTGTGCGTCTTTATTCGAACAAATAGGAGTAAAGTTTAAAAGATCTTTTTTTTTTAAATTTTTATTCTTTGTATCTTTCAACTACACAGTCAAAGAAATAACCTAAAAACTCAAATAGACATTTTATTTCAACTTTATTGTGGTAGCTGGCCGGGGTCAGACGTGTGCACTTTGTTACAATTTGATTGTATCCGCGATTATTTTTAGATTCTAAGAAAATTCTGTAAAATTTTTATTTATGGGCGCTTTCAGCGACTGTTACATTTGACCCAGCTGGAAGCCCTATTTTCACGCGAAGTTGCGTCCCAAATTCAAACATATCGGTTTGTCCCGATTTCTATAATATATTACTTTTCATTTCTAGATCTTTCTAGAGCGTTGACCTAATAATATAAAGTGACAGAATCGCCAAATTGTTGGCAGAATGCCAAATAATATTTTAGAATAATTTAAAATCAGTTACTTGAACTGATCAATGCGCGAAATACCAGATAGCTCACAGCGAGAAAGTTTTTTTGGGGAAAAAATTTTAAATAAAATAAAAGTTTATGCAAAAGTTTCTCAAAATGTAGGAGTTAAGGAGTTTAGGTGGGGAGAGAGAGAGAGGAGGGGGGGGAATCTTTTTTATCTTCATTATCAAAAGACGAAATCGGAAACAATGAAAATTACGTTGCTCAGCAACAGTCAAATTGTGCATCTGTCCTTTGGACGATGGAGCACGTGACCAAAATGTTATTTAAATACATGTTGTAGTGGGATCTTTATGTGAAACATCCTTGGGAGCACCTACAACCGAGTAAATCTGATCAGTCACGAAACATGCATCACGGAAGTGACGTCATCCGTTGCATCCGACAGAGGCCCAAGATCCAAACCAATAGTCTAATTACCCATTTTATTGTAGACATTTGTTGAACAGTATGACGTCACAATTATACTTCCTACAGTACTAATGCAACAATACAAATCTTTGTCAACAATTTATTTTATCGTCTCGCATTTTCGTTACATTCCATTGTTATTTCGTAATCGATATATGCAAATCAAAACACCTAAAAGAAACAGAAATATTTCTCATAAAACCATCTATCGCGCGTGCTCGGCACACGTACCATTTTATTATTATATTTTTTTTTTTCAGCATGATATTCGTTGTTCAGTGTTATTTTTAGGCCGAAATAATCGGAAATCTCTTGGCAATCTTTTTGTTCGGCGCGAAATAATTCAATATGCGAGCATTTGTGAAAGTAAAAAGAGTGGAAATTTGTAATAAGAATAATTGTACTGCGTGAGGTTTAGGCAGTGTCATTTCTCTCGCTACAGCGTCTAAACAAATTTGTTTGGATTTAGAAGATGAAGCGAAATAGCACTTGGGCTACAATAGCGAGGTACAGATTGTAAGAAAGTCAGATAGTTCAGTCATCTGCTGTTTTTTTTTTTTTTTTCTATAATTTTTAATGCTTTCTCTCGATTTCTTTTGATATGAATGTTGCAGCGCAGTAATGAAAGACTGCGATTTCTTCCTCAGTTCTGCTTTATGTGATTCGGCGCTCTTCTGCAAGCTCCATCTTCTAAAGCTAAATAATATAACACGCAATTGGCCGTTGCTAAGCAACATAATTTTCATTGTTAGAGTTCGTCGTTTTTCCTAAGCATAATTTTCATTGTTGCAATTCGTTCCACTTTATCTTCGAAAGCTGAATAATACAATACTCAATTGTTGGCGGAATAATACGCTTTTTATTCTTGAAGATTCGTTACAATTCTTTTTCTATGTTAAATAATTCAAATGCAGTGCTGGCTCTGCAGCAAGTAAGGGGATATCTGTGGAGTACGATAAAGTTTCAGGTCGTGCAGCCTTATACATGTAAAATTGCCACTTACGTGAATAGACCTGTTTACATTTTGTATTCATTCGCACATACACACACACACACATTGGGAAAATTTGAAGTTCAGTTCAGTGGCCGAATTAAAAAAAAAAAATGAGATAGTGAAAAAAAAAAAAAAAAAAAAAGACTTATAGGCTAAATATACGAAAATATAGTTCCAATCTTCATTCAGTCAATTTTAAACACCTCCAGGCTTCCGTGATTGACAAGTAGTTCCTCCACTTGTCACTAGTTTGGACACGGGTTCTATTTACGTCTACTAGTGGTGGAGTTTCTAAAGTCCTCTTCAATCGGGGCTGTAGCTAGTCGATCTCAGGCTGAGGAAGCAAGGTTCCCCCATGAGTTATTCCCGGTTTTTTAGTTCACTGAATAGAAATCGGCAGTTAACATAATAAATATTAATGTATTTATTTATTACTAATACGCAAATGCAAGATAATCAGTGGCGCCACCTGACGGGGATTTGTGAAACATTGGATTTATTATTTTACTTTATTATTTTTTTTCCCAAGGTTGGTCAGTTGTTTTGAATTTCTGAGAGGCAACTCAGGCCATCAGGTGTTGGTGTATCGTCTTTTTGCTGTCTCGAGGGGTACTGAATTGCGAATTGTAGCTGATTCTTGCCATTGCATGGCAACAAATGATGTGTGTAGCTGATAAATTAAGCAGTTTTGTTATTCTTAATATCCGAGAAGAAAACTGGTTATGTGATCATTGTACTTTTGCCTATCGATATATAAAAAGTATGAGTGTTATGATGGAGGGGGAGGGCTGTAACAAATGGTTCTTTTAGTAGTGCACACTACGGCTTCGCTGTTCGTTCTCTCGGTTCAATATAGAGCAGCGGCGACGCTGTTAATGTCATTAGGCTTAGTACAATAGAGGCCAATATCTTGTAACCGTATATTGAGCGGCCGGTGAGTCAGGTTACTTCCATTTCTTCCCCGGAATGCCTCCCTCTGCCCGAGCGAGTGACAGATTACACAGGAGATCACTGCGAAGTGACGACAAACTCAGAATGTCTATGCTTGTTTACTCTGCGCTCCGTGCCCCCTCTCCCGCTAGTCCTACAGGGCATAATGGGAGCTTCCGGCTTCACAGAAGGATTCTGGATGACCGAGCGAAACGCTAGCACCATCTGTAAGGCGAGAACTTGCGGACCCCCAGCTTTTCCATTTCTCCTGCACTTGTGTTGCGGCCGTCGGGTAAATAACCACGAGAGGACGTTCTTGATGTATTGGCGTCCGTTTGAAACGCGTGCACAGCGTCTACTGGCGGAAATGTTTTTCCTGCAGATTGGATGCAGACATCAGAAGCGTGATAACAATGGTTTCATCAGACACTACACATTATTGGTAGGTTCTTCCAGAGAGAGAGAGAGAGAGAGAGAGTGGGGGGGAAAGAAGGAAAGAAAGAATAAAAAAAGAGGGAGAGCACGCACGCACGTGAGCTTTAGTCACTATTGTTAGAAAGAGAAGAGGCATACAGAGTTGGAGAAAATCAGCTTTAAGGGAGGGGGAAGGAGATGCGGGTGGGGGGTGTGCCTGTCAATTTCTGCTTCTATGCCAGCAGAAGGGATTTGCAGCCAAAGCTTTTAGCAAGCTAGTTTCTGCAGCCTCTAATGACACTTGTGAGTAAGTGGCCTAAATGTGGGGGAGGGAAAGAATGAGGGGGGAAGGGAGGGGATTGGCGGCCGAGACACACCGGCGGCGTGCAAACACAGACCCGTAACCAGCTTTTGCTGATGGCCTCTTATCTTATTACTCCAAAAGAGCTGCATTAGCGAACTCTGCCAAAAGCACTGTTTCAAGGAGAGCTAAAGGGGGGACGGGGGAGGAAGGAGGTGAATGTGTGGGTATAGAGAGAGAGGGGGGGGTGGAAAGTTAGGCTGGGCTTTTAGCCGCTGTGGCCGTCACTTTTCGTTGGAAATTTGTCCGCAGCTGTGAATGTCGTATTGTCGACGATACCCCCGTAGTTTATTGGGTTGCTGATGCCGGGAGATGTAAGTGGGTGAGGGAGAGAGAGTAGACTAACAGGTCTAGCCTCCCCTTGCCTCCATCCGTGGTGTTTGTATAAGAGAGCGAGAAACAAAGCGAGAAACCTGAAATGGACTAATGGCTCAAAGGCTGCCGGAATAAGAAGTTGTTGTTCGCTCTCGGTGTGACTCGGCATTTACTTTTTTGATTTATATAACGTCTCGAGACTGTCGTCTTAAATTTCCCCGTTGGATATACGCGCGGTGTTTAGATGCACGCTGCCTTGGCGGCATTATGGCCATTATGAGACCACGCATTTGGTGAAGTGTCTGTCTACATACGTCACGTTCTATGATGATGTTGGACTCCTCCATGACTCGTCCATCATTAAATAGTGCAGCACGTCTTGCGGTATCTTAGAATTTTTAGTAGTTTCTGCTTCCCAAGGGTTTTTTTAAGAACACGAAGTATGGCTGCACCAGGCCGGAATGTTGCTAATGTTGGATATTGTCGGGACGTAATGCCGTTCGTTTAGAACATTTTTATTCAATTTAGATTTAGATATGCGTATCACTTACGGGCAGGGGCACGCCTGCCCGAGGATGCATTTCGAGTAACTGCGAAGCACGTAGATGAAATAAGGATCCACGAAATTGCATATTTATCTCGTTTAAAACAACAAAAACTCCTTTTAGGGCTTTGAGTTATGGAAATGGCTGACACAAAATTCACTGTATTGTAATTGTTTACCGACTGCAGCGAAACCACTTTAAAATGCTTAAAATTACGCAACAAGACTTCTTGGGAAACATGATTTAACAGGCGTTTAAAGTCTTCTACTCCCTTACTTATGGTCTCGGGAATGAACTTTCTTCAAAGCAGGTTTATGCCAGGAGATTTCGAATAACGAAATTTTCGGATTCCCCCAGTCCTTTTCTTCTTTCGAATCAAGTAAATATAAATCGAATGCTGTGGATAAGATATAATATTTATAAGCACGTGTGCTAATAATCTAAAATAGCGCAGGGGCCAGAAGATGCTTCTTAAGTACACGCAGCATTTGTTGTCCTCTGGGGACGGAACTCATTCCTCAAAGTATCGAGACTTATTTATACTAAAAATAACAAAACAAATCTTCTGTATATGCTCGTGGATCGCCATTTAGGGTCAGAGGAGTTTATAAGACAGAAAGATCTTACCGTATTTGTACCTTCCGTTATCTCATCTCACTTCTTTCAAGTATTTGTCCAATCTCCTCCTGAATTCAGAAAACCCTCCATCTACAAGAATAGGTGGGTTTATTCCAACAATTTGGACACCTCTTCTATAAGTATCTTCTCTCAATTCAAATTTACCCTTCCAATGATCCTTTGGAAGGTCACTCGAATAAGTGTAAAGATGCCCTAGCGTTTAGTTTACCCAACTCTTTTAACGTCCTAAAAACCCCAATGCTAACAAACCGCAGATGTCTGGTTCCCCAACACTACAACTTAGAGAAGTCAATCTTTATTATCACTCTTCTTCCAAGCTTATTGTTCTTTCTTTGTATCTTTTACACCAAGTCCCATTCTTTCTTATAATAGCGTTTGCAATTATGGAATGATCATTGGCAGAACCCCATAAGCTATCAAAGTGTCCTGTCTGCACTGTTCTGAGACTTCATATCAGAACTTCTGACATCCATTTTGCTTTACCTTCAACAAATATCCTTTTGAAAAAACAAAAACGCTTCCAATTTCCATTGCCGGTAAACAGTTGTTGTTGAGGCCGGTACATAAAGGCGGTTCTAAGAGTGAAGTTGGTAACAACTGACTGGTTAGTCTGACTTTAGTGGTAAGGAAAATCTTAAGAGGCAATGATTACAAATGCAATCCGGGGACATTTATATAGATATGTCATTCTGAATAACACGCAACGTGGTTTTGTTAAGGGAAAGTCATGTTTAATTAACGTAGTGGGCTATTTTGACACAGTTACTCATGAGCTGGATGTAGGGACCAATTTCGACATAGTTTATTTGGATTTTAGCAGAGAATTTGACCCAGTCCTTCATGAGAGGTTACTGTATAAGCTGGAACAGGTTGAGATTACTGGAAAGATTCTCGGATAGATTGCTGGTTGGCTGCACGGTAGAAGGTTGTGATTAATAGTTATCTTCTAATTAGTGTAACATCGGTGGGGTCACCCAAGGATCGGTTCTTGGACCACTGTTGTTTTTTATTTTCATAAATGACATCGACGAAGGGATAGATGGCGTGATGAAAAAAATTTTAGATGACTTAAATATTGGTCGTTAATTATCAGTGACAAGGAATTCATCCTTCAGGATGAATTGAACAGGCTTCAAAGATGGTAAGAGAAGTGGCAGCTATGTTTTAATGCAGCAAAATGCAAGGTTTTACCCTTGGGAAATAGCAATCCCAAAATAAATTATACACTTGGTGGGGTTGAATTAAAAATAGTAGAGGAAGAGAGAGAGAGATCTGGGGGTTACGATACGGGCAGATATGAAGTTTTCTGAGCAGTGTAAACAGGCAGCCATAAAAGCCCATGGTGTCCTATCGATTTAACGAACGCTATCCTGCAGAGATGGGGAGGTCATAATCCCACTGTGCAAGGCAATTGTAAGAACACATTTGGAATGCTGTGACCAAGTAAGGAGACCTCATCTAAAAAAAGACATTGAGCTTCTTGAAAGTGTCCAAAGACGGACAACTCGAATGGTGTGGTCGGCAGAAGGACGACCGTACGAGGAAAGACTCCGATTATGTGGTCTACAGAGCTTGGCAACCAGGCACCTCAGAGGTGACCTGATTGAGGTTTATAAGGCTCCGACAGGGATTAATAAAATGAACGAAGGCGGAATTTTCATTGTTATAAAGAATTCCGGAACTAGGGGTCATAAATTAAAATTACAGGGGTTGAGGTTTAGATTAGATTGTAGGAAGTTTTGGGGTATGATTATACCAACTGCCCTTTCCATACCAATAAACTAATTGAAATATTTCACTTGGAAAGGTATCTTATTTTAAACCGCTACTTAGTACTATTCCAGTAATGTCCTTCTGGAGTTTGATCAAGATATTGATCTGCTGTTCAGGCTGTATGTCTGTGAAAGCATTTATTGTAGTCATCACAGTTATCTGGTCTGTTAAATGCTCCTACGCATCAGACTCATGCAAACTTTGTCGAGTTAAATAAAAAAACATTATATAGCATGTTTAAGCCTTATTGTTTTTCAAAGACAGGCAGGTAGCCTCTTTCCTCTGACTTATTGGCTACTGCACCATGTGAGTTCATGGCTGTCGTTTACTTCGCATGCCAAATCGATCCATCAACACAGACTTACTGTGATTAGCCTCGACAACACAGTAAGTCTGTGCTGGCGACGCTGAGCGCATGCTCAATAACTGCTAGAGTCGGAAATAAATAATAATAAAAAAAAAACGTATTGTCGTTTATTCTTTGAAAGTACTTCAAGATAGCTTCAAGGCGCCCTATACCACTATTATCATTACTGACTTGCGTGCCGGTCCTTACCCATAACTTATTTTGAACTGATTTCGTAAAAATTAAGAATGAACGTGATATCCACTAATATTTCAAAACATCAGAAAGAACAGCAGGTTAGGTCATGTTGTTTTGATTATTTAATTAACATATAATCATGCTTTTAAGTATTCTGGACTCAACCTGGACCAGTAAAATTCTAGTGAAATCACTGGAATTTTACTGCTCCGAAAGTTCGCGAGCCACTTGTGTAAACTATTTGATACACCTGATCAACGGAATATGCTAATATTACCAGTCTCTTCCATCTAGACGTTGAACCACGGGTATTGAAAGTCAAATTGTCATCCACACCTCTTACCATTTCCTCCACCAACCCAATTTCTCCAACAAGCATGATGAGTCGTTACTTTAGGTTGGTTTTTCTGTGCATTGAGATTGCAATCTCTGAGAAAATAGCAGGATCCATCGGTTCTGACAATCCGTTTCTTCCTTCAGAGCCCATGTCTAGTGATTCTTAGCCCATGACTATGGTTTCTTTCTGTACATGCAGAGAATAGCAATTTGGACTATAGCTCGACTAATCGTGTGCATGGTTGTACAGGGATATTAGGTTAGCTAGTGTGGTCCCTTTATGAGCTCGTATGATTCTTTCTAACCTCTGCTCGTTTTCCTGGCTATGAGCTACCCATAGTCGTTTCCGCTGTGATACTGTCACTCAGAAGTCTTGACGTTGGAGATAATGAGAAGGCAAGGCCATGGTCGGTAGACTTGACAAGAGGAGACACGTGGCAAAACAAGACTCAGTCGGATTGGTGCCAAAACCACATGAAGAAGATAAAACATGTATCTTCAACGATGATAGGTTCTGTATACAAAGTAGGGTAAGAACATGAACGTAAATCAAGAATAGGTTCTGTTCGAGGCAGGTAACTCAATTATAAAAGACTGCATTGAGTTGTAAAGCAGATATTGTAATAGTAGACAAGGCAGTTAGCTGGCGCCGTCTGTTAAAGATTTCTTTGGCAAATTCTTGGAAGATTTCAAAAGGTTCCTTATTTGCAATTAAATCATGTTCATTTCCAGGAGAAAAATGTTGAGACGTACTTGAGATTTGTTGCCAAAGGCCTTGGTAGATTGTACAATAATAAATCACGTGCGGCCAGTCCTCGATGCCATCACATAAGCAAGAGTCTGTAGACGTGAGATTAAACTGTAGGAACTTCGTATTCAATGATCCGTGTCCTGTTATTAAGAATGATGTGCAGAGACCGGGGAAGAACCATTTATGCACAAATTTCTGTACCAACCTAAAGCATCGACTCATCATCCTTGTTGGAGAAACTGGGTTGTGTAGGAAATGGTAAGGGGTGTGGATGACAATTTGACTTTTAATACCTGCGGATCAACGTCTAGGCGGAAGAGACTGGCAATATTAGCATATTCCGCTGATCAGTTGTGTCAATTAGTGGGTAGATCACTCGCACACAAGCAAGACTTTTGTAGATTTATTGGATGATTGTTTTCTACTGAAGCATGTTCGAGTGGCAGCCAGAGAGTAATACTATATTCTTGATCTGGTTATCAGCAGTGATTATTCGTGCATTAAGAATTTGCAGATAGAGGAACCACTAGGTGGCAGTCATCACAGTGTACTGATGTGGGATTTACTTAAAGATGTAACTACCATCTGGGGTAAAGGGAAGGGTTTTTCTTTTGTAAAGGTGACTACAGTGGTCTCAGACAGTTTTTAAATTGTATACAGTGGGACCAACTGATGATGTTACCAACAGCAAATTCTAAATGGGAAGCATTCATGGAAGTAACTAGGCTTTTCATACCAACTGAGAAATATTGGTATGAAATAAGTCAGATGAACTGATGAGACTCGTGGCAGAGAAGAAAAATGCGTGGGATGCATATAAATTATCAGGAGATACAGATGCCTATGGAAGATATAAGCTAGTCTGTAATCAAGTCACAAAGGAGGTTAGGCAAGCGAAGGCAGATTATGAGAAAGCTTTGGCAGAGGATGCAGAGAAAAACAGCAAAGACTTCTTTACTCTAGAAGGCAGGGAATGAATTAGGTTGGTCCACTTGATATCGATGGTTCGACTGTTGATGATGCTGCTCAGGTAGCTGACAAACTGAATGGATATTTGCATCTACATTCACACATGAAGAATTCTGTAGGGAAGTGGAGGACAGTAGCTTATTAAACTCTAAAAGGAGTTTAATGATTTTGTAATAACTGAGAGCAAAGTGGAGGAGAAATTGTTGAAGTTAAACATAAGAAAGGCACCTGGAGTGGATAGGATCTTCCAGTTATATTAAAGGAGGTGGCAAAGGAAGTAAGCAAACGGTGAGCCATAATTATGAGAACGTTCTTGGGCTCGGGGGAGGACCCCACGGATTGGAGATGTGCAAATGTATCCCCAATTCACAAATGGGATTGGGGTCAAAGGGTGACGCCAGTAGTTACAGACCTGTTAGTTTAACTTCTGTTCCAGGGAAAATAATGGAGCCTCTGGTTAAAGACGCATTGCAGGATCATCTAGACAAGACTAATTCAGACACAGCATGGGTGTGTTAAGGAGAAGTCTTGTCTGACTAATTTGATTGGATACTATTATATGGTTACAAGGCAACAGTATGCAAAAAATAATTTTGATATCATATATTTGGATTTCAGGAAAGCTTGTCATACTGTTGCGCATGGAAAACTACTGTACAAATTGGAGCAGTATGGCATTAAGGGCAAATTGCTACAATGGGTAAAAGGGTGGTAATTAATGGATACAACTCTTCGTGGGCTAATGTTATTAACAGAGTTCCCCAGGGTTTGGTGATGTGCCCATTGTTGTTTTGTATATTTATCAATGGTATTGATGAAGGTATATCAGAGTTAATGTCCAACTTTTCAGACGATACAAAGGTTGGCAGGGTTGTTAATGACAGTACACTACTGCAGCAGGATGTAGAAAAGTTGGGAAGATGAACTGAGAAGTGGCAACGGAAGCTGAATATTGACAAAGGCAAAGTACTGCATATGGGTAGACGCAACCCCAGAGAAACGTACCAACTGGGTAGTACTACACTCAGGGTGGTAGACAATGAAAAAACCTAGGGGTAATTGTGCAGTCAGTATGAGGTTTTTTGAGCAGTGCAGACGGGCTGCCAGAGCAGGTCATGGGGGTCTTGTCAATGATATACAGGAATTGTGCTAGTAGGGAAAAGGAAGTGATTATCCCTTTGTATAAGGCAATGGTCAGGTTACGCCTTGAGTACTGCGTACAGGTCTGAAAGCCTTATTTTAGGGAGGATGTAGGGTCGTTGGAACGAGTAAAGAGAAGGGCAACAAGATTGGCGAGGGGAACGAAGGGGTGCTCTTCTACGAAAGGCTTAAGTTCTGCTAATTGCAGCGGCTGGTGACTAGGCACCTGCGAGGTGTCTGACTGAGGTGTATTAGGCCTTGAATGGGTTGAGCACGCTCAGTGCTGATGACATTCTTCCTCTTGCTCAGATTATGAACCCGAGAGGGCAGAAATTCAAATTGAGAAAGGACAGTTGTAGAATAGATGTTCGGAAATTTGCTTTTAGTGGTTGATTGCTGGAACAAACTTCCATCAATCATTGTGGAAGTTGATAGCTTAAATAAATTCAAGGAAGAACTGGACAAAGTCTTAGAGCGGATTGTTGTGTGAAATGGGATTTTTTTTTTTTTTTTTTTTTTTTTTTGACTGATGCTGTGTAAGCTTGCTTTCTTGCATTACATGCCTCTACTTAGGCTAATGCTAATGTTGGAACAGGTAAAGGAAATGTGAGGTATAAATGGCTTAGTAACCAATACCTTTGGTAGATAAGGATAACCTGGATTGCCAACACTTGGCGAGCAGATTTCAGCATTTCTTTTGAAATGAAATGATGCCAAAATTGGCGACACCCTTTGGATTGCTGTGAGGAAAGGGGATATGTGTGTGTTCGAAATAAATTGTCTACTCAGTGGAAAGTTTATTTCACTGAGTGGCACAACTCGGTGGGTGGACAATTTGATCAACAAAATATGTCGATGGGGAAAAAATACTAAAACACATGTGCTAATTTAAAAAAAAGGTTCTTTGAATAAATAATGAACATGAACTTAAAACGATGACTGATTGAATCTCTTAGTCACATTCAAATACTACTCAATTACTGGGATTGGCCAAAAGAAACAGATTTATATACCTGTTCAACACACCACTTTGTTCCCTCAGCTTTTTATCCACCTGCTCGGATAGCAGTGAATGCAATCGCCATCCTCCCAACATCCAGAGGAAAACTCCTGGGTTCAAATCCCGTGAATGAAGAGAGGAACTTTTATAGGATTTTTCTTCAAAAATTAGCTGAGTTAGTGGGTCTACACAATATACCGAAGTCTTACAGCCTTCGTTGCTTTGGCGCTTAACACACGCCTAATCTAACCTTTATATCCCTACGACTCCAAAAACAAAAAAAGAAGCGCATGATAGTTGGCGACGTCACAAAGGCTGTAAGGCCGACAGGTATCTTTAAAGCTTTTGCGTTGACACCTGGCTTGGCTGGTATGAAATCCCGTTGTGACATCAGACCACGGAAGGAGGCGTTTGTTCACGAAGGAAATAGAGGCGAGGGGGGAAAGGGGCGGGGGGATAATGTAGGAACATTAGTCGTACCATTTCGTTCTGATTTCCTTCTCTGTCTTTACACAGGGGTGAAATACTGCTGGAGGAAAAGAAATGCAAGGAAGTTGATAAGAAAACGCAGTGCTACTTTGTCCCTTCGCATTAACGACTTAAGAAGGGGAATACTAGATTAGTCATGGTTTACTCTTCCACAAGTAAGTAGCTTGTGGAGAAGCAATTACCGCTGAGTCGAGGCTATTTTGAAGGGGGAAATATTTGTAGATCCGATAGTGGAAGTATTTGCTCGGCAACCAGGAGATGGGCTCTTTAGTAGTGCGTGTGTCCCTGACACAGGGTCTCGTGTCAACAGCATCCCTAGTTTTGAATGTATCCTTTATTTTCTTAAGGTAAACTCCATATAGGAAATACTCCATTCCACGCAGGATTTAATTACCATCACTTTCGGTGCTGGTCGTCGAAGTACTTCGCTTTGTGCTTGAAAACTTTCCCAGAAAGTGAGCTTAAATTGAATTAAATACAGCGGGTACGTTGAAAAGGATGAGTAATGCGTTTGTATTTACTTATGTGGACAGTTATTACTATAAGTGGAGTAATAATTACTACTAATATTTTGATGATGATAATAATAGCGCAGGTTGAACACAGGACCAGTAACTGTCCTTCGGTTTGTTGTTACATCTGTTGATGTGCGTGCAGAAAGATGAATTAAAATTATTAGCATTTGCTCGCAGGATTACTTTTGTTTAAAGTAAGTTTTCTTTCAGTTGGACACGTCCAAGAGGGCTTGAGAGTTAGTCTATACACCCAAAAAACGTGTAGATGTAACAACCTTTTTATGAATTTCCAGTGTATTTGGATTATGATATTATAAATAGTTTTAAATCGGTTTATTTTTAGTGTCTTTTAATATACCACTACAATATTTTATATCATATATCAATACATATTATATTGATTTACTTTTAATTTTTTAAAAATATCTTTACGTTTTTAGTAATCATTTTCATTCCTTCCATGTTTAACTGATTACTCCGAGGTTAACAAATCAATTACCACCTCCCAACCTAATTCGTATAATATTATCTAATAATAAAAATAATTTGTGTTTTTTATGGGCGAATTTTTATATCTTTCTTTCTAGTTGGCCATGTTGTTTTAATAATCGTTGTTACTAAATAATCAATCCTTAGATTTTTTTAAAATACATTATTTTTTAGAAGAAGAAACGATCCAAGGAGGACTTTTTCCTGCTAATAATAAAACAAGCCAAAATATTCCTACTGTTTCCATTCTCACAAGGTAACCATCCACTTCCACTCTGAACTGTCCACACTCACCGCCCCTGACATGAAGCAACTAATACTAGTGTTCGGTAATCCACTGTCCGAAGGTGGACTTCATGAGGTCCAGTCTTCTGTTTTTCTCTTGAGATTCGTGTCTTGCCCACTAGAGGAAACTAACCTTCTTCATTTATTTTACTCAACCCCTTCATCACCCTTAGATGTCTGTTGTTATACTTTCCAGTCCACGCCTTCTAAGCAGTTCTTCATATGTGCATCGATTTGCGCTCATCACTAATCTGTCTCCGTTCTTTGAACTCTCACCAGAAGCTGTCTTTTTTTTTTTAGGGTCGGTCTCCAGTCCTGAATACTGTACAGTATTACAAATGCAGTCTAACTATTGTTTTGTGTAGACAGACAAACCGTCTTTCTTCCTACGTGCAACGGTCCTATAAAAATCATAGACAGGACACCATGTGCCTTCCTATCTGCCTGTTTACACTGCATGGAAACTTTCATATATTCTCTCACCCATGACCAATGACCCCAGGATTTCTGTTCCCAAACGCATAACCTTACATTTAGAATCATTAAACTTTTGTTGCCAATTTTCGGACCACATAGACAATCGATCCAAGCCTTTTTGAAGCAGTATGGCCTAGCTGAAATTGTTAACCACTCTTCCTACCTTCAAATCATCACCAAACTTTGACAGCTTCCCTTGGATACTATTCTGAAATTATGAAAATTAGAAATAGGAGCTCTGAGAGACTACGCTGGTCCAACCCCGAAGACTAGAAATTTATGATAATCCTCTTTCCTATCTTTTAGCCAGCTTGTGATCCACTGGAGGATCTTACCAGTAACTCCAACTTCTTCCAGTTTATTTATCAGTCTCTATATTGGACAATATCAAAAGCTTGACCTCACCTTAACGAATCCATGCTGTGGTTTATCAAGGATACCATTTTGTCGAGATGGTCCTGAATACCATATTTAAACATAGACTCCACGATCTTTCTAACCACAGAAGTCAGACTCACCTACCTCCTCTTTGGCACCATTTTTGTGGATTGATGAGACATTAGCACTTCTTCCGTCTAAGGGGATCTTCCCGGAGTGTAATGGCATTCAATTAAAAATTCTAACGGTGCGGTGGTACATTCACGCGCAGCCTTTTTAATTATAAGCGAATATGCACCATACTTCCCTGGAGCCTTGTCCTCCTTTAAGCTCAGCAACTCTTTTTAACTAACGCTTCTCTAAGATCGTTAATATCACTTATTTTATAGCAATCAGGCTCGTTAACATTCCTCAGAGAATCGAGCTTGCTTTTGACTAAAATTTACTTTCTAATATCATCACTTAGAAAACAGAAATAAGGGGTGAATAAGGGGGGGGGGTGAAATGTAAAAGAAAGTTAGATGATGCATGGGACAGTGAACAGAATGGGAATGTATTAGAAAATGATATCCAAAGGAGTAACGCTTTTCATCCCGAATTACTATCAGCGACGAAGGACCCAATTAATGCAATCAATGTTCCTTTTGTGGGACATTTGAGCGTTGAAATCCAGGTGTGCTGGAATGGCGTCTTAAGTCATTTCGGTCTGTTGGTCAGCTGATAAATAGAACTGCACTCGGAGTCCTTTTTACGATTGGTCTGTTCCACCTGGGAGTGCGCATTCAGGCAGCGATGGAAATGTCTAATATTGCAGAATATCCTCGAACGCGGTGACAGTCCAAGCAGGGCCTGTGAGTGGCTGTAAGGTCTTTGTTTCGGAGATATTTTCTCGATAGCAACACCGCCTTACATTCGAATGAAGGATTCTGCCGCTTACAGCAACCCCGAAAAATCAAACACTCGATGAAAACCAACTCGCCCTTTATCTGTGGAGCAGCCGATGAGTCATGGCACCAGTTACGTAGTGCCGCGCGACATGCTGCGGAATATCACGTGTCAGGTCAGGCGCGTTAACAACCGATTATTTACTTTCTGGCTTGCCTGTGGACCGTGAATTATCCTTGCTCGCGAAGAACAGTAGCCGTGCCAACAAACGCCAACGAACGGTGAGAAACGCGCGTTGAGCGTTCGCGCTTGGCTGCGCGGGAGGAACGCGCTGCACGTGGTAGCGGGTGGCCTGCCAGATAACAGGCTGCCGCCTGAGTAATAGTATTCATTGGGGCAATACCGTGTCAGATCGATTTGAACGCTGAATATGTGCTCAATCATTTTGCAAGCGTCTGCTCTGATTTGGCACAGAAACCTGCGACGAGGCTAGGCCCAGGGTGACGTATAGAGAACCTTATTACGTGCCTTGGCCATGGCGTCCGCTTCACTACCCTCCTCCTGATGGGTTTCCGGTTGGCTTCTCGAGTCGCAGATCGGCTAACAGTAGGACCTGTAATAGTCCTTCGCCGGTTGCCATTATTTTACCATTGGGGATCGGCAACGACAGAATCCATTTAGAGAGCTTCCGTGTTGCGGAATAACCCCAGTTTCTTTATCCAGAATAAATCGCTCGGATTTTGTTGCCCGGCTTCGAACACTGGCGTTCTTAAAACTCCAAACATCTTACGAAAACCCCATGTGTCAGTTTTTGACAGGACTGCAGGCTCCGTTGGCGAGGAAGGGCCACACAGATGAGAATAAGGTTTATACAGCGGTAAACTTTTCCTTCTTTTCTTATTTGAACTGTTGTTGTACTTTTGTAACTGATTTCCCTCATCGCCACTCAAAGGTAAGAATGGATTTGTTCCTGAAGCTCGCTTCTAGCATCGTATTTGACGGTAAACACGACCTTCGATGCATTGTTACATTGTCGACTCCGTGAATACTGTAGGTGACAGACGTTGACTAAATTGTCCTGTATTCTTCGGATCCTGTCAGATGTCTCAGTCGTTCATGACATCTGATTAAAATCTGTCGTGTTGTACTGTCACGCTGGCAGAGACATCTCTAGACACTGTCTCGTACCCTTTATAAGTTTTACTGCGAAGAAGTAGCAATCCTTAGGTTACTGAGTTGTCACTTGATGGATTCTTTCTCTTACCGGCAGTCACGCTGAAGGAACGAGGATGTAAACAAATTAGTTCGATTATTTTGAATTCTCTGAGGTCCGATTCAAAAGAGTTTTCATCATTCAGGCCAGCAATATGTTGACATTTGTAGCCGATGAGCGAATAGCCACAGTCTCTGGTTGTACTTACCATACATTCATAGCTGCTTAATACGGTGGTTTTAAAAAGCATTAATAACCACACGATGTCTGCGTGTTGAATCTCGTGCTGATGGTTGCTGCATCTAGAAACTCCAACAGCACGCTAACCCTATTTACGCAGTGCTAGAATCTGATACGCTCTACTTTATGCGCTTGCCTTACGCAAGGCTTCCATTTAAGGCGCAACCCACTGGTTGAACGATGTCCACCGAAGGTAACTATGGCAACAGAGCTCAATATGTTCTTGGACATAAGATGTTTTTCGACTGGTGGCAGAAAGCTGTTTCATAATGGCTGCAGTGGAATTTGAGAAGTACAACATTCATTAGTGCGCTGTGAAAAACCTTGTATAAAGATACTGGAGTTCAGATGAAACATAACTTTATATCATCCCCCCTCTCGTTAGCCCTCGCGGGTAGCTAATGGAGTGGATATAATCATCATCCTCCCACAATGAGTGGAAAAGGCATGATTTTGAATCCCGTCAACAAAGAGAGGAATTTTTATGAATTTTTTTTCATTCACAATAAACTCTCTGGTTCTGGGTGGTAACTTATTCCAGTAGTTTATTTCTCTTTGACTAAGGCAGCTTTTGACGTCCAGTCTGCAATTACCTTTGTTTAATTTGACTCTGTGTGTACCAAGATAGCGTCACCCTAGTAAGAGAAAATATGCCTCCATTATTAAATTCTCTCGGTATTTTTAAGGCCTTGAAAAACCTTAATTAGATCACCAAGAAGATACCAACTTTGCAAACATTGTGGCTAGCAGAACTGACGTCTGTTTTCTTAAGAATATCTTCGTGTAAGAATAATGTAAGTCTTATTGTAGCAATATGCCCAGGTCCTCGTTGTTAACAACCCTGTTCACCTTAATATAATCAGAAAATTTTGACATAAAACTACCAACCACACCAACGTTAGTATTACTAATGAATATTAGAAACTATATCAAAGTTAGTCCTTCATTTCAATACCTTTTTGACTAGCTTTTACAGACAGTATACATGGAGCTATATAGCCTTAGTTGCTGATGCTCCTAAAACCCCCACTATAACAACCGCAACAACTGCATTTGTTAGATCTCTTGTTAATCTGTAGTTATTCTGAGTATCTTCTGCTCTAATGCCAATTTTACTAATTATTTGGTCATCCATATCGGTTTCCACCTTGTACTCTACCTAAAACGGTGTGAAACGTTCAGTCCTGAAACATTAGTAGTGGGGCAAATGATGCAAAGAAGCAAGCTTGTACAGCATTAAGACATGAGATAAAAATCCCATATCATCTTCCATCCCCTTTAATAATTTTTCTAAGTCTTCATTAAATTTATACAAACTACTCACCTCCACAACACCAAACAGAAGTTTGTTCCAACAATCAGCCATCTGCCTGAAAGCAAACTGCCGAACACGTATCCCGCAACCACCCTTCCTCAATTTGAATTGGTAGCAACAGTAAGGATGCCATTAGCATTTACTTTACTTTTTTTTAAATCAGTTTAAAGCCTGACACACTTCAATCAGGTGCTCTTGCAGTTTCCTCGTTTCCAAGCACTAATTTGCAGAACCGAAGTCTCTCTTGGTAAGAGTACCCTTCTGTGTCTCTGATTAACCTTGTTGCTCTTCTCTGCACTCGTTCCAACAGTTCACATTCTTCTAAAAATCAGGCTTTCAGACCAATGGCTTCCACCAATTTTTTCTGGACAGTAATGGGGCTTTATTTCTTTTTTGCTGTTCACGGGTTTTTAAATATCAGGGTCGGAGTCTTTCCTGAATAGAGCTGCATCCCCGAATAAAGCGATGTAAATGATGCGGTTGCAACCTTATATTCCTAACCTTTGACTCTTTGTTTCACTTAATAGGTTTATGCCAATCAAAGCCTCGTTTAATTTTGGCTTGTTGGTTCCACCTGAAAGGCTAGCGATTGCCTGGAAATATAGTATGAGCTTGCCAGACTAGATAAATCAAATCTTCCAAGGACCATTGGTATCTTCTCGTCCTGCCAACAGTGATTTCAGAAGATTGTACTTGAAGTGGCTTTATTTTTATCCTTTGGTCATCTGGGAGTATCGTATTATTAAAAAAAACAAACATAAACAAAAAAATTAGCCATTTTCATGAAATCCGATTGGTACATGGAGGTATTAGAGATGAAATTTTAGATAAGGGATGGATATAAAAGAAAGGGGAATGGGAAACGTGTAGTGAGTTATTGTCATTACAATAATGGAAGGTGTTCTTTAGAACAATTTGTGGTCCTTGGTTTAAAGAGGTGCATGGAAAATGAAAAAGATATGTTACGATCGAAAAAGAGCATAAAAAATTGGTGTGGATTCACTTCAAAATGTATTTTATAAGCCCCTCTTTAACCTTTTATATACGAGGGTGCTCAAAAAGATTTATATTCTTTCAGCAGTAGTTGTGATAAAGATGAAAAAAAAAAATTTGTTTTGTTTCATATCTTTACAGCAACCACAGAAATTTCGGTTTTCGCGTTGAATGAAGTGAAGCGTCACAATGGATAAAGTGGAATATAGATCAATGATTAGGTTCCTCTTTCTACAAGGGAAAACAATGTATGAAAAATGGTTGCTGTTTATGGAGAAGACTGCCAAGTTTACAGTGTTGTTGCACATTGGCACAAACAGTTCAAATGTGAGGAATCTCAGTGCATGATGAAGAAATCCCAGGATACCAAACAACTGCTGTAACAGAAGAGAGTGTTGCAAAAATTGAGGTATTAATCCTAGAAGATAGCCGTATTAGCGTCAAAGAACTAGTGCAGAGTTCCACACTAGTGTAGAGTCTGTGGAGAATATTATCCATCACAGTTACATATGAGTAAAGTGTCTGCTAGATGGGTTCCCAGACTTCTGACCTCTTACCAGAAGAAGAGAACGGGCACAATGTGCACATGAAATGTTGTTGATGTGCCAGGAAAAGCAAGAGGAGTTTTATCACGGCTGTTCACCGTGGACGAAACTTGGATCCATCACCATGATCCTGAAACTAAACAAATGTCAAAACAATGAAAGTATGCAGAATCACCACCCCCAAAAAAGGCAAAGGTGCAACCAAGTGCTGGTATGGTGATGCCGTCAGTTTTTTGGAGATCAGCATGGTGTAGCACTAAGAGATTACCTTCAAAAGGGCTGTACTGTGACCGCGAAGTATTATTCCAACCTCCTCATAAAGATACATACTACCATAAAAGAAAAGAGACGGAGAAAGCTGTCAAAAAGTGTGCGCTTGCTCCACGATAATGCCCCCGCGCTTTCCTCGTATGATGCAGTGAGGTGTGCACACGAATGTAAGTTTGTAATATTGCCGCATCTTGCTTATTCCCCCGACCTCGCTCCGTCGGATTTCTTTCTCTTTCCTGCCCTGACGTCCTTCGTGGAAAACACTTTGCTGTTGATGATGAGGTGATTTCTGCTGTCAAGTCGTGGTTTGAAGGACAGTCAGAAGACTTCTATAAAACTGGCCCACGTGACTACGTTTACAAAGTGCAATGCGTGGCGTTTGTTTCAGCTTTCTATCACAACTATTTCGGAGTGAATACAAATCTTTTTAAACCCTCATCATATTAATTTTGCATTGTAATTAACAATGCAATTCTATTATACAGGGTGTTTCAAAAATGACAGTCAATAATCCATAGATGAAAAGTACAAAGTAAAATAAGCAAAAAAGTCCCAGTGAACATCGGGCCGCAAATGAACCGTTTTCGAGTTGATGCACATTTTCTGTTAAGATCCACCACTGACTATGGGAGCACTAGTTTAGCAAAAAGCTGTGAATCCTTTGCTAAGGGTGGTTTTATTAAACGTAAGTTAATACATTTTTAATTTTTGGTTTAAACACCGCAGGATTTTACAAATGTTACAAAAAGGTGCTGAAAATGCTGTCCTTGCATCCGTACGCAGTTTTATAGTCTTCTCTGCATTCAGTTGCGAATCCTCTCAAGGCATTCCTGGGTCATTTCTGATATACTGAAAGGCTCCTTCAACTCGACGCTGCAATTCCTCAACTGTGTTAATGTCAGAAGTGTACACCAAGCTTTTTACATGACCCCAGATACAAAAATCCATAGGATTTAAGTCTGGTGATTTGGGAGGCCACATTACAGGCTCACCTCTACCTATCCACTGTTGACCATAATGCATAAACCACATGTTCTGACGTTGCTGAAGTGGAACATTGTCATCATCAAGGAGGTCTGGAATAACATTCTGCAGGAACTAAAGGTACAGCTCTCCTTTAGCCTGTTTGGCAGAAAGTGTGGTCCAATTAGACAGTCTCCTAGTAGTCCTGCCCAGACATTCAACGAGAAACGTTGCTGATGCCGTGACTCGTGAATTGCATTAGGATTTTCATCGGACCCAACGTTGCAGTTATGAAAATTAAAAACACCATCACGAGTAAACCCAGCTTCATCTGTGAACAAAACGTTGTTTAAAAATTGGGGGTTCAGGACACACTGTTGTTGCAGCCACTGGCAGAAGTTCACTCTGGGAGGGTAGTCTGTATTGCTGAGACCTTGTACACGCTGGATATGGTAGGGGTACAGTAATTGGCGATGTAAAATTCGCCACACACTGCTATGACTCAGTACACGCTCTTGCAGAGCAACCCTTATTGTCGAAATTCCTGGATTTTGTTCTATTCTTTCTAACACCCTTTCCTCAACAACAAGTGTACTCCATGTGCGAAGCGCCCATGTTCTCTAAGGCATTGATGTACCCTGATGAATGTGTGCCTGTTGGGCTGCCTTCGGTGGGGAAAATGCTTCTTGGTACAAATGTGCAACCTCGAGTGCACTGCCGTTGGCTAGTATGGTATGCCTGCTACGTCTCAGATCATTGAGAGAGGGGAAAGGGAAAGAATGAGCATAACCTAACCTAAACAAACAAGTCAGTGGTGGATCCCAACTAGAAATGTGCAATATCCCGAAAACAATCCACTTAAGGACCCGTGTGTACTAGGCTTTTTTTCATATTGTAGTCTGTACAGTTCACCTTTAAATTATTGACCATCAATTTTGAAACATCCCGGATGAGTAAATAATAATTTCCAAAATATTAGGAAAGATACGTTATTGTGTCAAAATATGTAATGCATTCTCAACTGTACAGAATTTCCCAGAAGGGGAATTTTCTAGAATAATCAGAAATCCCCCATTCCATTCCATGACAATAACTTGGAATTTCCAATATTTTATGCATCCGTCTATAGTACGGGTAAAACCAGTGTATTACATCCATGTCAACATTATTATAAGGCTTATATAGTTATATATAGTTTAAATAACATTAAACATAAATGCTTAGTTATATTTAAGTGGCGCGAAGCAATGGTGAAGCGTACTGCCACCCAGTGCTGCGCTAACTCGATATGTGGGTTTAACCCGACATGCTTTAATTCGTTTACCCATGAAATGGAGCTTTCCGCTAACTAGCGATGAGGTCTTTAAACTGGAAGGACTTTCGCTTCACCCAGGTAACCTGTTGTGTACGCCACGATGATTGTTCACCCATTCTCAACAATTGCATCAACGCTGCCCTCTGCTGTTGCGTGTGCAAATTAAACTTCCATGAATGACTAATGAGGCTGACCAAGATTTCCCAGCAGAGAATTTTCGGAGTGAGAGAGAGAGGAAACCCGGAGATGCGCAACGTTACAAATGATGCTCGCGCACGATTCAGTCAGCTTAATAAGAGTAACGTTCATACTCTAATTAGCACTGGCCAACAATTAAATATGTTAGGAGAGAGGAATTTTTTTTGCGCCCCTCGTGTAGTTGGATAAAACGAATGGATCAAGAGATCGATGATGGCGTTGGGAAAGCCAACAGAGGTGCAAAATGGACGGTGGAGAGTTTTAAATAACAAATAAATGCTACGTTTCAACCAGTTCAATTAAGTTTTAGATCGTGAATACACTCGTGTGGAAAAGTTAAGGGGATTACAGTTTGGAAATATCTCGTCGCCACCTGTTGAGACGTCTATAATATTTCACGTGCGTGGAATCTATTAGAATACAATAACCTTTTTTTTGCGTTGGAACAGTGAACATTTGAAGGGAACACAAAAGGCCCATTACCTATTCACTCGACGATGGTTTTTCACTGGGAGTTCTTACAGATCACATAAAACAAGAAAAAAACTTCCCCCTCCCTCTCTCTCTCTCTGTTCACTGAGTTCCTGAAATCCGGCTGCCTCCTCCGACTCTTTCAGCATCGCGGATTCTCACATATACAAGGGGAAGGAAGAGAGAGAAAAAATAAAACATTGTCTAAAATTTCTCAGGAGTCACAAAAAAGGGGTTAACACAGGAACTACGCTATCCAAGCTGTCGCGGTAGTTTGGAAAAGAGCAGTCATGCTTCCGAAGCTCTCGTCATCTGACAGAGTAGCCATGCGGAGAGTGAAGGGCCTGTCCTTGTCTCCGTGACCCGTAGAGTGTAGCCTGATACGATTATGTTTCACTCACGAGTTTCAGTTGCAGCTCAAAAATGCCCTCATTTTATTTCTTTTCATGCTGACTTTAAACTTGCAGGTAATTTCTCTCTTCTTTGCCTGATTTTTATCTATACTACTTCCTTCTTTCTTTCACAATTCATTTTATTCACTCTTTCTCTTTCATTCTATCTCTTTACATTTTATATTGTTATCTTCCTTGATCCTTCACTCTATCTAGAATAGTTATGACATTATTTTTTTTTTTTTATCGAAGACCAAGGAAGGCAAAAAACTGTAAAATGATAAGTCCTGACTTTTCACAATTTTCGTGATAGTACCTCGTGCTTTGTATTCGTCCTTTGATAGTAGAATCCCTTTCGAAGAGCATAATGCAGCTCAGTTGAATCAGTTCAAACAAAATCAGTTGTTGTAACCAAGCTAACCTGAATCCACTCGAAATAATGTACAACGAAGAATTCAGTGATGTTTCAGGGGTTGCTGTTAATAAAAGAAGGTGAGGGAAGCTTCCCATTCACATCATACACGTTATCTAGTGTTTCAAGGCTATCCTATTGATGAATACCTCTGTCGCGTGATTTTTTTTGTCGTCCCACTGTCACTTCCTGGAGCAATGAGTGTTGTAGGCGTAGCTTACAAACACATGTCGCTGTGGGGATTAGCACGTGCGCTTCCATGTCCCTCATTCACATCTGCACAAGGGTAGTGTATGATCACAACCTTCTATCAGACTCTTTTGTGTGTTTTTCGTATGAAACAGTCGGTAGAGACATCACGATGACACTGATAGTTATAGGCCTATATATACAGGGTGTTCCAAAATAAATATACCAAAACGTTGAGGAGTATTCGAATGATATTCGACTGCTCCATCCTGAGGAATGTTCATTTAAGACAACTCTGTTTTTAATCTCCCGAACAATGATGAAGAAATCCACCGACAGCGCAGTCTCACAAGATTCACTCTTGATTTAATGAGTTCTTATTCTTTATCGCAGCAGGTTAAATCACCCACTCGAGACAACTATATACGTACTCCATTTAGTATTTTTACCGTTCAAATTGACGTTAATGTAACTGATGGTTTTTACAAAGCGCTTATCTTTCCAATAGCTGGCGATAAATTTCTAAAACTTTCTAATCAGATCCCTAAAACTTTTTACAAAGCTGATTGGCCAAAAATAGATGCAGTCATAATACAAATTAATTGGATTACTATGAAAATATATCGGTCGAGGAGATAACTGAGGTATTCTGTAGACTCCATAATGAGAAAGGAACTGGATGCAAAAATAATTTTGATGTTTTATATTTAGATTTCGGGAAAGCTTTTGATACTGTTGCTCATGAGAAACTGCTGTACAAATTGGAGTAGTGTGGCATTAAGGGAAAATTGACGCTGTGGATAAAGGGATGGTTGAGTGGGAGAAGTCAGAGAGTGGTTAGCAATGGACACTGCTCTTCGTGGACTAATGTTATTAGTGGAGTCCCCTAGGGTTCTGTCCTGGGCCCATTGTTGTTTTATGTATTTATTAATGGTATTGATGAAGATATATCAGGCTTAGTGTCCAAGTTTGCAGATGATACGAAAGTTGGAATGGTAGTTAACAACAGTAATGAAGGTATGCTGCTGCTTGCTGCTCAAAGATCTAGAAAAGTTAGGCAGATGGGTTGAGAAATGGCAATTGAAGTTTAACATTGACAAACGCAAGGTACTCCATATGGGTTGCAGTAATCCCAGAATAACTTATCAACTATGTGGCACTACACTCGGGGTAGTGAAAAATGAAAAGGAGCTGGGAGTAATTGTGTAGTCTGATATGAAATCTCTGAGCAGGGCAGCTCATGGGACGGGATTTTGTCAATGATATACAAGTATTTTGTTAGCAGGGATAAGGAGGTGATTATCCCATTGTATATGGCAGTGGTCAGGGCACACCTTGAGTACTGCATACAGGTCTGGAGGCCTCATTTTAGTGGTGGATGCTTAATGCTGGAACGGGTACAGAGAAGGGCAACGACATTGATGAGAGCAACAAAGGAGTGCTCTTACCAAGAAAGGCTTAGGTTTTGCAAATTGCAATGTCTGGAGACTAGGTTGGTCTGACTGAGGTGTTGAAGGCTTTGAATGGATTAAGCAAGTTCAATTCTGATGGGATTCTTCCTCTTGCTCTCTCTCTCACACACACACACACAGAGACAGGGGGGGGGGGGCAAAATCAAATTGAGGACGGTTGCAAAATAGATGTTCATAAATTAGTTTGCCTCTAGCCAGAGATTGATTGCTGGAAAAAATTTCCATCTGTTGCTGTGGAAGTGGATAGCTTAAGGAGAGAAACTATTCCAGGGAATGGATGGACACTAATATTCCATGTACAGTGGTGCTCAAAAAATTGCGTCACCTCATTTTTTAGGTTGTTTCTCCTTATACTGGCAGCTGATTTTTTTTAGAAATAGCTAAAAGAACATAAATAACTAATAAAAATACACATCATTACTTTGCTCTTACTAGGACGACAGGCAACTATATAATCAGAAAACACAACACAGTGCACACTGATATTTTGTTAGCCCACCCCTTGCTTTAATGACTTCTGCATATCGTCGTGGCATCTACTGGATAAGTTTCTGAATGCATTCCTGGGAAATCTCATGGTACCAAACACGGATTAATACCTCCTGTAGCTCTTTAAGTGTTTCTGGTTTCTTTTGCATTACTCAAACACCCATTTTGTTATAACAATTTTCATCTGGATTGAGGTCTGGACTGTTTCCAAGCCATATGTGTACGTATTGATTTATCCTTCAACAATTTTTGCATCTGTGGACAGGAAAGATAGCGAAATAAATTTCATTTATTTAAATACGGTTTTGGCTCTATGACATGGAGTAGACTCGTCTTGAAAAATGCAACTGGCAACATCCTCATTGCGATCTCTAATTGTGGAAGAAACTTTATCAAAAATGGTATCACTGATGCCCTTCACAAATACAAGACGACTACATGAAATACAGCTCCGTGTCATTTTAGATTCAGAATGGTTCACTGCGGAGACGATACAGTCACAATGAAATTCTTTTCTTCTTTGTCTAACAGTTTACTGGCTGTCTGAACCATGAAAGTTCAATTTTGATTCATCGGAGAAAATAACACATTTCCACTGATCCTAAAACTGACTTGCTTGCTCTTTTGCCAACTTTAGACACTTGATTTTCACATTTTGCATCAAAAGGGGCTTCTTTCTTGGACGAGGTGCTACTAATCCAAATTATAAAAGGCTTGTATGTACTGTAGCAGTATTTGCTTTTACTTCTCCCATGCTGTTTAGAGATCTGTCGATGAGGATCTTCTGTTTCGGACATACACAGATGGACCAGAAATCTGCCATGAGCTGTAGAAGATATTCGTGGACGCCCACTTCCTTTCCTTTTGTTCAGACTGCCAGTTTCTGATAATTTTCTTAATAAACGTGGCACTGTTGCTGATTGCAGTGAATCCTTTCAGCTATTTGATGCGTACAATGTCCCTCTACATTCAGTGCAGTAGCAACACTTTTTCCTACGTGGTGTTAATTGTGAAAACTTAGCCATCGGAATAGCACAGAATACTGGGCTCTGTATTTATAGTGACGCAATCATATATGGTAAGTGACATCTAAGAGAGCATGCTAGAGATGGCTGATGCAACAGGGTAGTGCTATTACATTTATAAAATCTCTTGTATAACCACAGGTTATATATTCTTAGTATCTTTAAAATTACTATTTGAGAGACTGTTTACTATTCGCTTTAAATTGAATCATGCCTTTGGTGGAGTGCCTGTCTTGGGTGGAGTAGCATGATCAACCTGACTAAGATACCTACGGTCAACATCATTCAAAATTGTCTGTTAATATGGACTCCATTAGACTTGAGCGAGACTTGCTTTTTGTTGTTTCTAGAGTTTAGGTTTGGGAATAGTTCCAAGTATCCTGTAGATAGACAGACAAAGCCTGTTGTACTTGCATGTTATAGACACTGAACAGTGATCATAAATCTGGAGGTATTCTTCACAGTTAGGTGAGGGAAAAGAGTCGCCAAAAAACATGTCTTTGGTATGCGGAATCTTCGCAAAGCCTTTCGGAGTCAGCAGTTAGTGTATTAAACACCTTGACTGTGTTTGCTGGGAAGCATCGCCGAAGACTGTCAAGCGTGAGGAGTGGAGAGGTAGCCTCGGGCCAGGAAAGAGCCTCGCGTTGGGTCGTGGACGTGAAATTATGTTGTCGATCTTTCGTGCATCTAGCTTGCCGGTGAGAAGTTGAGCAAGCGTTAGCAAATTCCCTTTGATAAGTAGGAGTCTCCAAGGCTTGATGTTGAGGTTCAAGTACAGCGTGGCTCGTAAAATGGTGAAGGAATTCTTGGCCACTCTATTGATCCATCTGAAGAACCAATATTAAAGCTCAAAAACGGCTTTAAGATGGCAGTTAGGAGCAGAGGGCCAAATTTGTGAAGCGTATACGGGACAACACATTTCATGATGTATTTAGTTGTGAGCGCTGGGTTTAGAATTCCTACTAGCTCTACTTGGTGGCCCACAGAGCGGAACACGTTTTGGCTTTCATTTGGGTGAAGTGGGCCACAAAAGTCAGACCCTCATCCCACATTAGCCCAAGGTCCAAATGAGAGGCCACCTTCAAAACTTCACCCATAACCGTAATTGGAATGTTAAGTTTGATTTTCCTGTTAGAGATCTTGAGCTGGGCTGATTTGTTTGGGTTAAGGTGCAGTCCAATGCAATCAAGATAGTTCTCCAGTTTGCGCCTTATCCTACTAGCTTGTTGACATATTTCTTCTGCCGGGTGATGCCAGACGGAATTGATAAAACATTTTAGGTCGTCTTCGTATATCGCGAAGTTGTTATGGTTTGTTTTTAAATGCATTATTTGCTGTTTGTAATAACTGATTGCATCACGATGTACCAAACCTTTTAAAACTGATAGTCTGTCACGCGTCTTAGGGTTATCGTAACGAAGTAGGGTTTGTTGGCTCGTATCTGTTGTTTACTGAACTCATTGAGTAAACAACAGATACTCCACGAATTATTGTAAATGCAATTATGGCGTTACTTGATTAATCGCAAAGCGTTGTGATTAATTACGCTGTATCGTAGAAGACTATTTTAACGCTCTTTGTTGAAATCAATAATAATTTTATAATAGGCATACAGTGTTGGATTGTATAATGCATTTATTTTGGGACACCCTTTATAAAAACGTAATTAGCGTATTGCGGGTTGTCCAAACTTCTGGCTGGCAGTGTAAATCCAAAGTAGAGTCTCATAAGACTATCGAAACGGGGGTGATAACAAAAAAGAACGGGAAAACATCGAATTTTAAGTTGAATAAAAGAACTCGCTGAATAAATGGGAACAAAAGTTGGTTGGGATGTGCAAACACAAACGTATTGTTAGCATTGCAAAGCGATTCGCCGCATTGTGTATTCCAAAGTGACCTGTACATAAAGGATCGCTATTAGCGGACTGGGCTGCCGTGGAAACACGTGTGTATATTTTCCGTCCCTGCCACAATTCCATCAACAACATTAAAGCCGTAAACGATCAAAGGGTATGCGGAAAAATGTTCCTATCCGTTGCCAGTGCCCGGATAACAAAAGCTGAGCGAACGTCACTTGGCCGGGATGCAACAAAGTGGCGAGACCGCGTGGTGAGTGCGTGCTCGCATGCGTAAGTGTTTGTATTGCGTCGAGTTTTTTTCTTTTTCCTCCCTTCTTTCCCTCCGTAAACGCGAAGCATTCGTGTCATTCGAAGCAGCGACGTCGCATCAACGAGTTTCTGAACCGTGGCGCAGGATGCTACAGTGGTGAGACCCAAAGTCGTATCCACCGGGCGGGAAAAGGCAATCAATCAGTCACTCACCCCCGCCTACATTGTTGGCCGGACACGGACGAAAATTTTCCAGCGGAAACGAAAACGCATGGAAGTGTGCGAGGTCACACATTACCACCCAGAAGAATCACAGAAGAGCGGGTGACTGGAAAGCGTTTATTCGTCGTCGAGGTCACCCGCCTATGCGGAAACTGGCGTTTAAACACCTTTAATTGTCATCGCTCGAAACGACGCACTTCGGGCAACGGCACTCCTGAGGGTTTTCTTCGTCACGTTTGTTTTATTTAAATATTTATTTAAGTGGGCTGCGATCTTTTCACCCCTTTAGTGTGATGAGGGACAAGGCCAGATTTTACTGAAAGGTGGCGTGACCCTCCCTTTTACAAGACGAGCAATTCACTGCAGACTTTTTCAAGCAGGACTGAGTTAGCTGGTGAATTTTTCCTTTCGCTTTCTCCCTTATTTTCATCCCATAAACTGAAAAATCTGTTTTTAGACACGTTACACAGGCAGCTTTGGTGCTAATCAAACAATCCAACTCCTCAATGAACTCTGTCCGATGTCCCACATCAGATGCCTTAATACATCTGTAGAAGTCTCGCTCTCGACCCTTTTTAGTGCATAACGAGGTTGTGCATCATCTATATTCTGTAAAAATAACTTTAGTCCACTCCATATGTGTTAAATGTGTCCAAGTCACCCCAAAAGTAATGTCCCGCAATTTTTTTATAAAGCTATATTTATTCTATGCATAGTAAATTGCACATTATATACATGGCCGGCGTAGCCGAGTTGACATGCGAAAGGTACATAAGTGCCTTGAGTGACCGGGATACATGTCTGTGACTGATAAAAGCGGTGCTGTTTCTTGTATTCTCTCTCTCTCTCTCTCTCTCTCTCTCTCTCTCTCTCTCTCTCTTGTGAACTCCTGACCGTGTGGTCGTCCCAGGGTATAAACAGAAAAATTAATTTTATAGGGGCATCCTTTCCACTTCATATTATGCTAACAACAGTGTCACGGTAGCCTTCATGAATGTCTGGAGACAACTGTGAATCATTCAGATCTGCGGTTCGTTTTTTGCAGACGTTATTCGCTGGGCGCGGCGACCAATTGTGCTGCAGTCGACAACATCATTCCCATATATCTTCTGAAATCACTTATGGACGATTCCAATAGACCAATCGCACACTATTTGTGGATCACTGCCACTGCAACATTTTCTTTTTCTGTACGCAAATAGACCCTAATAAGAGTCCTGAAAGATATACCTATGCAGTGTGCAAGCATCAATACTGTACATTAAATATAGCCTCCTAAATATTGTGGGGCATTACTGTATTGGCTTACTGTTCGGAAAGATTCTTTGTTGGTTGATGGGTTTACCAACCTTTGAGTAGTTCGGTTTCTTGGTTTATTCTGTGTTCTGAACGTTCTCCAGCCTTGAACTGTATATTCTAAGATATAAAGCTAAATGGGAACATTTCTGATGCTCAAATAGACCACCAACCAACAGCTTAACCCGAGTTGATTCCCTCGTTTCTTTTATCGACCAAATGTTTGGGGACACGCCTTAAAGGTTGCTATATACGGTAATTAATGTGCGGTGTCATTGCACTATCTCGTATATCACTTTGCCTTTTCCGGTTACGGAATAACCTGGGTGGAGACTGCCACACTATGTTCACGCGTGCATCCAACCTTTTAAAATGTCACACGATCGCTGACTTATTAAATAACCGTGGCGATTTTCTTAAAAGGTAACGATATTGCTTTTATGAAGGGCTTACGTGCAGAAATATAGTATTTCCTCACTGTGCTGGTCATTGGAATTTTCATGATTTTCCAACATGATTATAAAAGTATAACCAATCTGGAAATTCCAGAGTGGCTCTGGATGACGTCAGGAATAAGAATAAACTGCGGATTGCAGTGTGTGACCCAGTTTGCTTTAAATCCTGTTTTGCTCCCATGAATATCACTAGTAACCACTTTATAATCTTCCTAATCTTTTTAAGTGATAAAAAGATATTGATGGACAAAACTTACATCAGTAAGTAAACTTAAATATTTAGAACGGTCACCGAGACAGTTAATTGGGATAACGAGACAGATTGTGAAGTGTCAAGAAATTCCACAGAATTGTTCCTCTAGAATATAGCAAAATTACTTAGAGTAAACTAGGCACGGATTAGGAACAAGAACTTTATAATCTCTGATTTATTCAAGGATTTATTCAAAATTGAACACATGGATTAACCGATAAATTACGCTGCCTAATGATAGAATGGTCTTTATGAAGTACTTCAAGGTTCTGTTCTTTCGCCTGTTTTTTTCTTTTGTACTCTTTCTTTTCTTCTCACTGACAAGAAAGCGTGGCCATAATTTGATGGTGATCACACTTTATATGAGCAACCACAGAAATTTGAATATCCATCACTTGTTCCATAAATGATGATCTGTAGGATGGATATCTTAAATCCTTCTATAATTCGCTTTGGCATTTTATAATTTGCTTTGTCTCCAATAATAATGGCAGCAGCGAAAAACAATCCCCATACCCATGTCAATAATAGCTTATTTCTGTGGATATGGTATAGCAATGAATATTTACATTCCTTTATTTCTTCTTCTAGCTTGCGATTCTCAAAAGAAAAAAATCTTTTTAGTTTGGCCTTGATTCTTTCACTCAGAGTCAAGGAGTTACGCAGCATTGTAGTACTTTTCAAACAAATAATGCTTCCCCAAAGAAAACGTTCTTTACATTTATTTAAATGGTGTCACAGTCATAGCAGCTCTGATCGACAGTGCTCCTGCCTCATCAGAGAGTGGTTGAATACCAGTGATGAATGACTCTGAGAGATGGTATGTAGTAGTACTCTAAATCTGTTATTCCAAAATTGAAAGATTAATGTTACTATCATAATGGAAAAATCATGTAAGAAGGCGAGGCTTGGATGTTACCTTAAAAGATACCAAGGGAACTGTAGCTCTATTTTACCCAAGTACCCATCCACACTTCCTTAATTTTAAATTCCTGTGTAAAATACCTGTACATCATAACTGAAACATCATATAGGCCGCCGTAGCCGAGTGATCAGGCGCGAGGGTACATAAGTACACGTGCTTTTAGTGGCCGGGTTTCAAGCCCGTGAGTGTTGCATTACCATTAGCAGAGGCATATGATGCAGGACAGCAAGCTTACATAGCATCAGCCAAAAAATAAAAAAAAGAAAAAAACACTTTTCCAATCCCTCCGCTACGCCAGATGGAAGTTTGTTCCAATTATCAACCACCAGCTGGCTAAAGGCAAATTTCCATACATCTGTTCTACAATTGTCTTTCCTCAATTTCAATATATTTCCCATCAGGTGAGTAATCTGAGCAAGAGGAAGAATCTCCCATTAGTATTGAGCTTGTTCAAACCATTCAAGGTCTTATACACCTCAATTAGTTCACCTTGCAGATGCCTAGTCACCAGACGCTGCAATCTACAGAACTTAAGCCTTTCTTGGTAACTGCAACCCTTTGTTCCATTCACTAATCTCGTTACTCTGTACTCATTCCAGCAGCTCTACATTCTTCCTAAAATGAGGCCTCCCGACCTGTATGCAGTACTCAAGCCGTGGCCTGACCATTGCCTTATACAAAGGGATAATCACCTTATCCCTGCTAGAAAAATCCTTGTATATCATTGACAAGACACCACGAGCTACTCTTGAGCACGTCTACACCATGAGCGTGTCTGCACTACTCAGAAAACTTCATATCTGACTGCATAATTACTCCCAGGTCCTTTTCATTCTCTACCACCCTGAGTGTTGTATCATACAGTTGGTATGTTACACTGGGATTACAGTACTTTCATTGCCCATATGCAGTGCTTTGTATTTGCCAATGTTAAATTTCAGTTGCTATGTCTCAGCCCATCTGCTCAACTTTTTTAGATCCTGTTGCTATTGTTATTTGTTTTTTTTTTTTTAGGAGCATTAGCAACTAAGGCCATATTGCTCCAGGAATATGCGGTGGTCATTCCCTTGACCTTTCCGCATCCTCTGTACGTATTTGGTGGTGACGGGCTAGAACCCCGGTCTAATCAAGAAGCGTGTACTATGCACTGCTGCTCCTTTCCACCTGGCTACGGAGGCGCCTAGATCCTGTTGCAGTAGTGTACTGTCATTAACAACCCTGCCAACCTTCGTATCGTCTGGAAACTTGGACATTAACTCTGATATACCTTCATCAATATCACTGATGAAGGTATATCAGAGCGAATACAACAAGGGGCCAAACACCAAACCTTGGGGACTCCACTAGTAACATTAGTCCACGAAGAACAGTGTCCATTGATTAGAACTCTGTCTTCTCACATTGAACCATCCCTTTATCCATAGCAGCAATAATAATTAATAACTTGCCCTTAATGCTGTACTGCTCCCATTTGTGCAGCAGTTTTCCATGTGCAACAGTATCCAAAGATTTCCTGAAATCCAAGTATATGATATCAAAATTATTTTTTGCATCCAGTTCTTTTGTGACCACATCATATAATTCAATCAAATTTATCAGACGAGATTTCTCCTTAACAAACCTATGCTGTGTCTGAACTATAACTGCAGTCTTGTCTAGATGATCTTGCAGATGCTTCTTTAACCAGAAACTCCATTATTTTCCCCGAACAGAAGTTAAACTAACAGGTCTGTAATTAGTCGTGTCACCTTTTGATCCCCCTTTGTGAACTGGGGACACATTTGCCATTTCCAGTTCATGGGGACCTCCCCTGAGTATAAGGATGCTCTCATGATTATGGTGATGCTCTCCATGATTTTTTTTACTTCCTTTGCTGCCTCCTTTAAGAAAGCTGGATAGATCCCATCCACACCAAGTGGTTTATCTACGTTCAAATTCTACAATTTCTTCTCCACTTTGCTTCCAGTTATTACAATATCATTTAGCTCCATGTTAGAGTTTAATAAGCTTCTGTTCTCCACTTCTCTAGAGAATTCTTCATGTGTGAATACAGAATACTCATTCACTTTGTCAGCTACCTCAGCAGGATTATCAACAATCTCACCATGGATGCCAATTGGACCAATCTGATTCATTCCATCCTTTTAGAGTTTACATAAGTAAAGAAGTCTTTGCTGTTTTTCTTTGCATTCTTTGCCAAAGATTTCTCATAATCTGCCTTCGCTTGCCTAACCTCCTTTGTGATTACAGACTAGCTTATCTACCACCCTCTTCTGTGTCACCTGATAATTTATATGTACCGTATGCATTTTCTTCTCTGCCACGAGTCTCATTAGTTCATCTGACCTCCCTTTAGGCCTAAACCTAGAACAGTATTTCTTAGTTGGGACAAAAAGCCTAGTAGAGTCCAAGATTACTTCCTTGAATGCTTTCCATTTAGAATTTGCTGTTGGTAACATTAATGTGAATACGGGGCTGTTTCATGTATTTTTTTCTATTTTTTGAACTGCTGTGACTTTGTGGTCGTCCCAGAGTATAAAAACAGAAAGCAGAAAATAGTTTGTTCTGCATGTTATCTGTATTGTAAAGACAGCTTTGCGTCGGATTGTACAATTACTCCTGACTTTTCATTTCCATTTCATTAATTTCCAACTGGCTTAAGTTTTAAGGATTAAGTAATAAGAGTAGGATTACAATTACCCAAATGTAGAACTTGGCATTTCTTTAGAATATTGTACTTTAATTGCCATTTCCAGCCCGGCTGAATAATTTATCTAGGTTTTGTTCAAGAGGCATACCTTGATTACTAACATTATCTACCATTGCAATCTTTGCATCACTAACGAACTTACACCTTCACTAATGTCATTACCAAGTATCAGAAGCAATAAGGGACCTTCGTGGGTAGCACAATTGGTAAAATGGCCGTCCTTCCAACACTGGACGAAAAAAACCTGAGCTCGAATCCCGTCGATGACTTGGGGAATTTTTATAGGTCTTTTTGACAACATGGCTGAGTTAGTCGGTCTCAGGTGAGGGTATCATGGTTTTTGATTCCAGCAAACAGAAAATCACCATGGGACACACGGAATTTACAGATAATATATATGGCGCAGTATGGCCTTAGTCACTAATGCGCCTGAAAGGCTCTACAATAACAACACGCAATAAGGGATCCAGTAGTGAATACTTTGCAACCCTGCTGGAGATACCGATCGACTTAAAGCAACAGCCACTTATGACTACCCTTCCTCCTCTATCATTTAACCAAACCTTTTATAAACCATAGTATCTTCCCACAAATTGTTAATTTCATGTGGAATTTCCTGAGTTGCAGCAGTCGTGAGTTCCTCTACCCTCAAAGGTTGCTGTTGTTTAATATTGACCTCAGGTGTATGTGAACAACCACAGGGCCTTTGGTATTCAATTAAGGATGCCTAGACCTTTCGGGGAAATCAACTTCATTTTTACTTTTCAAGATTCAAATAGTTACATTTTTGTTGTGTCCTGTTTTCATTCATATGTTGGGAAGGTTTTGTTGAGAATGCCTGTCTGTCCTTCCGTATGTAACAACGAGACCCCCAGCGGAGATTTTCATGAAATTTTGTATTTGGGCCTTTTTAAATATTTGAAGAAAATGCTACTTTCCTTCCACAAAATTCTTCCTGAAAAATTAATGCCCACAAGAATTCCAAGACTAATCTCCACAAGTTTCTTTTTGTTTATTAATCCTCAAACTATGTAGTGCCACGGATGGTTTCAGGGTTAATGAACAAAGAAGGTCAAAGATATTAATACTCCCCTATGGAAGCAGCTGTATTCTTGGAGGAGTGTTGTATTTGCAGTCTAACCGACAGTATGCAAAGTAGGATCAGTCCCCAAAGTGTAAAGGAAGCACTACAGATATTAGTAGTAGTTAGGGTATCATGGTGCTGGATCGTAGTGCAGCACCTGTGGTTTAAATAGGATTTGATTTGCCCCTTCTTTCTTCAGTTTTACTCCTTTCTGCATTAACAGCGACTACAGCGTGTATTAATGTAATGTAACCAAAAAGTTGAATTAGCCTGACTAAGCACATAATTGTGGCCTGCATTCTCTGTAAATTTTTGGGATTATGAGGAATGGCAGTTTAGACCAGAGGAACTCCCCTCCTTTTTGATTGTGTAGATAACAATCGATTTAAACGAGGATTAAGGTTGGTTGCTACAGTGTATTTGTTTCGAGAGAAGTTCTCAACTCGTATGGATCTGAGTTTCAGAACCTTTACCAACACTTTTTGCTGGACTACCAGTTGTTGTTGTTGTAGGGTTTTAGAAGTATCAGTGGCGAAGGACATATTGCTCTGTATATACTGTCTGTAGTGGTCGATTTTTTGTTTTGTTGGACCGGAAACACGGGTTTTCCCCGTGTTTCCGGAAGGACAGACCATGCTACCTTCGCCTGAGACCGACTAACCCTGCTACGTTGTGAAAAATGGTCGCAAAAATTCCTCATATCATCGACGGGACTCGAACTCAGGTATTTTCCACCCGGTATGGAGAAGCCGGCGATTCTACCAACTGTGCTACCCACGAGGGCGCCTCACCAGTGAGCACGTACCCTCGTATACCAAGATGGGTATGTCTTCAGTTGTTTTAATATAAATTCCTAATTGTTCAGACTTGAAACCGGTAGATCAGATTCCCAACCTTTGATCTCAGATCCTCAAGGGAACATGAAACTAGTATCTGGATCCCTGAGATGTTTTCAGTAGAGTAAACTTCTGATTATCCCTATGCAGATAATATGGATTATGCGGATTATCCATGAATGATTTTTTCATTTTAATTTTCCTAATTTGAGGAATTTTAATGTATTTTATATGATAGAGTAAAATGGAAAAAGACAGATGGAATATTTAAAAAAAAAAAAGGTCCTCGAGGTTAAAATAATAATAAAATTGTCCTTCTTGGTAATGAAAAATGTTGAAACCAATGCTGTAGACAGGAGAACAGCTTTCTCTACTTTCAGACCACAGTAATATCTTAACATTAGTCTTCACGTTCGATGAGATTCATTTGGATCGAAGGATTGGGAACATCCGCTCGCTTCTCAGCGAAAAAATGGAGAATCTTGAGGTGCTTTTGAATAATGTATTTTTGATGATTCCTGCATTTAAATTTGAATTTTTTGATAGCTAAATCGACATAATTGGAATAAAATCGCTGAGAGATCCGCAGAAAATGAATTAGCATACTACATGTTTGAGACCCTTAGTCTAAAAAATTAGAAACCTTTTGCAATTGTGTCAACAGTTAAGTGAACGTGCAGTATGCAAATGTAAATTGTCACATGGTATGACCACAAATTCCTTCCACATAAATACTGTATGTTTTTCTGGAACTTCTTGGACGATCCGGCCATGGAGAAGACAGGTGATCGTTCTGGTTTTCCGAAAGGTGTTATTGTTGGGACATGTTTAACAGAGACACGAATGGAAGACAAAGAAAGTCACTAGTGTGTCGAAAGAAATCATCTCAAAAGTATACAGTGAGTGGAAGACATAAGGAGAATGCAGCTCTAAAATGGAGAAATGAGTGTCGGTGTTCAAAGAACGAGATCGCAGGAATTTAAAGCGAATTATGCGTCGGAATAGAATGTTCAGTAAAACAAACGACTGAAATTCGATTTAGGCAAAGAACGACCCATTTCCAATGCGGCGGGAGTTCAAGAATCTTGGATTTGGTAGTTGATTTAGTCTCGATTTAGATTTTTTTGTACCAGTGGGTGATTGTGGCGTGATCCTCATGAAGCCATGTGTCCATCACTCAAACGATTGGAGATTGGTATGGTGTATGTTCTGTTGGTGGTGCTTACTGAGTCTACTCATACCGTTAGACGGTCGTGTTACCTCCGATCCAATGAATATCTTTCTATCGTTTCATTTTCACCTGGATCGCGATGGATCCTTTCAAGGCGACAACACAGCCATCCACCCTGCAAAAATTATATCTGAATGGTTAGAGGAACGTGAAGCTTTCCAACGTCTGTCTACTTTGGCCGCCTTATTCTTCAGATCGGAATCCAGTTGGGAATGTTTGGGATAAGTTGGAGAGGGCAGTTCGGCTTTGCAGTTCTTTACCGACTACAGTCCAGCAGTTGTCATTTGAACATCATATCCTGATGGAAGCATTATCAAACCTGTAGATAGACTCCTTCAGACACCTAGTGGAATCCATGCTACAACATGTACGGGCCGTAATTAATTCAGTCAAAAAGTGGTGCTACTAGATATTGAATAAAGGTTTCTAATTTTCTGGCCAGTGAGCGTAGAAACAGTGCTAGGCAATAATGTAACAATTCGCTTTAAAGCAATAAAAATAAATAAATAAACAAACATATACCCTCTATTCTCTATAAAGTGAAGTTATCCCAGTGTTCGCGTCTTCAGTCTATCCTTTCTGCAGTAGTGTGGTGATAATTATGAAAATTTTATATGGTTCTTGTCGTTTGGAGTAATTGTACACAACACTTCCTGTACCTCATGTAGGTCTATTTATAATGGTATATACAGTATATAAATATATATAATAAAAACGCGCGTGTGTGTGTACATAATGTGGTTTCTAAATATTCATTTATTAACTTCCCCCACTAACTGTGACCCCTCACTTCTTTCTTCAGTTTTACTCTTTTCTGCATTAACACCGACCATAACGTATATTAATGTAACGAGCACCATCCGCGCTTGGTGCACGTGCCTATCCACCTTCTCATTGCAGCTACCACTGCGCTTTACTCACAAGGGTAACAACCAGCGCACGCGAATTAACTGCAACCCAGAACTTAGTGGGCTGTGTAATGGGCGCACTTTGTGAAGGTCCATTATCCACAACTTCCTCACGCAACACACTGTCGGAGAATAGGTTATCGGTACGACCCCCCCCCGGTAATAATATACCGTACTTAGTGCGTTCATTCTTTCCTTCATTTAATAATGCGCTAGACAGAAAAGTCTTTAGTTAAAATCTAGCCTTATTAACTAAAATCCTGTTTTTAGGCTGAAACTGCAACGAAACTTTCGAACACCTCCCCCCCCCCCCACGAGCGATGTTTTGACAAACGAATTAAGTTGTAATCATTGTGGGACGGGTGCCACAATATTTCGATGGTATAGAAAAAAGATGTTATATTTGGAATGTGGTTTCGCTTTGCGTTTCTTTGGATAACGCATCAAAAGCTGCGATCATGGCCTCATGTTGCTGTCCCTAAATGCGGATACGCCCATCATGGTAATAGAACGGGATTCATCAGATCAGGTGACCGATTTCCACACGTTGGTGGTGACGTGCCCATGCATGGCGCAGTTTCTTGTGTCTCACATTGGGCATGGGCACCCGTGAAGACCGTCGACTGCCATAGCCTGTATGAGCCGATGCACAGTCCATGTGGATGTGTGGAGTTGGAGGAAACCCCCGGGACCGCAGGACTGTAACACTAAACATTACTCCATGTGGATGTTGGTTATCTTTCCAATAAATTTCTAATAATCTTTCTGTAAATTGTATTCACTCGTTGATTTGCATGTGGAATACAAAATTAAGAATTAATTTTGGACACGGACTAAAACAATCTCTGGTGATAAAGCCATTATTAAGCTTTTTCAATTAGCCACACGAATGGAGCCCAGACTTTTCAAGGCGGATAATCAACGGAGAAGCCATTATGTCCTTAACTGACCATGCCATCGATATATTTATTTAATCTTGTTTGAAAATAAATCGAATATCAAATCTGTTGGAAGTATTAGATCGATGCGAACAGTGATCTGTTCACATTGGAACTCAATGAGTATTACTCATGTTCCAGTGAAATTACGGTGAAACTCTTAAGATATTTTGAGAAGGGATGAAAAACTTCGACCTTCTTAGGTCGGATACCATCTTCAAAGGATTCCACTGTTTATTTCTTTTAGGCTTAGCGATTATGTTAGCCAGTCCCAGGCTGATGTGGATTTTTGCAGACATTTTTTCCGCGAATTATTTTATTACGAAACGGACAAACCGAGCTTAGAACACACTCAATTTTCTGCTCACGCGAAGACCTAAGGATTTGAATTACCTTGGCGTGAAACCAAACAGGCATAATCTTTTTTTTTTATTCATCTTTCTGCTATTCTTTCCTTTTCTCTGTTTGATCTCCTAAACCTTTTGAATCTATATTTTCTCTTGGCTTCCATTTGAGTCCGTCTTCATCTCATTTTACTTTAGCTAGTATTGTAAAATGTTTTCCTCTCTTTCGAGTGTAGTCTCTTAACGAATTCCGAGGTTTGTTCTGTTAGAAATGAAGGTGTCTCAAAACGGCCTATACAACACTGTTGGATATCACATACTTAATTCCTATTACGTTTTGTTAAATGCAGTGGATTCCTATCTGTTGTAAACTTTAGTCTCTTCAGCCGTGCGTCTCAATAAAGTGGGAAAGAGAGAGAGAAGAACCAAACGAATGAATGTGATACAAATATGACGTCATGGGCGTACCTTCTCGCTGGATAGAACACGCCAAAGAAGGTACCAAATAAGTCCATGATTTTTCTTATTGCCTTTTTAACTTCCCAAAGGAATTAAATGAAAAGTATTTGTAAAATAACTACTCCGTCCCTGGGGAAATCAAAAAACGTGCAAACAAATTACCAGCAAACTTAGTAATTGCTTTCCGCTGGAAATTAAGTGTGTAATCCCAGCTGCATCCTTATTCAATGTTACTATTTCTTCAGTTGTGCAGAATACTGAATGTGTCTTACAACAAACATTTTGCTGAAGTATAAATGTATTTAGTCAATAGAAGACGGGAGAAATAACGCGTTAGTCACGTTTATTGGTTATTACCAGGTGGCGCTGTGAGCCATTAAGTTGTTTGTTCGCTATTACCCTTTGATACGTCTCCAGTCCATGCAAATGTATCCGTGGATGCCATGTTTAAGGCATTTGATGAGGTGAATTTTGTCCCCGATGATACTCTGGGGGCTCCTTCATTGTTACCAGGTTTTCCCCACCACACAGGCACGCATGAATTCGGCAGTTTTTAATTGAAAGACTTCTTTAAATAGCCACTCTACTTTTCAGCTTTGGAGTACACGTATTCCAATTACGCTTTAGCTCGTTTAACGTAATTTACTTTACGATTTACGCAATTGCTAAATATGAGTGCAGACTCAAACAACAAAGAGCAACTGCACATTTACGAAGTTTAGAAAATGCTAAAATGTCCTCAACTACGTGGTCCCATTTTTTAGATTGATATCTGTATCTAATTTATCAAAGAAAAAAATTCTAGTGAACTGGTGAGCGTTATAAAATTACATGGTGCATTTTTAATTTATAAATTTAATTGTTTTAATCCTTCTTAACGCGATTATTATACCATGTTGGATTGGTTTCGAAAAGGTTTGTACAGATGTGCTTTAGTTTTCGATGAATATTTATTTTTTAAAAATATAACTGCTTGCAATATATTTCATCCCTTAAAACTTCCATATTTGTTCTTTGCACTACTACTATTATTTTGGTAAATGTAATTCTTTAATAACTTTACTTTTGAGAAGAAAGGAAATCTCTGTACTATAAGAAATAGTGGGGGGGGGGGGGGGAAGAGAGGAATGTATGATGTTTTAAACACCGTGACCAAGTTAACTGGTCTCGGTCAAATATTGGTTTTTTTTTTACCTAAAATACTTCAATTTGTTTCTCCAGATCTTTCTGTTATAATATAGGTTGGGCAACAAGGCACCGAAAATCCAGTTGCCTTGTTATTTAACCTATATTATAAAAAAAATCCAAAAAAAACAAATTAAACTACTTTTAGTGATAAAAACTAATAATTGAACGGGACCGATTAACTTGGCCACTGTGTTTGAAAGGTCATAAGTTCCTCTCTTCGAGACGGGATTCTAACCCAGGGCCTTTACACATTGTTATGGAGGGACAGGATAACACCACCGTACTAACCACAAAGGGGGAGGTCACCGAAGAAGAAATTGTGCTGTAGAAAGCTTGTTGGCATCTTCAAGATCGCTGTCTCCTGCAATCGAACTACTCTTGATAATGTAGTCAAATAAACTTCAATATCCAAGACATACCAGGATTCATATAGCGATGTGTAGAAGCAGTATTCAATCTGCAGGGCAGACGTAGTTTATTTCGTCTGCAGACAATCGACTCTTTTCATGGAACACGATTTAGCGATATGAACTCTAACAAGTTGCGGGAGGGGGGAGTGGGAAAGGAAAAATGGGCGAGAGAAAATAGAAAGACCGAAGTGGGGGGGGGCTGCATTCTCGCTTGTGGCCGACTGGCCGCTTCGACAAGAAGAACAACAACAAGGCGATGCACTATCTATAAACAGCGCGGAGAAATAACTGAGAAACCTGTAAGAAACACCGGCTGTGCTGTCAAAAGACAAAAGGAGCGTTCTCCGAAGAAAACTCCGATTCCATACAGCTAGATGGACAGAGGAATAGTCTCTCTCTCTCTCTTGCCAGCCGCCTTCCGCTAGCGGTAAACGATGCCGCAAGGGAAGCCGTAGCTCTTCTTAGTTGCAGTGAGAAAAGACTAACGGCTGGCTTTGTACACTACCATTACGGCAGGCAGCTAAGGAGCGCGGATTAGCCGACTGACGAGAAACGCGGGCGACAATCTTTTCCAGAAAATGAATTGCCTCATAACGGCCAGGCGATCCGCGCTGGTGCGGCTTAGGTACACGTGGTGATTTATCGCGCAGGAGAGATTGCTTGTTTAAGCGGCTTTGCCTTAGCCCTTCCGTCCGTGGCATAATGCAGCCGTCATTAATATGGCCACTGTAGTAACAGTGTGATTGCCTGCGCACTTCGATCTAACTAAACCCTCGCGCTCCTACAAATCACCTCCCGTTAAAGTAATATTTTACTTTCGCCCTCCCCGATACCCCCCTCCCGTTTCCGCTTCTCTCTCTCTTTCACCTCTCTGCATCTCCTTTCCTCTCCTCCCCCAATTCGGAAGCAAGAAAGAAGGGTGCTTAGTAGATATAGCCGTAGTGAACTATAATCTCAACTTTTTTCTTCTTCTTTTTTTTTATCAACCAAAGATAGGCTATCCCCATCACGTCCAGATGCTAACGAAGCGATAAATGGAACAAATTATGGCACACCGACTACATCACCTGAATTACCCATAACTGCCAACCATTAGAGTTGTAGGTTCGCTAACAGCAGATCCAAATGAATTAGAGAAACTGGGGCGATTTGGGACTCGGCAAACAACTCACGCCACCCGTATCGGCACGTATTTTCCACCTCCAGCGTAACATACCAATAAGACTCTTTCCGTTAATTTTCCAGCCGTCCTACGTGCACAGTGCGCCAAAAAAGAAAACAGAAAAAAAAAATTAACTGGCGTCTACATTTCTAATTTATTTTTATCTGTATATCCAGCAGCAGATTTCGACAGAAAATGAGTGTTTAAAACGAGTTTGTTTTACACTAAATGCGACATTGACACGTTCGTTGCGTGCTGCGTAACTGCCTACGGTTTTTTGGAATACCGACAACCAGTTTTGTAAACTTATCCCACTTTCCCCCACACCACTTCTCGTCTTCTCTATTTCTAGAGATCTAACTATGTATTGATGGTTCCGTACGCATTTAGAAGTAATTGGGTTTATTAACACGAATGGAAAACGATTATTTATAAAAATATGTCCTTCAGAATCATTCCAAAGTCTCCTTTGGACAGGAGGATTGAGCAATGTCTGCTGGATACCTCTTTCATTATTTTATATACGTTAAATTTAAACAGAAAGTTCTAAACTTAAAAACTACAATAGGAGCCAGCAGTTTAATTTCATAAAAGTATCTTTAATTTTAATTAATAAAACTGACTTAAATTTAATGAAATAGGGATGCTTGTATTTAAAAAAATAAATAAATTTGTTAATTATTCAATAAAAATCAGGATTACTGTATATATAACAAAAATTGGCAAAAGTACAGTAAGACGGATTCCATAATCTGTAGACTCACCATCACCTGTCAGTGGTAGCGTGTTTAGTTGTTAGCCCTTATATAGGACATAAAATATAAAGGAAAAACTCATAATGATTGCTACAACTTGTATATAGGAACATGCTTTATTCGAAAGTAAAATTTAGAGGCAGTCAAGGTTATGCATAAAGAATGGTGGCGGCCATTTTGAACTGCGTCCAGCGTAACTAGAATGGAACAATTTCCCAGTATAGAGAGGGAATATTACGTGGTTGTTCATAGTCTTCTGCCCTCTACAGTTAGTAACAGCAGGCAAATATTCCTCGATTGGGCTTGATGACAGAATTCAATATGGAATCCATAAACATTGCCATTTATGATATTGCGTGGGAGTTTGACTTACTGTAATAACCAGTCCGTTACTTACATATAAATAAAGTAAACTGGGCCTTATTAGGGGAGGTTAGACAGATATTAGAGGAAGGTGAGGCAGAATAGTGTTTAGACATTTATTAACAGCAATTATGCTTTCTTTCCTTCCCGTTAGACAGCGTACATAACATGTGCTTCGTACATCAGATTGCTGTCGAAATCATCAGTTTATCTTACTACACCTTTGCCAAAAAGTAATTTGCGAGACTCGCCAGTGCTATATCACTCTTAAGCAATATCTGGATTCGTCTTCTGATGTAGCCTTCATTACCGATCTGCATTTAATGCATCATTAACCGCTTAATCAAATTACTTCGAAATCGATACGAATTCGGGCTATTGTAGTATTCTAGACATCATTGTCTGTAGGCTGCTGCTGCTGCTCTGAGCGAGTGCATACAGACATACAGCTGTTGTGGTTTATTTGTTCGTACATAAACGACCTCATCGAGCCAGCAGATCGTGAAATGCATAGCGTGCTCGTACACCTACGCCACGTCATGCACGCTTTTGTATTTTGACTCCTCGTGTCTCCGCTGATGTTCCAAGTATCTCCAAGCATCTTTCCAGCCATTCTAATTAGATACCAAATTTAATTAAGCTAATTAAACTGATTAAATTAGAATTCCCACTAATGATCTCTGTCGCGGATAATCTTAGCTCTAGTTTTTTTATGTGTTTTAATGCAATTAATGTAACAAATGATGGACGATGCCAAAAAAGCTTGGGTTTTGTCATAACGTGCGGCTGAAATATTCCATCAATGTGAGATATTGATGACATAAGAATGGAGCGACTTTTAATAAAATTTATTTAAAGAGACTTTCCCTGGAGGCAAACAAAAAAGGAGAGGTGTAAAAATCAGGATATGTTAATTAAAAGAGAAAAATAGCCTTAAATAGAGCGATCTTCGAGTGCGGCACACTTGAATGATTTAAGGATTGTTTCAACCTGAACGCGGTTGAACGTAACGTTCAAATGAATGCGCGTGCCTGAGGATACGAGCTCAGCGTATTCTGTGGTTTGTTTGTCTTTATGAGGAAAAAAAAAAACCTATATAAAAAACCATCCTTCCATACGCCAATGATCAAATGCTGTCCATCATCGAACTGAGAAAGCAAGCCCAATGTCATTTGGAGATTTACCAGAATGCGTTCCGAACTCGTGAATAAATGGCGCTCAGCCCACTGTTCTACTTTCAACTCTGTCCCTTTTAGATCATGACTCTAGCGTTATTAATTCATCTGTATATAAATTGTAAATACCATTCTTGAAATCGCTTTGGTTATTTGCAATGTATACCCTCCTGGACCAACGAAGTTACGTCGAGGTTGCCCATGAATGCGGAAATAAAGGATGTGAAGAATAACACCAATAAGTCAATGTTCTTCCACAAGTTTCCTATTGCCCCTTAAAGAGAAATTTTCCTACGTGGTCTGTTAGCAGAATGGTAATGAAATGAAATTGGCCTGAGTCCTATTCGCCAAGGTACCACTGGATTTTCAATATGGTTTACCTACTGAAAAGAACCAAGGAGACGTACCAATGTCCAGTAAGGAAAATATTGACTATTTATTGAATATAAAGAGTATTTTTCTTGGGCGAGATATAAAATAGTATTAGAAATGGTCACATCGTTTTGGCTTTAAATGTTTTTCTCCTTTTTATTTCTATTTAAAATGCTCCTGAGGTCTGTCGTTCGCAATTTCAGGGTTATGAATTTTTAAGGGTCACCGGGGTGAGAAGGCAAGCAGTTGAGGTAATTTAGCCTTTCGTATTTTTTTCCCCTCCATATTCTAGTAGGAATTATTAAAAAAGGAAAATAGCTCGCGCCCTTCTTCTCGAATAAGGAAGGTTTAACATTCCTTAAATCTCAAACCTGCTTTGCGTATTGTCCAAGAATTCTCGTATTTCGAGAGCTCAACTATCGATGAAGGTCTGAAGAAGAAAAAAAAAAAAAAAAAAAGCGAACGAAATGCGGAGTAAGTGAAGGAAGTAGAGAAACTTCTTCACGTCAAATATATATATGAGGAATGTAGCAAACTCAAAACTTCAGGAAAGCTTTGAAAGCACCTATTCATTAAGTCGAGGCTGTCATTTCCTTTCTCGTGCCGAGATATTCGCCCCCTTCTACCCCCACCCCTGGTTTCATTCCCTCTCTATACCACACTCATAAGTAGCCATGACTGAGCTAGAGCTGATAGTAGCTACGAGAGTGATTTCCGGCGCGAGCTCACGTGTGGCTATAAATTTCTACTGCACACTTACCCAATATCTGTCTCCCTCGCCAGTAGTGGCCTGTGGCGCCTCCGCTGTCACGCGTGGGCGGTCCTCCCCACTGACACATTGATGGCGACACCAGCTCTTGACCATAATGTCCTGTCTCGACATCAGGAATACGGCCATTTCTCACACAGCGTTCCTGGAGAACTTTTATCTGTCCGTGCGATCCCCGACGTCCGCTGATATGACACAATGGTGCGCTGGTCTGTTATACGGGGGGTCATGATACTGCACGAGAGGATATTGACCGATCTCCATCGTAAGGACACATCTAAGGCCGCGCTACTGCCTCAATACTTTTGCTACATGAAATTTCGAAGGGGGAGTGTACATGAAGGGGAGGATATTAGTTCTCTTTCAAGAAGCCCTTTTCCTAGATGCGTCCGTTTTATTACTTCAGCTGACGTGGCTTGAAATGTTGGAATTGCAGAGCAATTACCTGACTCTCTGTGGCCGTTTCCTCCCTGTTAGAATAGTTTTTTCTTTCCCTTTTTTTTCCTTTCCCCACTTCTACGGTAGTCAGAATTAATCCGATATGGAAGGCAATTTATTAATGGCAGTGTGCTGATGTCACAATAAAGAAGGGCAAATAATTACACGGGGGAATTACAAAAGGAGGGATAGGGGTGGGGATGGACGGATATCTCGTAGTTCGAATTCTACCGAGTTCCAGTTTTTTTTTTTTTTTTTTCCTGATGCTTCTGCACGCTATTAAGTGGACGAGGGATACGAATCGTTAAGGGGATTCCAATTATCCTGCCAGAGACACAACTGTCCGAGAGGAGCACGCAGTAACTGATTGGGATGTATTCAGAAATGCTGAATCATTCTGGGCAGTTCTCTTAATTATAACTTCGGTAACAGTCACCAATTTGGCTTTCTGTGGGCCGGAATCAATTTTGGATTCGCGATTGTTTCCGCATTTAAATGAGCATCATTTGGCTTCACTCTTGACATCTCTTTGTTCAAGAATTTACTTCGTTCTCTTTTCTTTTTTTATTAATTATACGTGTACGTTGTCATGCACGTACACCTCAGGATTAGATTTTGCGTAACCCAATGTGTAGAGCAGCTTGTGGAATTTGTACATGAATAAATTAACCTTGCATCAGATTAATCTTCAGTTTCATCTTGCTCTTCCATTTCGGATTATCTTGTTGTAATTAACGATTATCTTGTTGTAATTAACACCTTAATAAGGTACAAGTATCGTAGACTATACCTAGCGGGTTTAGTGCCCTTCAGTACAAATATCCAGAAGATTCAACAGAACGTAGGAAAACATCTTTAGGAATGAGAGTACTTATCAGCATCCCAATTTACGTTGCCCTCTCCAGTAGTCCCGGACTTACCAGATGTTCTGAAAGGTATGACAATGGAGTGCTATTGCCTTTTGCTTTATAAACTTCCTGGCTGCCTCTCGAGACTCTAAAGCAATTTTCTTCGACACAGCCGAGCATGAACTCTGACTCTGTATCTTTGATCCACCCACGCTGAAGACTGACTGTGTAGGGTCTGACGTGGATTTTCTCTTCTCACAAAAATTATGTGGGATGGGAACCTCTTTGAACTTGATTTCTCAACTGATGACAGAATCGTGAAGAGGTCTTTGCTCTTCATCCGCTCGCACAGATGGATATCGTCTGACAGCTGCTCTGGACCCAGGACTCTGCACTCAAACTAGTTTATTATTATTGTTTTGTGATGTAGCGTACATGTTGTCTTTTATGTTTGGTCGGTTTTCTGGTGACTTCTTTTTAACCTAAACCAATATACTCGCACTAAAATTTAAATTAAATTTTTCTTATTACACTGGACTACTAGATGAAGTCCAATGACCACGATAACTTTGGTAACTTGCCCATCTAATTACTATAGTAATATATGAATATACTGTATTGTCAAGTGATAATATGAACGTTGAACAACCAGGTCATGAACCCTTTAAGCTTCCGATTTTGCCTTAAATTGGGACCACTGGTCAGAAGGAAGGCAGCGATCAATTGGGCTTCTCTTCCTATCCAATAATGTACTCTAGAAAGAAAAGCGAATTGACCAGTCACTGTTATAACGCGCCCACAGGAAGCACGTACCGTGTATTTGTGGGCGAATGCAGGCGGGAACCCGCAATATGCGGAACTGACAATACAAAGAGCCCCCGAGGTTGTAAAAACATGTTTCATTGTCAAGATTACAATTTTCTGCTTTCTCCATAAAGGCCTTCTTGTACTGTCCATAATTCAGCTTTATCCACGCTGCTGTAGGCTTTTCAAAAAACTGGAATAATCCATTATCCTTACGAATATCTTCACTTGAAGTCTTGTCTACTGAATGGTCTATGAACAGTAGAGATTAATATTGCCAATACTTTTGTATTTTCTTTTCCGCATCAGAAAGAGAATAATTTTGTTTATAGTTTCCGACCACTGTTTGAAATTATTCATTCGTGTAGTATTCGTATACTGGCTGCCGATTGCCCATTCATTGTGGTAGAGTATTTTTCACTCGTTAGGAAACTGTCAAAGACTCGTAACTTTTGCATAATGAAAGCGCTCAAAGGAGTTGGAAAGAAATAAGAGAACTGCTGGATATTAAATCTCAAAGTTGGGTCGAAAATATCCAAAAAAAAAAAAAAACAGTTTTCCAAAACCGTCCTGTATTTCTTACTAAGGACCAATGGATGTTGACAAGATTTGTCACCACAGCTCGATCTAGCGACAGAGCGGAATCAATTACCTTGGGAATCTCTTTCGGAGGAAGTAAAAATGTTCCCTGATTGCCCCTCTCATAGGATCGATAAGGGCGCACTAATGACTGATGTGCACTTGTATAAGTAAGGGGGCTGAACGCTGTTGTTGTCAGTTAGAGTGATCCTTGAACTCGACGTTGCTGTAATTTTTGACCTTTTCCGCAACCCCCAATCTTTCTAAATCCTGGAGAACAAGAATCAAAGAAGACTCCATACTTACACTGCCAAGGTAATTATTAGAAATCTTTTCCGAAGAAATACTAATTAAGTTTCGGACCCCATACTGTATTTTCAAAGACTGACATCCATTCAGGATTTACTTAACAGATCTTAACGCACAAAGTCTCGCAAAATGAGATAGGGAGACATATTCGAATCACACAATGGAACAAAACCTTGGAACGATACTGTCTTAAAGACGTTTCCTGCCTGTAATATCATTAATCAGTTTGACAATGGGGCTGATCATCACCATTGTCTAAGTGATGAATAGAAGTAGGGCACTATTAATTGCTCTTTCGATGTTTTAACTAACAGGCCGAAGCCACAATGGTTTCCATCCACTACTTAATAATTGGAGTAGAGCCCTCTGTACTTTCCTTCTCTTTCTTTTACCTCCTTTTCTCCTTCGTGTCTTCTCCTTTCTCTCTTTTACTCTAATTTTTTCCTCATTTATCCGTCCATTTAAAACAAAGTTAAAATTTCTGTTTTAAACCAAATGCAAATAACGTTCAGTTATTTGTCTGTGTTCCAAAACTGATTGAGCTGACCTGAAGAGAAGGAGAGTCTCTTTCTGAGGTCGGCTCAAGAGGAGGTATCAGTTCAATTCCATTGAGGAGTGGAAGACTTTTAATATTTTTATTTATTTTGTTATATACATCCCCTACAGGATAATCCTCAATTGCAATGTATGGGATAAAGGCTGAAAAAAAATTTTCACCGTGGCCATGTTTTCCGGTCTCGGGAATCATTTGCATGGGTTTTTCATCCCGTAAATAAGAAAACAAGACAGGATATCTAAAGGTATTATCAGTCAGTCTAAGGGTAGGGGCAAATAGTTGTTATTGTTATTTTTTTAGCAGACACGTATCTACCTTTAGACAGTCTTAGTACTTGAGATCACAGGGAGTGAGCGAATTTTCCACTGTTTAATAAAATAGTCCATTTACCGCGAACTAACTTAACTGCACGCGCAGGCAAGATAAAAAAATAAATGCTCTATTAGAAAAGTGCGCTGTAATATCGTGGATATAAACCGTTTTCTTCGATTACCTAATCCCCATTCCCGTTCCAGTGGCTTAGACTCCATTAGGACAGTCAAGAAATAAAGAGAAGAGAATGAAATGCTGACACTAAAAAATAGCAACCACCAATACGGAGGTTGTAGGTGGGAATGTGCCCTTTGATATTCCACCGTAGTAGCAGATAGCAAAGTAATTGTGACCGCTGCTACCTCCCGAAGTACTCCAGATAATGTGTTGCGTTCATTTCTTCTCAACCCACAGCGTCCGTCGTGTTTCAGCACATCTCGCTGGCAGATAAAAAGAAACAAAAAAATGAGACAAGGGAAGGAGAGAGAGAACGACAGAATCTCGGGGGGATTTGAGGACACAGAACATTATAAATCAGAACAGCTGTCGCAGTTTCCAGAAGCTCGTAATAGCAAGGGGAAGCAGAAACATTAAAAGACCTTTGGACACGGATATAAAAATACTCCATTTTTTTGCGGTAAATTGATCATCCGTGAGACAGAAGAACGGAGTCACGAGGAAGGTGCGGTATTAAAACAGCAGAGAGCGTTGTTTAAGTGAACACACACGGAAAGAGAGAAATGCTCTTCGGAACAAAATTCCACGCTGTTCTTCGTCCACCCTCTTTTAATACATTGCCCTTGGGAGATACCTTCTGGACCTGAAGATGGACGGAGCGCACGTGGACTTGACACCAGGAAAGTGAGCGAGGAAAATGAAATGATCTTTCTTCATTTGTGGCCTGTCGGCACGAAACGACACGGTGGACAAGCCGACAAAACCGACGCCAGAAGGCACTACGTTACTTTCTGTCTTCAATCAACCGGTACGCGGGCTGAAGGACAAGAGATGAGATCTGCCCCTTTTTCTCTCGCGCACAACACACACACACACCAGCGAGATCTGTCTTCCCCAGTGTTGTGTGTACTCCCATCTAGCGTTGGTATGCTCATCGCTGCCGTCAATAGTACGACGATTTCCAAATATTTCTTTTCGTTTTTCTTCGGACTTTCTGAATAGTTTGAAGCCTTAGATTTCGAAGACTTTCTTCCAAAAATGCGACTCCTTAAAAAGAAAATCCTTAACATTGAGACCGATGAACACACCTAGTGTTTCACGAAATAACTCTGTTTTCCCTATTGGTTTTTTCTCCCCCTCTTCTTTGGGTATTTTTAGACATATTTTAGAATTATTTCGTATAACACTGGGCCGAGATCAAATTGTTGAAAATAACTCCGAAAATATGAATATTTGATGCGGATTTTAATTTAAATAGGTAGATAAATAAATAGAAGAGAACTCTTCGCCAAAGACTAATCGCATTGACTCTGGAAAGTACAGTACATTATGCGACTCAGTCTCCCAATTACTAATGATGCAACTTCATCAATGTTTCATTAGCCCAGCTAGATTAGCAGCTTGTTTAAAGAAATTATCGGAAATCGGTATAGACTGTCTTTTCTCGTTGTGTTCCATTAATTCCGGCAGCTACCATAAAGACTTAAAGATTTCTTGCAGTTAGACAGCTCAATAAAGATACAACTTAAAAATATTGGGTGTAACTTCTACTGCTCACCCTTTAGATACTCGCATTGTCACTCAAGCGTAATGAAAACTTCCAGAGGATTGTAGCCAGTGTGGAAGGATCCAGCTGTAATATTGAGACATTATTGCAATGTATCGACTATTATTATTGCAATAAAGATTTCTACAAATTTGAAACCATTAATTCTCGATATATGATGTTCAACACGATGACCTCCAAAAAGGTTCAAACTTTGAACCTTTTTGGAGAAATAGCAGAACTTCGCTTGAAGTTTAACTCCCACACATGTAACAAAGGTACAAAATTCCATAAAATCCTATGCCACCTTGGCCGTCTCGTGCTGTCTGTATATGGTCCGAGCTGTTTAAGGAGGCACCCTATCTTTCTTAGATTCCTGAGTGATATAAAATCTCCAATAAAGAATCTCAGTGTATTTACTTCCCACCCTTCTATTTTATAACACACAGGTCTACTATTACGAGGCATTACATTATTTTCAGGTTATTTCTTTAAGGGGTGGAGATCTATGGGGGGGATATGCTGTTCCATGCCAGTGATGGAGAAGCAGTGGCGGCTGTTTGAATAACACCCTACACATACAACGGATGTTGAAATTTCGAGTTGTGTTTTCTATCGGGGCTGTGCAAACATCTTGAGTGCACAAACACACACACACACACATATACACACAGCTGCATAAACAGAACGCAATACTACATCACCCCCCCATCCTCATACAAGCACTGGGTTTTTAATGGGATCTATTGAAGCCGTCCTGTTGACACAGTTGTCTCTATAACCTTTTGCTGTCGGCAGAAGTTGAGCTCAGAGGGGACCTAACAATACATTCTTTTAGACTTTGTCATTTATCACGTGTTCATGTGTATGACGTCAGAGAAACCACTGAAAGTCGCAGAAGGTGCCTTTTGATTGACCCCATTTGATTATCTCTTTGCTTTATTGGATGGCCATCGAGTTTCCGGGGCCCGTTTCTCCTAGTTGCACGTGAAAAGATCTTGTTATAGGCTACTTATATAAGCGTTCCTAAAATTATACAGATTATAAAATTTGTAAGAAAATATTCTCTATCTTTTGTTTACGGACTGCTGGATTTGAATTTGATTAATTGCTAGCAGGTAAGTGAAACTTACTGTTTTGGAAAACTAATTTAAATTTATTTCTCACGTGCCGTTATTCCACCTGCCCTCATAAATGTTTCATTTATGTGGAATAAAGAAGATATTCTGCCTTATTAAATAATTGATCGTAATTCATTTTGGAGTCTTGATATAAAGAAGTCCCAGTGGTGACAATTTGTTTGTTCAAGAAAATATTGGTATCAACCCATATTCCGAAGAATTTGGCGTCCATTTCTAGCCCAATGCAGTTGAAGCTTATGTTCAAGACAGCATAGAGATTTATACTGGACTAAGCATCACGTATTTCGATTTGCTGGGATTTAGAATAAGTTGATATTTTATTGAATCATTCTCTCAGCTAAGAAAAATACGTAGTTGTTTTGATTGGTAGTGGACCAGGATCTTTGCGTGCCATTAGGATTGAGATAATCTTACTCAACTAAGTGAAGTTTCAGTGGTAACATTCTTTTCTGCAAAACTTGCCAAGGTTAGAGGAGTGATTGATTTTTACGTTGGGACTATTAATCAGTAATCACTAGATGATGCCTCTTAAGCATGATTGGGCAACTACCGAGAGATGTAGTTCATTTTTGTAGTCAGTCTTTCGATAAGTCAAGGAACAAAGTCATGTATAGTGATCACCTTTAGACTGACTACAAAGGAGACAAAGTTTGTCAGTATTTAGGTTTAATAGCCAGCTTTGAGTTCTTCACATTTATAAGAAATGAACTGGAACTTAATTGGTCAAGGCATGCATTTTTCGTCCTATTGGTGATCTTGGTTTTCTGGTAGCGGACAAATTTTGTCCTGTTGGTGATCTTGGTTTCCCGTGGAGACTGGTGGGCATAAGAACCATCTGCGTTTCGGATATTGCTAGTTCTATGCTGCTTTTAACTTCTCTGAATAACCAACCTTCTAAAGTGATTATTTTGGTAAATTTTGATTTTTGTAAGAAACGTTGGGATCCATGGCTCTCCTCTTTCAGTGTTATCTATGAGAGGGTTGGTTAATTTTCTTTTATTGCATTCAGTTTGGTACCACTACGTCTGACATCCTTTTTTTCTTTTTTTTTTTTTTATTCCATCCTAACTCCAAACTCAATGTACATTGAAGATTATCTTCAATCAGGTTCAGAGACTTCACCTTCTTTGTATCAACTTGATTCGCACTGGTTTCTTTTACATTTCGGAATTTTTATGAAAATAATATTCTTTTAAGAATTGGAAAGAGTGGGATTCGTTCCAAAAGTCATATCCTTAAATTTCATAACAAATTTATTATTGCAATAGCTTAATATATTTGCCTCAATATTCACTTCAGGAATATGGTCTCGTTTCTGGACAGCTGGATGCCAAAGAAGTCGTCTGTATTAGCTACAAATACATCAATTATGATGTATGAGTTTACAATGTTCCAAAGACAGCAGTCAGTGTTCAGCAATTATAAAATATGAAATTTAGCTTGAAGTTGCAGTAACTTGGAGATAAAATCAAAATACAAAGGGGACATTGCAGTAATCAGGAAAATCGTGGTCATTTCCTGCAGGGAAATTCGGAACTTCTCTACTGGGTAATATGTCCGTTCCTGGTGTTTCTTCTACATCTGTACAAGGATTTACATACAGAATGATTAGATTGCATTATAAAATCCGATTTTTTTTCTAATGGCCCACATCGTTGATGCAATGATGCCAGAATCATTGCATCAACGATGTGGGCCATTAGAAAAAAAATCGTTGATCCCAGAATCCTTGGTTCGTTGATTCCCAGAATCCAGAATTCCGTTGGCCCGAATCGTTGATCCCAGAATCCTTGTTTTGAGAGTGAGGATTTTTAGAAAGGATGTAAGGCTACGTCTTCATCTACCCAGTAAGTAGTCTTTTGCTGACATATATTTTTGAATGTTTAGGAAATTTATTAATATCGATTAATTTAATTCCGGCTTTCTACTTTCAACGATTATATTTAAATTACATTGGTTGATCTCAACTGAACAGACAACCAGAAGTAATACCGGGTGCTGTTTTAGTCAGATGTGCCAAATGTGTCGGACACACCTTAACTAACAAGGATTCCTTGGGATAATATTGCAAGGCCAGACGTTGCCCTCTTAACCAAGTTGGTTTTAATCTTCTTACCGCAAAACTCATTCGAGCAGGTGTTCTCGAAATATGGGAAGGAGTGTCTTATCGCGTTTAAGCGCCTAGCAAAATGTCACCCGAGTTTCTTCTGTCAAAAGTAATCTCTGCTGTCCCGGCCATATTTGTTCCGGTTGGCAATCGTAGTGGCAGGTTGTCTAATCAAAGAGGATTACTCTGGGACGCAGGTAATTTAGCAAAAGAGACCACGCCCAGGCTAAATATTGTGAGCCTGATTGACTCCTGTAGCGAAGGGAGATATATCATTGATGTCATCACTGACCTACAGGTGGGCCAACTCGTCAGCTCCGGCCGGGAAACAGGTTTTCATTAGCCGCGGATGTCGACGAAGAAAATTAAACCGCCTACTGAAGTTGACAGGGGACGCGTGAAGTTAGGCAGGAACACCCGCACAGTGGGCGGCAGGATGGGCGGGGTGGCTGTAACCTTGCGCCTCTGGAGGGAGCGTTAAGAAATATCTGAAGAAACTTAATTCTTCGCCTATCATTTCACGCTTTATGATTTTTAAGAGGGCGTTGTTGGTCTTAAGCTGAAGACGGGATCGTATTAACTACATGTCGCTGAGTGGAACTGCGTCCTTCGACACGGTTCGCTGTGCTTCTTGACCCTGCGCCGTATGTAGGCTCCCATCATCTTGTAGCCCGCGTGTGTGTGGTTAATTTGCAAATTTCCTGTTTTTGAATTCTGTTTCCCCACCTCAAACACACACACACGTCTTCAGCCAATCCCAAGCTTATTTGGGGGGGGGGGGGAGGTAGAATTTTCTGAGTAGATGGTTAAAAGAAGAGGAAGAAAAACAGATTAGAGTTTCGATGAACTTAAACGAAGTTCCGAATCCAATATAAGCAAATTGAGTTTGTTTCTAGCTCTTCGTCTTATCAATGAGAATTACCATTATTTTGAAAGGGGATGGAGGAGGGTTAAATGAATATATTATAATTCATTTATTTATTTTTGCCCTCCAGTCTCCTTAAACTGTGAACTTAAAGATCGCCGACAAGGGCCACGCTCTGCAGCGTGCAATTAACATAGCTGTCTAGAGTTCCGTAATGTAAACCGACTTGTTGGGATGGCTGTGCCACGTACAGTGTGTCTTCGCATATTCCGTATTCAGACCGAGTTCCAGAAGGGGAAGAAAGATCATTTAAGACACTGCGGTTACCTCCCATGACCACAAATTTGCGGAGCATTCATTATTTTAGCTTCCCCCAGTTAGCCATCCTTGAAGATGCAGCTGTTGGCAGAGAAGGCTCCAGTTTCCCGTATCACGCAATTCTATTATTTCTTAACAAGATGCCTCTGTTTTCTTTCTCTTTTTCTCTGGCGAGGGACGTTAAGGGTAACCCAATGCATTATCCATTAACCGTGATTTCCATGAGGGCATGCAGGTGCTGCTGTGTAATTTTAAACGCTCGTGTTTTACTCCTAAAACATTCATTACCTGAATCGGGCGCAATTTCCGCTGTTGGTGAATTTATTATGGACGCTACCTTGGCAAATTCGGAACGTACGGTTGTGCCATAAGCCGATAACTGCGCCAACATCGAATACACTCCACCTTCTGTGCAACGACGGGCAAATCTGTAGGACTAAGCACGGACAAAAGGCGACCCTCCACTTATCTTAGTCCCGCTAATACCTTTCTCAACGATTTTGCAATTAAACAGCTTAAGCTTCTCATCTGAAAATGCCCGAGAAACCGCACGACAGCGCCCCCTTATGGAGGTTATCTGCTCTCTTCCTCACCCTACAACTACCTCTTCTCCCCACTTCTCTTTTCTTTCTTTCTGACGAACAAAAATTCCGCTATCTTCGATGGAAGAGGAAGCTAATATGGAATTAGACGCACTAATGAAGTCGGATTCATTTCTCAGTGTGTCTGTCCTCAGTGTCGACTGATTTTATGTTCTGTTACTGATGGGGCTTCGTACGTCGAATGAGCGCAGGAAATTATCGTATTTTATGCTAGACTGAATGTAAAACCTATACCAGGCAGGGACATTTAGCTGCCTTACAAATACGGACATTAGTGGAAGATAAAATCATCGCGCTATCAGGCAGTTCGCTCGTCATATCGAACATTGATGGTGGGACGCAAATAGATTATTTTCCACTAATACTGGTAAATTGTTTGCGACCATTGGGAGGGATTCGAAGCTGGAAAAAAAGACATCAAATACATTAGGAGGAAAACTTTCATTCTGTTATTTTTTTTAACCCTAAATACACGCCAGTATGATTCGTCTTTTTAACATAACTCGCTATTTTTGCAGTTTAATCCTACGTGTTTTTGCTCGAGTATTTTGGTATTCAACAAATCCAGATCAATTACTGTAATTTGAACAGATTTTACTCTTTGAAAACCTTATACGAGCTACTGAAGGTGTGTTTGTTAAGTAATTAAATATGTATGTTTATTTATTTATTTTTACATCCGTATATAAGCCACAATACAATTACCACGCCTTAGATTCAGTCTATATAGTCCTAAGTTAAATATAAAGAACAAAAGCCTAACTTTAAAAGTAGACCCAGAGAGGGTTTTGCTTTTTTATTAATTTGAGGGTACATGTAATTATGAAATCCAAAGAAAAATTGGTAATCAGTACCCTAGTAGTGAACTGGAAAGTTTTCTTTGACGTTTTCTAGACAATTATTAAAAAATCTTAGTAATATACACTAGTGTCCAAAAGTTAAGTTACAGCCATGTTTCCTTTATTCGTTAAAATGTAATCGCACGTTTTTATATGAGATTTTAAGTTCTTATAAATCAGAATATGGCATCGGAATACGATTTTAAGGTACGCTAAATAAAAGTGCTTTCTACAGCAGTGCCACCTGTTACTATTCTAGTACATTAAAGAATGCGTCTGATTGCAGCGCCACCCATTACTGTTCTAGTACATTAATTCAGTAGAAATTTCAGTGTATTCGGATCGGTGGACGGCTATTGATAGCGTGGTGGCAGAACACCCACTGGAGACATTAGGAGGTGTCTCAAAGGCAAGTTCAAAGTTGGTCAAGAGTTACAACGTCATAGGATGACCGCTGTTCGCCTGTAATATGGAGATACCCTAGGGAGTTACAGCTAGACAGTCTCTTTCTCTCTTTCATTCAGCGGCAGCAGGAAAGGCAATTTCAAGGCAAATTCATAAGAAAGTTTGGGGAAAGGGACTCTCTGAGAGACAGCCAATGGCTTGTGTTCCCTGATCGGCTCCCATAAGGCAGTCTGCTTAACTTAGTGCAGCCAATGTCACCAGAGCCAAAGCCACTGGGTCAACATTCTGTTTACAGATGAGCCGAGAGTGCCTTGGAACTGATTCCCGTGTTCTAATGCCAAGGAAAGGAGTATCATTATGTTGGTATTCTGGTGGTCTGGGAGAGCATCGTGATGAATTGCCACACTGGTCTTTCACCATGTTTATCCAAACATTTGTGGACAAGGTTCTTAAGCAGCTTGTAATGCTTTTCAAAGATGGAAACATCTAGAATTCATTTTCACCGGCGATGTTTTTCTAAATTGCGTTCACTTAGTCGAAGAATTCCTTCAAAATGAAGAAATTCTTCGGATGAAGTGGTTAGCCAGATCTTTGGATATGAATCCGATTGAACGTGTCTGGGATGACTTCGGGTTAACCCCGCAATGTGTAAGGGCTGTTCTGGTATAAGAGTGAAAGGATATCATTGTAATGTCATGGTTGGTTTATAAAAAAATTGGTAATGCCGATTTTAATGCAGATTGGGCATCAACAGTAGAATTATTAGTTTGTCGTTTTAAATTAAATTAATTTATTTATATTTACAGTTCTTTCAATGGGATGGACATTATATGGTAATTCTATTGCCGCGTTTTCATCCATTGTTTATCCGTTTAATTTTATCCACTGGGCGGCATCTGCCAATTGAATGAATAAAGAAGCAGTTTCGTTCCAGTACTCCTTCGTTCACTGGTTAAAGGATGGTTGAACGACCTCCGCGTTTCATATTAACTCCAAAATCGGTTGTTGGTATTATTTTGTTTACTTTCGGGGTTAGCAAACACTGGAAGTAAACAAAACATCTTTCAGTTGTTTGCTGTACATCGAGCTTAGAGCTGTTTTCATTACAAAGCTTTCGACGCGATCTGTCCATAAATGTGGGCAAAAAACCGGAGTACCCGGAAGATGACATCAGTCCACAATTAAGACGCAGCCATTCCAGATATAATATAACTCGATCGTCCTTCGTTTATTAAAACACCTTAACATTCACACCGGAAGTGGCTGACAAGGATCTATTAAACCGGAAGCGCTTACTTTTCATCTTTTCTCTAATCTTTTACATTTCGCTTAGAATCTTATATTTTTTCTCTTCCGCTCGTCCTCTGATAACTTTTCTTTGCCTTTCTTTCCATCTTCCCTCGGTGCCGTTTCAATTTTTACTCGCCGGCTTCCTTTAGCATATATTTGCTGCTCCCAGCTGATCACAGCGGCACATCGGTAAGGATGGCGCAACCACCTAAACACGTATGTGATTATATATATTTTTTCTTTCGTCAAGACGACTGGCGCATTGCGTTCTGCGAGGTTTCTCTCGGCATCAGTGACATTGACAAAACTGTTTCCGGTTGGAAATTGATTTCAAGTGGACTTTCAGCCTCCGGTGAACGCTACGGATTCAATCGGGCGATCGGATTATCGATTCCCTTCTCTTGCCCTCCGTCCCCTCTCCCCCACCCTTTTCTGTCTCCCGCACTCCACTCGTTTGTCCGTTGCGCGCGCGAGAGAGAGAGAGAGAGAGAGAGAGGGAGCCCGAAAGAGGCGGAGGCAGCGGCGTTGGCTAAAACGCGCTATATTTCTCACGATTGTTATTCACGTGACATGCGTACTATCTGAGCGTGTCAGAAACGCGCGCACGTGCTTTCCAACGCTATTAATCACCGGGCTGTTGCCAGCGTTTTGGCCGAGAACGTATCAGTATTGCTGCAGCGTACCAAAGGGGGTTCGCAATAACGCGGCAGCGAGCGTACGGCGAAATCTGTGTATCCGTCACTTCACTATCGTTAACACGTTGCTCCAGGACGCGGCGCAAGTGACGGATGCTGAAGGAAATATCTGTCTTAGTTGGTGTATCGAAGTAGCCTTCGTTTAAATACCAATTCCTTCCCTTTGTCGTCTTGTCAAATTATCTTCAACGCTCACTCTAATGTAGACAGTCATGCGAGGGAAGTATCTGACGGGATTCGCTCTCCAGTCACGTCTGGCTTCCCCACTCTTGTATTTGTGCCAATTTGTAACGCAGTTAAATGCTTTTACATTCACTCTTTTTTTTTTTTTATCTTAAACAGTTCCATTTTATTTTCGGGACTCTTCGGCACTAATCGTAGTGGCCAGCGCTACTATAAATCAAAGCCAACTCCATAACGCTTAAGAGAAAAATCAACAATCATCTGAATCTTTAAAAACACGTTTCTGGCTTGAAATGATAAACGGTACTGTCGAGATGTCCTTGGTTTATGTCAACTGGCAGACACATATCCGCGTGCGTAGCGCACTTTCCTCATCTATTTACCGAAGCTATCATCCTCTGCATTACAACTACGTTGCTGTGAGGAGGTTACACACACGCTTATACCATAAAAAAACCCCCAAAAATAAATAATAATAAAAATTCACATCCATTTTGTAAATTGTTCCCCTTATGTTGGCCAAACAGTCATGGTTATCTCATTACGAAACCAACTGAACAAGAACAGAGCCGTGCACGAAGTTCCATTTGTTTCTGTGGGGGGAACGGAGTACCCGGAGGAAAACAAACGTGTTACCAGCTCGGAATAAATGGGGGAAAAGTCCTATTAAACCTGTCTAAATGTCTGATAACAATTGACTCTATGACCACCTCCCCATTAATCCTAAAACCCCCGACAAACTCGCGTGCGCATGCGTGGCTCATCTCCTGGCAGCCATGTTGCCCTTATTTGTCCATTATCTCCTTCGTTCGAAAGTAGTATCGACAAGTCTAATTAGCTTAGTAATATTAACAGTTATCCGAGCGCCTGTCCACGTGACCCTAACAACTTGTCCTTGTATTCTTTAAAGGTCACAGAAGCACGAGCACGTTTGTCCCGTAACCCACCCTAATCTTACATTTTCTTTGATAAGCCACCGTTAGAGGGAGTGCCAGTAGTCTATCAATTACAGAATAAAACGGTTTCATAATTAATTACTTTAGTCTGGCTAGAGGAAAAGCATTAGCGCTCTCTTAATCATTTATCCATTCTTTCTGCACAACAATCTCTTTCTGTGTCCCCATTTTTCTTTGGCGTAGTTGAGGAAATTTTATCCTCTTCGGTTCCAGCCGTGGATGTTTCATTGTTAGCGCCCTCACCGCATTCAGTCTTCCACTCAGGCGTCATAGGCACTCTGGTAAGCACGAGGAGCAAAGAGATGCCAAAGAGACTGCTAGAAAATGTGACAGTTAATGGACACAGAACAGCCCACCCTGGTCGTCACTAGCGAACAGATGCTATTAGTTCATTAACTGTGTCTCGTTTCCTAATAGCTCCGTAGGCATCCATTACTCCATTAATTTTGCTTCCCGCAATCCTATTTGGCATCCACTAATGCAGGTGAGTATCATATTTTATTTATGGTTGGCGCTCCCTATCTCCAGACATGGCTATCAGTGGTTAAGGTAACAAAGCGCACTGGTAAAAGGGTCAAATCTGTCCTTAGCACTGGCAAATGATTTTTTTTTTTCCCTTTTAAATCTAATCGGCAAGTTGTACTCGCTCTTTTTGCTTCATTTTTTTTCTGTCCTGTTTCAAAGTTGTTTGACATCTTTTACAAGATGCCTAATTGCTTTTCGGGCTTAAAATGGAAGTAGAATGTGCAAGCGAAACTCGGTAATCTGAGACTGCAGAGGAAGAGTCTCTGTTGAGGACGAGGGTATGCGAATTAATGGATTAATCTTTCTAAAAATAAGCCGACTCTCTATGTTTGAAATCGTAATAATAGTATTTCAATAAAAATTTAAATAATTTCATTCTGTACGACATCCACTAATTTGAATTCTCTGGAATAAAACTTCGATTTCAGATTTTAAGAGTTGAGTTTTCAAAGTTGAGTCCCCGTGACCACTAAATACGCTATTGTTGTTGTATTCTGTGTCTTCTAAGTTCCTGTGGCCATCCGGAGAGTATAATCAGAAATCTGTTTCGTTTATTATACTCATATTCATTACGATACGTTTTAAAAATGGCGGTTCACGCTGTGGTGTTCAAAACGCTGTCGTTGTTTTTAGGGGACCATCACCAAGTTCATATGCAAACAACCAGAGAATGCCATCATTGTTTTGGTCAATTATTATATCCAGCGTTGTTCCATACAAACAACCCTGGAACCTATTTTGGCTGCTGTCTAATCTTTTCGCAGCGCGTGGCGTGTTTAGGACATTAAAAAATAGACCCTTTTGGTGTTTTAGGTAAGAAAGGTTTGTTGCATTGAGTGAGGTTTATTTATGAACTTGAGATGAATACCAACAGAGCATCCATTGATAATATTCTAGAGAGACAGCCTTGTATCGGATTCAAAAAAGCATTGAAAATTCTAGTGGACCTAATGAAAGACCTGCAACCTTCCACTTCATATCAAATGAAGGTTAGCAATTTCTAAGGAGTTAAACAACGGGGCAATTGCTTTAAGTCCACCATCTTTGCAATTCCAAGTTTATTTAATGCGAAACTCAAAAAAGAAATATTAGTTGGGCCACTGATAAGAAAGTTAATACTTCACACGAGAGATTTGAATCAAAGATGAACACAGTCTAAAAAGAATCATGGATTGGCTTTGGAAATGTTATTCTCAGCATCTTAGGGAATAAGAAAGATGTCAGTTATGAGTATCGTTGGAAATATTTTCAGACAATTTCAAAAATTAGGATGTAAAAAGAGCCTGAAGATTAATTTCCTACGCTAACAGAAGTCTTTCTGAAAAATCTTGATTGTTCTTTCAGCAGGGAATAGCCTGTGCGATTCATCAAGATATAAAAGGGATGGAAAGAAGACACGAGGGAAGATAAATGGTATTACTCCATTTTATTTTAAAAAGGCACAGAAATTGTTATTTGGATACATTAAATAAATTTATAAGATTTTCCTTTATACCAATTCGAAGACCTGCGTAATTGTCGCATCTGATTCTTAGAACCAGATTCACTACGCTCCTTGTCATACCACCCATATTTGTATATCTACCATTCCACACAAGCAATCCAATTCAATATTAGATCGAGAGGATGCACCAGAGCATCCTTATGGATGTCTAATGTACGATGGCACCTGGAACGTCACTTCAACTCCGTCATGTGATCACTGTGATGCTACAAGGATTCTGCAAAATAAGCCAATGCGTGAGTTATTATTGTTTGAATATATTGTGTTATTTGACCTCTTCGCCATCAGGAAGCAGAGATTACCACGAAAGCAGTTTGCCAGTGTCCATCTCCCTAATCAGGTGGAGATGGGTCAATTTCTTCCATTTAACGTCCAGAGAAGAACAGAATTCCACAACCTCTGGAGATAGTGCATTACCAATGGGTGCCATGAAAACAACTAATACAAGAAGAAACAGAACATCCTTAGAAGGTTTCCAGAGGACTTGAGGTCAGGACTGTGGACTGACCGTGTTTTCTTGAGAGCATGTCATAACATCTGAGTATAGATCCCTCAGGAAGAAGGATTCACTTTCTGAACCAACTTCAGCAGTGGAGGTCACGTATTATTTTAAATAACTGACTTCCAAGTGGGAGGGAATTCTTGCTGACAGTGCACTCATTTGCAGTTCTTCATTGGTTACAGACTCCTTTATTGGGCTGCAGGGTCACTGATTGTTGTATCTTACGAACTACATATTCCAAATATGATTGCGGATTGTAAATTCGTTGTTACAATCCTTTACAATCTTTTTATTTATTTATTGGTACATTCCACAAGGTTCAGTCCAGAATGGTTATTTTTACATAGATTCTTCTTTATTTTTTGGTTCACTGCCGTCTAGTTGATTGCCTGGGGTAGCAAAATAGACAAATCGAATCTAAAACGCCCCGTGCACTTTTTTGCCTTCTCCTGCGTTGGCTTTTTTTTTTTTTTCGAGAAGAAGCCCCCTTCCCCCACACAATATGAAAACATCTAAACAAGGTTACTTTGTTGTTATAACTGCGAATAAGTTCCTTTGTTGGTTGGAGTGTTGAGAGAATCGCGCAGGTGCGCGTGTCCCGTGGTGGTATATTAAAGTGACTTTTTGATAAGGGCTAACTCCAAATGGAGTAAACCGGCAATAGATCCGTATTGTCGAGCGCGCGCCCGCAGAATAAATGGACAAGATAAAAAAAGAAGAAGGAAGTCAATATCTATATACATATTGTAATACGCTCCCAAATATAAATATATTGGAGGAATAGACCGTGAATTTCAAATGCGTCGATAGTAATCATATTTATGTGGTTTGGGGGTTGTTTCCCCTGCCCTCTGGTGGTATTCTTGGGACCTACTAGTACTTGTCTCGGTAATGAACCGTAAGATTTTCGAAAGATATCAGAAATGATACCTCGGAGTCAGAATATAAGTCGATAAAATTTTATATCGCGCGCGGCATAAGTAATGGAGTTTACATTTTTATACAGTTTATTTCCCCCGCACTTGGACACAATGTTTGATTCCGAGTCCCAGCTGCTGTGGGCGAGTTTCCGCGTCCGTTATGATATTTGCACGCGTTTCGAGTCAAACAAAACAGATAAGGAAGCGTCCATTTTTAGCGCCAGAATAAAATTACGCCTATTTGTTCAGGGACGTTTGGATCAACAGTGGAAAAGGAGACAGAAAACGTCCAACAATGCAAACGGATCTCGTATTGTTGCGTCAGTGTGAGGGAAGCAGACGAGGATGTTTTTTTTTTTTTTTTTTTTTTTTTGTACAGCGCATGTCGGCAAACACGGCGTATGCAGAATGAATGACTATTCCCGAACCCCGCAGAATTTTAACCACCTGTCATCCGTACAGGTACTGTTTGTCTTGCATGTGGTTCTTTCAGTAAACAAGCAAAGATTTTTCTTCGAGTTAATGGCCCACTTTGACTGTAATGTATAGCTGCGTGTGCCTCCTGTGGTATAAATGCAGGAATCTTCGTGCTTTCGCTCTGTGTACTCCATCATCTGGTTTCTTTTCACTCCACTCACCCCCCTGCCTTTCGCATACAGTGGCTGCCATGCAAAATACCGAAATGCTCACGGGGATTATTGCATTTTCGCTTTATTATCTCTTTAATACCCCTCCCCTTGCCCCCCTTTCCACTCACGTTTTGTGGGGCGATGTTGAGCTCGAGCAGAAACGTCTGGAAACGTGTTTTTCCTATTCGGCCGATGTAACAGGACGCTAGTTATGTTAATTGGCATCGAGATGCGGCTAATTAAAATGCTCCTTCTTGGTAACAATAAGACAGTTATCTCTCGCCTTCTTGGCTTACAGATAACCCCTCTGGTGTCGTCTTGCATCCTTTTACGCTCTATTAGTACGGTGATTAGTTCAGATCCGAAGCGTTTCCTTAACTTTGTTTTTTTTTGTTCGATAAACAAATACAGAAAAACTGACATCTTTATGAACAAGTGATTTTAAAATTGGCGCGTGCTGATTCCGTTAATTTACATTCTAGCTCGGGGTCAAACCAACTGCAGTTATGTCGCAACCCAGTCTGGTGCTGCAGAGCTCCCAAAATAAAAAATAAAATAACATATATATTTAGTAGTCTCCGAATTTCCAAGCTTTAGCTGTTGGGGTCATCTCTAGGTGGACATCGTTGGTAGAACCGCCATCTTCCCCACACCGGGTGGGAAAGACAGGAGTTCGAGTCCCATCGATGACATGAGGAATTGTTATGGACCCTTTTCACAACAATAGCTGAGTTATTGTGTCTCCGGCAAGGGTAGGATGGTGTTTTCTCCCGGAAAATCGGGTTTTTCATCCAGCAAACAGAAAATCGACCCCAGAACACGCACAATTTACAGACAATATATACGGAGCAATATGGCCTTAGTTGCCCATGCTCCTACAATAACAACAATATCTCTAGGTGAGTGTGCCTAAGTAATTCCTAAATTTGAGTGCTTGGAACTGAGCCCACGAAGGAAATGTAAACCACTTAGTCTAAATAGAGCTTTTCCGGCATACTAGTGACTGTGTCAGTTACTTTTCAGTTAGAAGAGATTTGGGTTCGAATCCTGTCTGTGGCAAGAAGCATTTATTGGGACTCTAGTCGATTGGGCTGAAATGTACACTCCATTTAGGGATATTATTACGTTTTATTTTTAATCACACAAAAACTAGCCTCGGAACACAGCTTACAATACATCGATACTTTGTGGATTGAATAGCTCTGTACCAGATTTGATATAATCGAGTGGTCAATGAGTGAGTGCGCCTGTACACGCTTTTGAGTTGACTCTGGTTCGAACCCACGACCTCTGAGGGACAGGGTATCAGCTCGGTGATTTTACAACTTCCACCTTACACGAATCTGTAATCTGGAAGCGAGAAGACTTCTTAAAGTGGTTTGTTATCACTTTAAAAAATAATAATTTTCCAGTTCAGCGAAGATGCAGTACCACATTATTTTAAACATCAATTCTGAAACGTCTGGAATCCTCAATAGGTAGGAAATGCGAAATCTGGATGGAACAGCTGTGTTCAACCACCAACACGAGTTCTACCTCATAACTTCTGGAGGTAGTGCGTTATTAATTACTATTATTAAAAGAAAATCCTCTGAGTCCTGGTTAGCCGAAAATGTTCCTTTTCACGCTCCCCCCATCCTACCATTCTTCTCCTCAAGGGCACAGAAACATTTTCTAAGTAATTCCCACGTGAAAATCATACTTTGAGCGAACCTCCCGGTTAGAGGAAAAGGGGAGTATGGGGGGGCTGATTTCGACGATCGTGATACTGTGGTGATTTAAGAGAAGGGGTCAGCTGGGGAAAGTTATAAGGAGTTAGTTTAGCGTGACTTATTTTCCAGATTGTTATGAATGTGGACAAAAGACTTAATAAACATCCCGAGGTAATGAACGAAGCCCTGCCAAGTTACGGGGGTCATTACAGCAGACAGTGAGTAGATTATTCATATTTCATGTGTGGTGGACTCTCCTCCCCCTTTATATTTTGATGGCTTTGTTTCACGCCCGCTTTGGGCACATTCCATCCAGCCGACAGTCCGGACATTACCTTAACTAGGAATTCTTATCTTTTGTTTCATCCCGAGCCACCTGTAAACGATGAGAAATCTAATTTAATGCTTGATTGCTGCTGCCGGCCCGTCCACCTGGCACGCTGCGGTCATCACACCGAATTATGACCGCTCACGTTATGAATTCCGTAGCTAATTAACCAACAGATGGCCAACGGGGTGTCCTAGACGGGAGAGAAACTGACACGCACATGCCGCGTTGGGCTGAGGCGCTGGAAGGGTCCTCTGCCCGTTGCGAAGAGTTCTCCTGGGTGGAGTAACAGGGCGACATAGTTGTATTACCCTAACTGTATAATGGAGGTCAACATGCGTTGAGTTTCAATGGGTTTTTGACCCCCGTGTGCTCCCTTTTACATATTATTCACGAAGATTCCAACTATCCCCGTTGGTTTGTGTGAAACAACGGTTTTGAGATTTGTTATCCTATTTTACCACTCTGTGCGGGCACATAGGAGCAGTTATGATTGGTAGATGGATCCCCATTCCTCCCAAATTAGAATTTACCAAGTTGGGTGTACCAAACAATAAACTTAGTTTGTTGTTTTATGGAATTTGATTGGCCCACTGTGTAAAATTACAATAATGTTTGATTGTCGACTAATATGTTAATTTTAATAAAATCACACGATACGCCTTTGTGCATCGTCTGTAAACTGTTACATCTAAAGGTTGGTTTATCTGTTTTGCGGATTGAAGAACAAAAACTGCTATTTTCCGATGGAAAAGCTGTATCGTGCTCTCTCAGACCGGTCAACTGAACGTCTGACAGAAATCCTTGAAAGAGGATTTCTAAGTCTAATTTCCTTTTAACTACCGGATTCGAAACCGTGATCTTTCGATTCTGCCACTACAAGTCCTTCTATCAATTAACTCGAGGAAATAAATCAAACTCTCTAATTAAAATTATCCACCCACATATACTTTACAAATTACCTGTTGTGTAGGTGACTATATTTCCTTTAGAATGATTACTGTTTCTTAAGAATGCATTTTCTCTTTTCTTCGTGGTTTTTATGCTTATCAAAATATGGGACAGCTCAGTGACTGGAGACGGCAAACACACTCTTACACTATGCTAGCTTGACTTATGAATAGGATTAAACGCATTTTCGTCTCCTTAGTGAAACAAGATTACTCCATTTATTTTCGGTCATTTACCTCAAGGCTCACTATACTGTTCTGGAAGTGAGCGCGAGTTGTGGCTTGAAGCATTTTGCTTAGCAGCTAAAAGTGGCTTTAAAACAGAGTTACCAATTTCAACTCTTGTGTAGATGGAGAAAGAGTAAACTCCAACCTTGAAAGAACATGAAATTAATGTTATGAAATCGGAAACAATTTTATTATAAAACATTTGGGTAATTAACGATTTAATATATATACTGTATATGTGTTTTGGTGCGAGGTGGGGGTTGAAGTGGTCTATGAGAGCACGGAGATTTGAATTTAGAATTTGCTCTGAGGCCACCATGGGCCGAGGCAGCAATATAACCCGGCTGAAAATTGTATTTACTCTATGATCATGTTTTTGTGTTTTCAGGGATGAAAAACCAGAACGTAGACTTCTCCCGACTAATTAGATTATGGCGTGAAAAAAATATAAGTTCCGTTTCTTCCGAGGAATGAGACTCAGACCTTTTTGACACTGTGTGAAAGAGCAGTTAGTGAAGATGCAATTCAGTTTTACAGTCTGAATCGCATCTTTGCTGTGTAGAATACTATCCAACGTCCAAACTGGGATTTGGGAGCAATTTAAGCTACTTAATAACGTGTTAGGTCTTTCCAGTCCCTGAGCAAACTTGACCTCTCGTGCTATCGATTCCACGACACAAGAAACCAAACTCTACCATCCATGTTCTCTGCAAAACTTCTTTTCCTTTTTGACTTCATCCCAGACGATCCCAAATCCGAAGAGTTTGAACTGCTTAAAAGGACCAGGCCTTATAAATATTCCTCTGACTACGTCTAAACACTTTTGGTCCCTTGCTAAAGTATACCGTTCTGATAGAGCATTAATGGATGAATGTGATTGCAGTACTGTCCAGGTAGATAGATTTGAAGAGCCTGCATATCTGAGGTAGTCTATCCATTGACCATCACACATCTGCCTAAGTAGCACCTTCACTAGTCTAGTAATATGTGGTGCTTGTCATAATGTTAAGTGAGAACAATCTGGTATAAGCAGCTAACCCGGTTGTGTTTCCGGTGTCTGGATTACGAAGGCCTTCATCTTTAACACATTTCAATAATACGCAATGTCTGATGTCACAAGTTGTTTCACAGTCTTTGCTTCGACCGTATAGTGTTTCTCTCTTCTAGACACCCTTCCGTATTAATCATATGTTTGTGATATGCGAACGTCCTTCTAGGGTTTCTCTATTCCTTTTCACGCCCGTGATCTTTATTGGAGGTGTCGCCTGTTATTACCGCCACCTCCTCAATTTCCACTTGAATTAAACGCCGACCTATCTTCATTATTATGATTTATTATTTCGTTAAATAAAAGCAATATTTGCGCTTTAGTGGATCCAAACAATTCAACTTTGATCTCTGCATATCCTCTGGTAATGCAGTAATGTGATGCCAGCATAATTCTCTGTATAATATATACACTCACTGGCCAAAAAAATCAGAATCCATTTGCAATTAGCATCTGCATATAATTAGACGTTACGGTGTGCAAATGTAATTTGTAACATGGTGTGATCACAAGATCTTTGATATCAGATAAACACTGTACCCTTTCTCGCGGGTTCTTAGTCGATCCGTCATGGGGGAGGACAGATGGGCTTTCCAATTTTCAGAAAGGTGTTGTTGTTGGAACATGTGTGGCAGGAACTACAGTTGAGAAAACAGAGGAAACAACTGGTGGAAAGGAAGAAGAATGCAGCTCTATAAGGAATATAGATGGATGAATTTGTTCTTTCATTTCCATCCGAACTGTGCGGTGGGAGTTCAAGAATTTGGGATTTAGTAGTCGCGTCCTTATACGAAAACCACTTCTTTCTGTAAAATATGGAAAGATTCGAATGGAGTGGTAACGCCAAGACTGCATTGTAGAAAAATGGAAAATGAAATGTGATATGACGAGTCTTGCTTTAGAATTTTTGCACCAATGGTTGAGTGAAAGTGTACATGAAACCATGTACCCAGAGTGTCTCGTGTCAACCACTCAAACGGCTTGAGGTGGTATGATGGTTTAGGATATGTTCTGTTGGTGCCGACTGGGTTAGCTTAGACCATTAGAAGGCTGTGCTACTCCCAATGAATATCCTTCTTCGTTGGATTGCAAAGGATTCTTTGGAGACATTGCAACTATCCACCGTGCAAAAATTGTATCTGAATGGGCCGAGGAACATTCCCAAAATTTCCAATATCTCGCCTGGCTGCCTGATTCTTCAGATCTAAATTCACTGAAAATGTCTGGAATATGTTGGAAAGGGCAGTTCGGCTTCGCAGTTGTCTGCCGACCACAGTACAGCAGCTGGCAAATATCGTGATGGAAGAATGATCAAATGGGGAACTAACTCATTTAGACACCTAATGGAATTCATGCCACGATGTGAACGGGCTGTAATTCGGGCAAAATAGAGCCTAGTGATGTACCCATCTAGCTCATACGGAGGCAGAGAACTGGGAATGAAAATGCTGACTCCAGATATGCCAGAACTGTTGTTAGATGGAGTAATTTCCAAGCTGTACGTCATTAGTAGTACATTTAAGGAGAACAGAGGAATAACGAATGTCATGACTCAGTAAGGAGAATTGTTAACGAAAAAATATATAAAGAAACTTTTTTAAAAGAAATTATTAGATGTGGAGGCGTCTACGGACATTTATCAGTGGGAAGACGTACGAAATTTGCACTCAGTGGATCTTAACTGGAGTGACAGATTTATTATTAAAAAATAAATAACTTTAATAGTGGATATCACTTTTTGACCAGTTATGTTTTACTATTCTGAATATTGTGAACTCAGTTTGCTTTAAAAATGAATTAAATTTAAAACTTCCGCTTGGAAATATGCGTTGGAGCTTGGATGAAATGCAGTCTTTCTTCTGTAAACTTTATTCCAATTATAATATCTTGCTTTCCCACCCTCCCTTTCGCTTAAGTTTTCTTGTCCAATAAAAGTATACAATATTAAATTCTTCTCTCTTCATTTCTTACGATTCCACGTACCACTAGGTTAATATCCTTAGGGCACGTCTACTCACTTTGTACAACTATCTTGGGGTTATGACGGAATGTACTTCCTTTATTTAATTCTGCTGATTTTCTGTTTATTTGAACCACCGAAGTTCTGTGGCATTCTCCTTGCTTGGATGCATTAAGCGCTGTTTTCTTTCCAAACTTTTTTGTTTGGTTCCTTGTCTTGCTTTTTGATTGGTTGTGGTTTGTCAACATCAGCGAGTCCTCGTCCTTCTTTTTCCTACACCTCCTAGACGAACCTTTCTTTTTTTAAACCTGTGGCTGAGTCAGCCAGTTTCAGTAGATGCTTTTCTACGCTAGTTCCTTCAGCCCGAAAATAGACAAACCGACCTCTAGAACCCATTTGGTCCATAGACGCCGCACATAAAATTTATCAATACAATATTAGTTTGTAATAATAAAAAAAGAGTTTCTTTAAGGAACTCCATCTCAACTTTTGACGCTGATCTTATGACCTATATTTTAATTTATTTAAAGTTTTATTTTAACCTGCCACTATTTCTATTCAGATCTTTCAGTTCTGATTAGAAATAGTTCTTACCTTCCAATGAAGATATTGTAGAAACTTTGACTCCGAGTTTACGAACTAATTGAGTTGAAAATCCAGAGGTATAATATTAATTCGTACTCTCTGGACATGAGGGGTTAATGGACTCCCAACACTTCAAACAGTACTGGAGGTGTTGGGTTATTGTTTCCATCGGAAAATTGCATCTCAAGGAGCCTTCAAAATGGTGGTTGAACTGGTTAGAAGCCGGACAGATTTCAGCTTCTAACCAGTCCCCAATCAATTCAGAAATATCTATGAGTTGTATCCAATCTAGTAAATGGCTCTGATACTTGGACGTGGTATCTTATCCACATCAAATAGAACTCAACTGCATCCCACATTCAAATAAATATTAATTTAAGCTGCTTTTGAAAATAGGAACGTGTCGCTTCTCTGCAGACAGGGGTTTTCGTTTGGGGGAAGGGGGTCGTGCTCTACAGAGTTCGGAAGATAAAATATATTTTGTTTTTCCATACTAAAGCAGCACCATCCTTGCCCATCATGCATAATCTTGAAAACGACGTATGTTAATGAAGTGGTGGGTAGGTATTGGACAGTGATAAAAGAGCCTCGGATGAATTTGTTCTTTCCATCCTCCCCCGACGGTCTTTGTTCTTGCTTTTAAAATCACTTTTAATGATTCCTTCTTTCCAATTTTGCAAAGTGCGCATGCGTGTGTCGCCGAAGACAAATGTCCAGTCCATTCTCGTTTTCGACAATTAATCCATTCTAATCTGGTTATTAGCGACTGGTCTGTGTGGGCAAGTTGACGTCGAGACAATGACATCCTTCTTAATGTGATTATTATTTCGTAATCACAGAAAATGTTTGCAAAAGTTTCAAAATGCTGCTTGTAATTATTATGGATGTCGGTAACTTATTTCTATTATGTATTCCCGACGGGATAAAAACACTCTTTCAAACTCGGCCGCTTTCGAGTTAATTTACAGCAGCAATTTATCATAATTTTATGCCGTGCAAGCTAAACAGATTTATTAAAGGAATAAGATTAAGTAATCCTGCTCAATACATTAGACGCATCGGTCTAAGGCTGCAAGGAAGCCGGGCGAGCAGCCATCCTTCCAATATTCCAGAGTCAATTACTTTTGGGATTTAATTTTATCTCATAATCACACATGGCTGGGGTAATTCTGATCTTGCTGTAATGGCATCACCCAAACAGGCAGCCCGACTCTTGCACACAAGTAGGGCTATTAAAAGTGCTGAATTACGTGTACAAGGTATTAATACTCGCTAATGGACCTGCAGTTTTCACAATAAGGGGGATAGAAGCGAGTTTAAAATTCCTTAAGTGCTACGCAGCCCCCCTTCCTCTTTCCTTTTAGTAATGGTGCCTGGATGAGGACGCTGGAGGGGATTTTTGTATGACAGACGGCAAAGGAGAAGAAATCGTTGAAAAAATTCTGGTCAGTGAAGTAAATTGAGTTTTCTTATCGAAGACAGACTGGATATAACCGTCTTACCAGTATTAAATTTGATTATAGACAGTACGGCGAATCTTAATCATCTGCTGTTTAGTTATGAGGTTACCGGGATAATTTGGAGAGCGGTCTCAATGTTTGTGGGGGCAGTTGGGGGGAAGCCTGACCGTATTTCTTTTCTCTGGGATCTTAATATACTTTATTAGTGCGAATTAAAGTATTTGACGCCCGAGAGAGTTTTAGTGTTCAAAAAATGGTGCGGGAGACTGCGCAATGCGTTCGAATAATTGATTTAGAGTACGGAATTTTTAATAAACGAGGTCTTTGTAAAAACAGTGAAATCTTTTATAAATAAATTAGGAGAGCAAACCATCTTGAAGTAATGAAGGAGGAAAAATGCTAGAAAATTCTATTTTAAATCATTTAAGCCAATGTGCCGCGGCATACTGGTATACCGCGTAATTCTTTCACAAAGGACGTTTTTAGTTATAGAAATAAGGCATCGTGGACGCAAACTGACCGTGACCCCTTTTTAAAATGCGGTTTAAAAAAAGCCTAGAACGCTGCAGAGACACTTCACTTAAAATAGAGCTTAGACTACGTGTCCGTTTAAATAAAGACAGAAGGTGGCTGTAAATCAAAGCGTGATGAGCAGTATGGGAGAGAAGGGGGGGGCTATGATCAGTTTATCCTTTAAGAAGAAATCGCTGCGGAATACATTATGGCTAATGCGCATGCCTAACACACACATGAAGAGAAACAAGAGTATGAGATGTTGATGGCTGTTCCTCTTTCTCTTTGTGCGCTTCTTGTATGCATGCACCAATTATTCGAGACTTCTGAAACGGATCTTTTTGTTTGTTTTTACAACACTTGTCTACGTCTCCTTAAATATAGAAAGAATAGCAACTGCTGACAAATGTCTAAACTATTTCTGAAGTAAAGGGAAGGTTATTCTACGTTAAAGTCCTTTATTAATTGCATTAGCATCCACATTTTGTCCCTAAAGCCAGCAGTTTGGAACTCCCAACAGCTTTCATTAGTCAAGTTGCACGTCTGTTGAGAAGTCGCAGTTAATATTGCTAGCAATGGCACGTAGTCCGTAGAGAGCTCATCAATAGGAGTGAAAAAGATGTTTTTTACTGGCTCCTGCTCCTTATTTGCTTGTATGGAGTAAGCAAAACTTTAAGATGAACTATTGATAAGTGAGCTGATGTGAAATATAACACCCCGATCTCCTGTGATTATTACGTTTCCAAATACTTGTGTGTCTCACTCTTTTTCTGTTATATTCCTGGTAGAATAACTTTTTTCCCAACTCAAGTATTCATTTGGAGCATCTGTGATTTGTACCTGAGAGACTGACGCCATATTAGGCGAGCGCGAATTAAAAAATAGAATCCCCCAAAGCAATAAACTATCGGTGTTAAAAGTTTGATTCAGCCATTGATGTACTATTAGCACATTCTGTCATGATCTCATTCTTTTCCGTCTGTTGACACGCCAGCTCAGAACATCGACTACCTAACTCAGCAAATTTAGCACTCAATTTTCTGGAGTCTCTCTGGAGGGAGGTTGCGATTCAAAATTTGTAGCGGGAATTTTTAAACTATGGGCAAGAGAGAATCGATCTCGAAGTTGCCACGCAGAACAAAGGCAATTAACTGTTTGCAGAAAATAATGGTATCCTGAATGTGGAAACAGTGGCTATTGTTATTAATGGGATAATAGCGAAAATTATTCTCTTGTTACAAGTAGTGACGTCACTTTTGGGAATATTACTCCTAGGTACCATGGGAATATTTAAACTATACCGATCGGATCTTTATGATAATTAGTTGGATTAGAGTTTCATCTTTTATTGACGTAAATGAAGGTCGGTGAAGAGATGCAACAGAAATCTTCCACTGTCGAATACGATACTTTATAAAATGATAGTGAACAAGGATCTGGTTACTACCTTGACGAGATAATGCACCCAACATGTACCAGTCCTTCAATCACTAATATTAATAGGCTTTGTACGACCAGTTATGTCTGGTAGTTGTTATCCGAAACCAACGGATCATCATAAAACTCCTGCCATTGTGATTAAAAAGGTCGGAATATTTTAGTCACGGTTTCATGTCACGTGCCACTGGTATATTTGCGTCGTTTGGCTAATGTCAGTAGTTATCCAAAGGAGGAAAACGATAGCAGACATTCATGGAATGAGCCCACGCGATTTTCAGGATGATTATGTGGTGGCCCGTTCTTTACATTATACTTACAGTATTGGATCCATTATGGTGTCTGGCTGTGCATGTAAGCTCAGAAAGTACGGTAAAACAAACATGGTATACCTTCGATGAATTTGGAGTTAGCTAATCAACCTTATACACATCGTGGACTATTCTACATGTAATGATACCACTACAAGAAAGGGGAAGAACTTGCTACATGCATGAATGCAATATTAGTTTACATGTTTAGAAGCACTTTCTCATTTTTATACTTCATAATGCCCAAATTTTATAGATGAATCTTAACAGTGGAGCGTATATATATCGTAGTACTCTGTGCCAGCCACTTCTTTTAATGTGTGGAACTTAAGTTCACACCGTACCAAGGAAAATAAAAATTGATGCAATCAGTGAGCAGTTATATTGTCCGTATGTAAATGAGACTGACTTTATACATCTATATCACGAGGGGAAAGGGTAGGTTTCCCGAAAAAAAACTCGACTACACCGAGTCACGATATCAGAGTGACAAAGCTCTAAACAGAGTTGATACTTCATTTTTGAAAGGAATATAACATCGCTGTTCTCCATGGATTTGCTTTTGTTGTTTTGATAAAATAAATCTGTTCAATCTTTAACGAAATTAATTAAACTTATTCGTTTCTTACAGGAACTATGATGGACTTGAAGACCGAAGGGACCCAAAGGAAAAGGGGTCCTTCGTCCTCCGTCACTGCATCTGTAGGACCAGCGTCACGTGAAAATCTTGAGTGTGCAGCTTGCCAGAAGCCAATCAGAGAGAGGTATTTATTGAAGGCTTTGGACCAGTTCTGGCACGAAGACTGCCTCAAATGTGCCTGTTGCGACTGTCGATTGGGAGAAGTTGGTTCAACTCTGTTTACGAAGGCAAATTTGATCCTCTGTAAAAGGGATTATCTCAGGTGGGTTATCACAATCTTTATTTGATTTTAAAAAATATTGATAAAATTAATTCACTTTACTTTGTCGCACTATCGATAATACTGTTGGCAACATGAAGAAATGTCTTTGAGGCTTGTCACAGATATTGTTCCGGATATGACAGCCAGGGCCAGGAGTTTAAAACACCGACAGAACTAATACTTCGGTTTCACTTGTGAATTCAGTGGGCTGAATTTCGGCAATGTCCGGTAGTTCTGTAACATCGAGATCTTTTACTTGCACCTTGCCAAAAGTGGGACTGTTGATATACACTGTGGGTTATATCCCCATGACAAGGTCAGCAACACTGTATCTAGTGTATTCGAGGTGACTATTAACGTCTGAACCAAAGTTGAGCAGGGGTCGAGGTATGGCGTCCTTTTGACGCAGAGGTACAGCAGAACCTCTGTATTTCGAGGCAATATTAGGTGGTAGATAACTCTCATCACCCATTGCGATACCGCCGCTTTGCTTATTGGAAGTTTGAACTGATGTAACCCATTTTTAGTCTCCAGAGCAAAACTCTGACACCTAGCCATCTCTCTTACCGTGCAGTTTGAGTCATGCTTTTGAGGTTATGATGGGCATCATAGCCGCATCTAAAATTCTTAACATTTCGAGGGCTTTAAAACGATTTTCGCAGGCCGGTTGGTAGATACTCCACCAGACCGAAACTATCGGTAACGCCCTAGGAGGTATCCATATCAAGTAGTATATAATCTCGCTGCTCTTTCAGCTTCAACCATAGTCAATACATTCCACTCAATGCTTCCTGTGGTCTTCTTCTGACATAAGGATGTTAGAAGTATTCTGAACATTCTTGATGACATTTCTCCACTGGTTCTTAAAATCTGTTATCCTGAGCTTACTCCTGTTCTGTGTCGCCTTTCTACACCTCATTCCGCTGGTGTTTTTCCTTGAACTTGGCTCTGCTCTTTTTTAAACTAATGGAGAAATCCATTAATAGCCAACTCTTGTACTGTCTTTCCTTCTAATCAATGATCGCTAATATGGATTTTATACGTGTCGATTCACCGGTGACTTACGGGCTTATGTCACCACTAAGAGTTTGATAAAACTCAAGCATTTGCTCTGGATATTTTCAAGGCTTTTGATCATATGGATTGCCATCTGTGGTTATCCATATGATCAAGTTTTCTCTCTTACCGTTCGCTGTGGGTGATGGTAGATGATGGCCCTCTATTTTCTAACTTCTCAACAAATGCTGGTAGCCTCCATGGTGCAGTTCTTTCTCCCACTCTGTTTCTCTTGTATATTAACATCTTCCCTCCACTGTTTGCAAGTCTTATATTTAGTTTTGCTGATGATAACACACTCCATTTTACCTTCCAGTCTGAGAACCTTCCCTAGCACGAACGGCTTTCACTTCTGGAATATCCACCACCAATTCCTTAAAGCGATTCCCCAGTAATCTTCCAGGGAGGCAGAGAAAACTTAGTTAACTTCAGGCTTTCTAAAACGCAATCTTCTCTTATTTCTCGCAAAAAAGAGTCCACTGCTGCTCCTTTGAGCATATTCGATGACACTTAGATTTCTAGACAAGGTCGCATATTTTTATTTGGATTATCCTGACTCCTAATCTCTCCTGGAAGCAATAACCAGTCTCTATAGATACTCTGCTGCCATGAGCACTGTTCTTCTGAATTGGCATTTATAATTCTCCTATTCTCTTCCAAACCGGTCCGAACCCATGTAAAAACTAACCTGGGGGGAGGTTAACTTCGTTTTTTGTTGCCATTGGGAACCTCTGAGTTAGAAGAAACCAAGAAACTCGTTTTAAATTTAACACATCTTAAAGCGCCATCTGAACGCCGATCTGAAACTACAGTATTTATTAAAAAATATAAAAAACCCAGCTTCTGCTTTTATTTTATCAATTAATGATATTGTTGCGTAGAGTGATATAATTTTAAGCTACTCATTGTGGATTTGCAGTTCATTTATCGACATGGTTGGAAAGAAAGGGGGGAACCCACTAAAATATAAATACCCGTGATATAATAATGTTTAATTTTGTAAATCATATTTGGAAAAAAAAGAAACACGCAGCTATGTGTACCATTTTTCCCTCCATTTCCAATACCTCAATCTGACGATGTTCCGTCTTCCACATAATGATGTAAAAATTGCTAGCAGTGAGTCATATTGACGCGTGGATTACAACGAAATCCCTACCATAAACGTGTTCCAGGCTCCATCCATTTTCGTCTGCTTATTTTTAGGTTTTTGGACTGCTTGTCTTCCAGAACGCGTTTCCTCGTTGTCACGTGCTGTTCGCTCATTAAACGTCCACCCTCCTGCCACACACACACACACAGCAGGCCTGCTCTTTAATGAGGTCCGTCTCCTAAAATCGTTTGCCGTCAAAGATACGTCGCCCGATAATGAGGACCAGATAGTCCCGGGTCAGCTAATGCTTGCAAAATAGATGGCGCTAGTTCGCTCTCGGTTGTTAATTACAAGTAATGCGCTAGTCCTGGGTTAGCAATGTGAGCCTCAATGCATGCACTTAATTGGACAGCGATACTGCGTGCAGATAATCTTTCCCTCTTCAATATTTCTTGTCATATTTTCTTCATACTGTTTTGCATTGTACAGTAATTCCAGAGAGATCTTTTTTTAAAGAATATCAACTTTTTCTAGATGTGGTTGCTTTTTTTTTAGGTATTCGTAATTAAATACCCTTAAGAGAATTCAGTTTGCACCTTGGAGTGGCCTGCTCAGTCATATTTAAAATAAATTCTTGGAGAATTTATCGACATATGCCCTAAGTATGTTATGTTTCGCATGGTGTACTACAGATCGGTTTTTCTCACGATAAATGTTTTAGGTGCTTTCATTTCTTCATTACTTGAATCTGTATCCTGTTTGGTTCATTTCCGTTATCAGGAGGCAGTTTACTTGCAATGAGATTACCCAATAAGGAACATTTTTAGTTATATATTTGTTTGTTTGTTTTGTTTTTAAAAGCGAAAGTTGAGTCTAATTGTAATTTCCTTGTTTCTGATTGGATGTTGATTTGGGTAGCTGTTCTTAATAAAGTCATGTCAGCAAATGAAATGCAATTTTCGTCTTTCTCCTTTTCCAATTCAGCAAAATTTAATTTAAAACGAAAACAGAATCGAATTAAGACTGTTGCAGGATGTGCTTGTTCGTGTGTAGATGAACAAGAAGACGATTCACTCTTTTTTTTAAGTCCTCGTGGGTTCCACAGTTGGTAGGATCGCCGTCCTCCCACACGGGTCGAAAAGACCCGAGTTCGAGTTTTCTTCACAATGTGGATGAGTTAGTCTAAGGCGAGGGTAGCATGGTTTTTTCTCCCGGAAACTCGGGTTTTACGTCCAGCAAACAGAAAATTGACCTTAGAACACACGCAATTTACAGACAATATACACCGAGCAATATGGCCTTAGTCACTGATGCTCCTAAAACCCAATAACATCTTTTAATGTGTTTGATACCTCTCTGCAAAGAATATGCACATCAGATGTTTGGATTTTTATTACAGAATGTCTCGTGGAATTGTAAAAATGATTTTGGCTACACGGCAACGTACTAAAATAAGCATACGCTCTTTGGAGAAATCCATGTTACGCACCGCACTTTCAAATGCTGTGCTGCTCCTCAAATACTACTTCCATCACACCGAAAGTGCCATCTGTGACCTGTCTAAACACATCTCACTCCGTATCCATGGCTCTGTTGCCATAGTTACCTAGGTACACGTCACTGATCTTTCTAAGTCTCGTTTATTTTGTCTCTTCGACAACCGAGCTATTCCTGCGACCTACTCGTGTAAATAAAGTTTAAAAAAAATAAAAAGAGATGTGCGCGCGCATGCGCTTATTCATTCTTGCTTAGAACCGATTATTTGCAGTGGTTAAGTTAGTCATAAATATCGTTATTTTATGCTTCCGATGGGGTGCTTGCGTAGATCATGCGGGGTTCACTGCAGAATGTCGTTCACCAAGCAAAGTTTTATAGCAGTGGCGATTCTGCGAAAGTCATTAGTCGCCTTCGCACTCCGTTCATATATCTTCGTGTCTTTCGTTTCTCGTCATCCCCTTGTTAAAGCTGTCGGTTTTAGGAATGTCCCGAGTTCTAATTGGATTATATATTAAGGATTGTTCTATCTCCAAACATATTTTATATAGATGGCGCCCCGTGCGCGGAATTAATCGATCCGGGTCACTGATTCGGTTATAGCGGTTTTAATGAAATTAGAATTATGCCTCTGCGCAAGATTTCGCTGGCGTCTTTGCGCGAGAGACTTAAGACGGATATGTGATAATAGTGTTTGTCAGTGGCCCTAAGAATTTTGCGAGTGGGGAAGACGAAAGGGATTAAAGTTGATGCCTTCATCAATCACACCGAAGAAAGATGACCTTGCGTGGACGCATTGGCTTTGTAAAAACATAATTGCCGTATATTTCTGGTGTTAAGTCAAATGGGGCGAAACCTTTATAAACCCGTTTTCGATTCTTCATGTTTTGTTATGTGAATATATATATATATATATATATATCCTGTCTTTTTTCCATGTTTTTCCTCTCTGTGTTGTCTTCGTGTCTAGTTTTGGCTTCCCCTTTTCTCATCTTATTTTCCTTTTTTGGTGTCTCTTAACTCTCTTTTGTTTTCTTTTTCTCTCTTCTTGTTCCAACGCGTTACGCTTTTTCTTATACTTCTCTGTCCTTTTTGTCTGTCTCTTTATCTTTCTGTGTGCCATTTTACCATCTCATTATCGCTCTCCATTTCCTCCTATCTTTTTTTCTTTGGTTTTTCTATACGTGCCATCCTTTTGTCCAATTTGCCTTTAACCTCGTCAGTTTTAGTGTTAGCACTAATAAAGGCTAACTGATGCAAGGAAAAGACCTTTTTATTCCCCAGCCAAAAATAAATACAAGATAAAATTAAATGAAATGAATTATTCAGACTCAATGGCTCTGCTACTTTGGGAGGCAACTTATTTCAGTGTTCCATAAACCCTTGCCCATAGGTGAATTCATGAGATCCACTCCTGTTATTCTCTGACATTATTTGTGTCTCATGGTTCGTGTCTTACTCACGAGGAAGAACAAACAAGCCTTCCTCATTCATTTTACTCAAATACATATCACTGAAACTTTAGTTGCCATTTTTCGGATCAAATATGCAACCGATGCGTCTTTTTGAAGCAACCTGGCCTGGCTCGAATTGTAAGCCTCCCTTCCCACCCTCAAATCATCAGCAAACTTTAACAGCTTCCACTAGACACTCTGCTCAATATCATTTATAAAAATTAGTCATAGGACTGACCATTTATGATGTTCCTCTGTCTTCTGTCTTTCAACCATTCTGCGATCCAGTGTAGGATTAACTCCAATTCTTTCAATTTATATAAAGCAGCCTTCCATAATGGACCGTATTGAAAGCTTTACTAATATTAACTGCCTTTTTTGTTGTGTCGTCTCTATTTTTATTTTACTCTTTCTTTTTCCCTTCTCCTCTTTTCTTTCTCTCTTTCTTACTTCGTTTCGAAGGATTTATTTCCTGCTAGCAAACCATGTTTTGAAATTAATTTCCACCACATTCTTCCAAACTGTTGATATTAACGGATTGATCTGATATTTCAGACTCTTCGGGACAACAGGTCTTTGTTCAGCGTGCAACAAAACCATCCCAGCGTTTGAGATGGTGATGAAAGCTCGAGGAAATGTTTACCATCTAGAGTGTTTCGCCTGTCAGCAGTGTAATCACAGGTAAGTGCAGTCTAAATACAATAATCCAAACACTGGTTAAAAGAAAAAATCGCACGTTTATTGCTACATCTATTGAGCTTTTCTGTTTTTACGTTAACTTCTTAAGAAATTAAGAATTGAATTCACTTTTTGTTTCAAGGGAAACGAATAAATAGAAGACCAGCATAGATATTTTCTCTAGTATGATCTGGATTAATATTTCCACACAGACGACACTCTTCCATCAGCTTTTAAAGTATAATATCTTATTTAAAAGGTGCTTAAAGGATAATTTTAAACTGTGGGGTGGATTTGAATTTTATAGCGCATGCCCATCTTAGGCCATGAATTCTTTTTGCTATTAAACTGCATATACATTTGCACTGTAGCAATTAGGCCATCTGTAGAGAAAGTGGTCATCTGTTGAAGACGGTTTACTGAAGATCGTGATAAGATAAGAAAGCCCGAGACAGTCTGATAGCGAAAAGATTCGTAAGATACGATTAAAGAAACACCGATTCTTAGCCACGTTGGCAGGACAGAAGAACATTCGTTATGTGGTGTTGCGTCATAAATAACTCGGGAGGCAACCATTCTCCTGCAAGGATACAGAAACTTGTCTTCATTAGACCCAGTGTAACGATAGATAAGAGTTCATTTGGAGCTTGATGGATGAACGCAAATGCTTATTTGCGCATCAATTTAGATATTAATTAACTGCTGAATGCCGTCCATCAAGCAGATGAGTCTGTCATTTGTAAGGCAGCATGCTGAATGTTAAAGGCGGAAACTTCATCTGCACATTAAATGTATAAATCTTGCTTGACATCCATAAAAACTCAATGCACACATAAACCAGTTGTCGTGCAGCTGAGATTACTTAGGAAACGTTTGTTTATACAGGGTGTTCCGGAAAAATGTTACCACACAGTAACACGCTCCAATGATGGAATATTTACATTTAATTTTGATATTGTTGCATTTTAATGACGACTGGTGAGCCTTTTATAAAATCCAGTGAAAGAAATATTGGTTGACTCGTTAATGCAGACAAGATGGCGGCGGAGTTGTTGTCTTTGGGCCTATGTAGATAGATGGTAAAGCACATTTTTGATTTTATATCTATCCACATCGTTCTGAAGGTGAGTTTGTACAGTATATTGCCCACAACGCTCCAATGAGAGGGACTGTCACGGGGGGGGGGGGAGTTGAAGCATTTATGCTTGTTTTCCAATTTCACATCTGGTTTACCTAAAAGAGACCATGTAGACCGTCTTGAACAAGATTCAAAAAGTATCGAAGGCAAAAGTCTGGTGGACCCAACGAAAGTCTTGTCATTTCCACTTCATATTAAGGATGGTAACTGCTTTAGCATCTTCGCAATCAATTTCTGAGAATGCTGCGGAATTTCTGAGGAATGAAGATGCGAAATTAAAAAAAAGGAGGGTTTTCATTGTCCAGAGAGAAAAGTTAAACTTAGGCAAGCAGTTTGTCAGAAAAACATGATGACCATAGGTTTATGTCAGCAGCATGATGATGGGTAATGAAGACCATACTTAAACAATAAGCGTGGGTCGGCGTTAGGGATGTTGCTCACAGCTTCTTATGAACAAGGATGACAATTGTGAATGTATCGTCAAATATGCAGAATAAACTTCAAACATTAGGACGTAAGATGAGCCTGAAGAATCATGGATGTATTGAACTGTATAGCAGGCAGGCCAGTACGTCGGGAGTAAGCCACTTAGGCTAACTCTGTATATTGCTAAATCAGCCGCTGAATATATAGATCTTCAATTTATAATTTGCCTATTGGGACATAAGTTTGGAGGAAAGAGGTAGGCTGTTCATCTTTCTAAGAGTGGTCTGGAGTTTTAAGAAGATGAATCATCGCAGAGACTGGACCCGTGTGAGAAACCAAATTTCTCTTTTGGACATTCAAGAATTCAAGGGAAATCTGTGCAATTCGTGGTGGACTTTGAAACAAGAAGAAACTGGGACAGCAGAAGAAGACATGATTTCAGGAAATCCCTACGGCTATTGCTGTTATGGAGCTGTTATCTGGTCTTCAGTCCTACTCGTTAAATACAAACGTTGGATGAAGTTGTGGCTTAACAATATCAAGCCGCGCCATCTCCATGACTCAGAAATTGCATAACCGTACACCATTTTCAAGACATGGAGAGTTGAAAACTAACTCTAAAGAAGACGTACACGATACCAGAAGAGCAAATATGGGACCCAGGTTACTTTAAATGAACTGCTGCAAACAGTTCCAAGGAAATTGGTTAACCTTATTTGTTCTGTGGTTTACCAACAAGAGAGTGCACTTAAATATAAAAGATTCTGCATTGAAAGTTTTTATATAACTGGAAACATCACCATTTTTTAACTGTGAAAACAGACAAACTGTTCTTCAGATCACACCTAGCAGACGCTATACCCATTTTGTATATATTTAACTCAATATTTTAAATATCCATAGATTCCCTAATACTTTGAGGCTAAATCTAATTAAAACAGTTTTATATTATCAATACAATGTTTTATTCTCTTGGTGTTGTATTCTTATGAAAATGCGGTATTATAATAAAGCAGCAGCCTCTCCTGACAGTGTTGTTTCACCGCACTGGTTTTTGAAAAACTGCAAACAGCACTGAGAGAGAATCCACAAGAGAGGCGTGTTTCTGGTTTCTTAACTTTTCTGTTTTTGCATTGCAGATTCTGCGTGGGAGACCGTTTCTATCTCTACGACAACAAAGTCCTTTGCGAGTACGACTACGAGGAGCGAGTGCTCTTTGCCAGCCTACCCTACACCTACAACAGTCTGGACCAGATACAAAGACAGACAGACAACCTGACTCCCTTCTCCCAAGATGACGCGTCGAGTGGCTACGGCAGTCCGAGCTCGTTGCTAAGTGATGGCAAGTAGCCCCTGCCACATGCTGTTCGCCGACCCCCCTCTTAAAAGTCTGGACGAGACTGGGAGGACGACTTTGCAGGCCGCGTTGTCCACATGAGGCCGTCGGCCATCGCAGCTGCAGATTATTGCACGTGACAGCGGGGGTAGGAGTCGTTAGGTTACACGTGAGTGACATCGAGTGGACTTTTTGGAGTCGGAGTGCACGGTACGCGTCTTAACAATCGGTGTGTGTTTGTGTGCGTGCGGCAGTGGGGCCGACGGACGGATCGAAAAATGTTACAGAATTTCGCCTTCGAGCTCCGTCAAATGTCGACGGTATCGGAAAGGGGGAGTTAGGGGGAGTGAGAGAGAGAGAAAGTCTCGCCTAATTCGACGAGCGCAGTTACAATTTTTTTTTTCCCTCTCTCTTCTTCTCCTCTTTCCCCCTTCGAGAATCACGAGCATGCACTGTGTCCTTTTTGTGTGCCAGCTGTCAACATTATTTACCACCGCTTTCTTTTCGCCGTACATCTGCTACTGTGAAGAAGATGCACGTGCCAGGGTTAAGAAATGCGAATGAAAGAGGGTTAGGAATTGAAGAGAGAAAGCAAAAAAAAAAAAAAATGTTAGAAAAGCAGACGATCAATATTATAACCAAACTGCTTGTTTTTTGTGTACTTTAGTTTCATTTTCTGGACATCCCTACCAGCGTATCGAGTGTGAAAAATGATATACAGTTTTTAGTCTTGTTTGCTCCATTTCTTTTCTTCTTCAGTACAGCCATTTTGGACACACACACACACCCACACGCCATCGTGATTATTCCAAACGACATTGTCATCCACTGGTCACGTGCGAACAGCCGAACTGATACTAGTGGCGCGATTATATCCTTCAGTATACGTGCAGCAATTTGTCCGATAGCAATTTCCACTAAATCGTATTGAAATCCAGAAGAGGCCAATCATCAAACGGAAAGTGGAGTGAGCATCAGCAGAAGAGGCTTCAAAATGTCTTCTGACTCGTCCCCTGCCCATTGCAACACACAGAATGTAAATACAGAGGAGACAGTAATGTTTTAAACGCCATTACAACAAGCGCTTGAATGCGCAGTCGCCGTACAGACAGGTTGAGACAAGTCGCCGTACTGATTGAGGTTGCTCTAAGAAGGTGGCGCTGGTGTATCCATTGGACATTGAGAAAGCGAGTTTTTTACGATGAGTTGCAATCAAACTTGACTGTATTGTTCTGCGGTGGTTGCATTTAGAACATAAATGTGGACGCCAATGCACGTGACATCACGAGACTTTGTATAAATTAGCAAATGCACTGTAAATTTCAAGTATGGTATTGTAACTATTTATATGGGGTAGATAATTATTCCTTTCAGTGTAGAATGTCGGTAATTTCTTTCTTTTTTTTTTTGGTTCTTTGCGCCCAATGTATCTTTACGCCCAATGTATAAATATCTCAAATAGTAAACATAGGCGGCAGCTGAATTCTAGTTTTCTAACGCTTTATAAAATGGATTTTGAAACAATTACTACACAGTTTGCATTGGAAATATTTCTTTTAGTTATTGGGTGTCGAGTTGTATTCTAACGATAACCTGCACTTTTATTTTTGGTGTTTTCTTTTATTTTTTCCCCTCATCCCCTTTTAATGACATCTGTTTCCAAGGAACTTATAATAGTCATCGTTCCTGATAATCCATATGTGTATAGTGTATCTTTTGGGCTCTGCATAAATAAGACTCGGGGAACGACAGCTACCTGCTGGTATTGGAAACGTGTCTTCCCCGGATGTGTTATAGGCAAACTGTAAAATAAAGGAAATAATACCATTCCTCTCGGGGACTGTTTTTATTCAGCTCTTAACACTAAATACACAACATTCACAAGTTAACATATATTTTTTTCAGCACCAAACGTTCCAATAATACATATACAATCCATCTTCAGAGTAAAAAAAATTTAATTCTGCATTTTAGACGAAATACAACATATTTTTTTCAGTAACGTTCCGATGATATATATATAATTCGTCTTCAGAGTACAAGAAATTAATTCTACATTTTAGATGAAATACGGCATTTTTATGCTTCTTTTATATACAGATCTTGTGATATAGATTGAAATACGATTATTGTTAAGGTGCTCTAGCTTCTGTGTTTCTTAGAAGGTGACAAGTACTTGAGAGTTTTGCACTATACGTTCTTTGGGTTTTCAAAATAAACTTAACGTTCTTACCACTGCAATCAGCTACCCAACTATTGCTGCGGAGCTTAAAAAGTTTGCACTGATACCCTGTTGACCCGTGAGTGTCTGAAGAAGTGGCAGGATACGAGTTTCTTGAGAATGGAGTTGTTCACACTTTGCCTTCGTCGGGGAATATTTCCTACCTTTAATAGCCTTTCCTTGTCTGCTGGATAACAGAGTAAACCTCTCACGATTTTCAGCACTTTATATACACTCTTCTTCTATTTAAAATTCCACTTAGGGATTAACCAAGTCCTTTCTCTGCATACCACTAGAAAGTACTGCTTTTTCTTTTTTTCCTTTTTTACCTAACGTCTTTTAAAGCAAGAAAGTTTTCTTTTCGGATTGTTTGTGCTGGATTCGAGTAAGTCCCAGCAACCAGGAAAGGCTCTTTTTTTTTTAAATTTATGACAGTAATTTAGTGACTTGAGTATATAACAGGTAAGTTACAGATTTGACAAAGTAGCTGTAGCTATTTTGAGTTAATAGCTGGGGACGCCCCACACATACACCCCCCTCGCCCCCCACCAGTTAATATTTTACAATATATAGATTATGTTATTATACATATAAACGGTTTTTAAGTTCGGAAAACTCGGAATATTATCCTTTTCTTAAGTTTAAGGAATCTCACAATTCTTCAATGTGAACAGCACAAGAAACGTGATAAGAAAATGGAAAATACTAAGAAAATACTCATTAATCGACTGCTTTCTTCGTATTTCACATTTCATTATAACCTTGAAGGTTTAGTGATGTGGTTTTGCCGTCTTTAATTGGAAGCAACTGACCAGTAAAGTCAGCAGTTGTACCCATCATTTATGAAATAAATCGATGTGGTCTAAAGAGAGACGTGTGTGGACGTCTTTTTGTAAGGGGCTGCTCCTAGAACGTCTGTTCAACTCCTCTTATCTCTGTAAAGGACAGTACCACTGTAAAAGGGCCGGAAATGTGAGTAGTGTGTGTTCTGTTGTTATGTTCTGGCCGCTCGGTTACCCAGAAGCATCAGTCATCTGGAGAGATGGTTCTGGGTACTCGTCCAAACCACGGGAAGGTGGGCCAGTCCACTTAAAACGCGCGCTGTCTCAATCCGAGACTCTGACTCACCCGACGTTGCCAATGGGTGTGCCAGATTCCTCTGGGGCCCATAAAGGGGAATCTGGCCCACCTTGTTTGGATTTCAAATTGAGATGAAAATACTCTTGTCCCATTGGTGCTAACTAGCTAAGTGATCATAGAAGAGTGAAAGAAATTGAACGGTGTGCTGATCAGGATCGGATAAAGGGGGAAGGGGGTTTTTATAGCCCTCATTAAGAACAAAACAAGGTATAGAGATAAACGTAACGATTGATGAATACCAAAATTTGGACAATATTTTTCTTCTTTGGAAAGAATCCATTAATAATATGAAAATTTATTCTCAGAGATTCTGTCTCAATTATGAACACGAATGATGCGCTCGTAAAATATTTCATCAAACAGCGAAAAATCCCCCCCCCCTCCCTTCTCGCTGGTTTCCTTTTGCAGGCAGAACTAATTTTCCAACCACTGTATCAAATGACGGAAGCCTTGATTTATGAAAAATAGTTGTACACACGGCCTGAAGAATTCCGAAAATGGCAAGCATCCTGCTCGCACAGAGGAAATCGCTAAATACATAATCCCAAAATATTCATCTTCTGCATCTCGAGTTACTTCGTGCCTTGAGAAGCGTTGCTACAGCCTGCCGTTATCAGAGCGAAATAACCGACTTGACACCCGCAGTTCGGGCTGTCCGCTTGCAACTGGACAGGAGCAGGAGGTCAGATTCCAGCGGTAGAGATACCATCTAGTTGTCTTCATAATCCATCAACCGTCGTGCAAGGCTCTCACGTTTCACGAGGCCTTAAGGAGCGCATGCGTATATCACGCTCTACTGACGAACGCTGGTGCGTAGCCGCTTTGGAGAGGTCTCATTTCCTTTATCTGCGTTCCGGGTCGAGACTGAGACTCGTAGACGACAGTTATCGGACTGGGATCAGGCTAAGCTCGGCCCATTAATTTTCTCTTGGTAGGAGTCTTAGGTGTACCTGCGTTCCGTTTTCTTTCTCCCCCCCCCTCGTCCTCTCACGTAAAATGTGGGTCTGAAACAGCCACGGTGTCTTGCGTGTATCTTCTATAGAGACAACTTGGAGTTGAATACCTCGGAGGTGGAAGAAGGGGGGAGAAAAGGGCGGAAAAACTTGTATGGACGAGTCGGTGCCATCAGCCGACCTTTAGCAACAAGTTTTTTTTTTTTTTCTGGTGATAATTTTGGGTGGTTCCGTGTAGGAGAACTTGAATGGGAGGTCACATGACTGGGGCTCATATAAACGTAATTAAACTTTTGATTAATTATATCCCGGGGATGGTTAATACAGTGTTTGCCGTGCCTTCTGTATTCTAAAGGCCCGCGTTGCAGGGGAATTCGGGAAGGGGGAGGGTGGGAAGGGCGTTGCGTATGTCATTCCTTGCAGTCAGCCATTTGGTTGTTAGGCCGACAGAAGATTTGCCGATAGTGAATCGTAATTAGAACCAAGGAATGGTGGGACTGCTTTGTAATCTCAATGAGAAACTGAACAAGTACGATATAATGATCGATAAATTATGGCTTTATATACTATTGGTACCATCTTAGTTCAAAAAGCACCACCAGACAGTAAAACATTCAATTAGAAGAGCAGAACCAAAGAGCTCTTTCAGCCAGCGAGTTGTTAATCGCTGGAATAGGCTACGTGGGTGGCTGAGGCTGACAGCTTGGGGAATTTAAAGGTCAGCTTCGTACGTGAGGCGGAAAATACATAGGTTGTTTACTTTTTTTTACTTTCTGTTTATTTATTTTTGTATTTGTTTTTATTATATATGTATTCGACCTTTTGGAAAATCTGTACTCAACTTTACGCCGAAGAGAATGTTTCGGAGGAACACATTTACTGGTTTTCAATTACAGAACGCAATGAGCTCATTTAAAACCTGATTCTCCAATGTCGTGCTAATTGAAAACTGGCAACCAGTCAGCAAACCGTGAAAATATAATGGAGAGCAACGTGAGGATTTTCTGAACAAAATTCGTCAAATATGAAGTATTCCTTGGTCGAATAAAATCACCTGGAAAACTAACTTGGGATGTTAAACCTAATTTAAAACAACACTCGTTTTCGATGTATATAACATATAACCAAGACTAAAAGCAATGACATACATCTTAATAAACTGTCAGCAGAATTAAAAGAAATGGAAAAAAACATCGGAACTATATATTTAATGCAGAAAACCAGAAATGTGACTCCCACTTTCCACCAGATGAACAAGCCTTTTAGATATGCGAAGTTCTGACAATCGCTTGAGGAACGTCTTTATACGTCTTGGTTAAGTTCCCTGATTGTTGGAGCCAGTTGAAACATGGCTTTAAATAAGTCCTGCTAGTGCGTGGCTGTCCAGGGATTAAACGGTGATCTGAAATAGAAGAAATAAGTTGCAGTCCAATCATGTTCTGTATGTGCTCAATAAGAGACGAATAAGGAACTTATATAATCGTGGGTGCGAGTTTAACTTTCCAACCTCATTTCATTAAAGTTAAGACAAACTTTTATCATAATGTGGAAAAGCAGGGAGCCCAGCAGTAGGTAGTACTCAGAATCTTGAATCCTTGTTGTAATGGCTAATTTGGTGAAGGCGAGGTGGGTAGTGTTCTTGTCATGGCTAGGATAAATAATGCGCATCATCTTTAACACTATTGAAACTTCGGCACACCTCGCTGCATATATTCGCTATTTTGGAAATATCTTCCGGTAAATTTCCCTGTCCACGCATTTATCTTCATGGAGCTAAAGTGTTGATATCAAAGGAATTTTGTAAATCTTTATGTCAGTACAATAAGAAACTTTCACGTGCATTAATGTACTTGATAGCAAATTCGGAATTTGTGTCTGGATTTATTAGCATTAGCAGTCGCATATGATGCAAGAAAGCAAGCTTTTACAGCTTCAGCCAAAAAAACCATCCCATTTCGCTCATCCATTTACTCCAAATGCTTGTCTAGCTCTGCTTTAACTTTATTTATGCCATCAACTTCCACAATCAAGTACCCGCTGGCTAAAGGCAAACTTACCCACATTTAGTCTCCAGACACCGCAATTTGCAGAATTAAGCCTTTCTTGGTAAGAGAACCATTTATTCCCCTAACCAACCTTGTTGCCCTTCTGTGTACACGCTCAAGCAACTCTACATCCTTCTTGAAATGAGGCCTCCAGATCTTTATACAGTACTCCTGACCATTACCTTATTCAAAATGATAATCACCTCCTTTTACCTACTAGCCAAATTCCTGTATATCATTGACAAGACTCCATGACCTGCTCTGGCAGCCTGTCTGCTCAGAAAACTTCATATCTGCCTGCACAATTACTCCCAGGTCTCTTTCATTCTCCACTACCCTCAGTGTAACACCACCCAGTTGGTACATTTCTCTGGGGTTACTGCTACCCATATGCAGTACTTTGCATTTGTGAATGTTAAACTTGAGTTGCCACTTCTCAGTCCATCTGCCCAACTTTTCTAGATCCTGTTGCAGTAGCACACTGCCATTACTGTCATTAACAACCCTGCCAACCTTTGTATCATCTGCAAACTTTGACATTAACCTTGATATACCTTCATCAATATCATTGATAAATATACAAAACGACAATGGGCCCAATACGGACCCCTGGTGGACTCCACTAATCACAATAGTCCACGAAGACCAGTGTCCATTGATTACACTCGGTCTTCTCCCACTCATCCACCCTTCTATCTATTAGAGCAACTTTCTCTTAATGCCATACTGCTCCAATTTGTACAGTAGTCTTTCGTGTGCAACAGTGTCAAAAGCTTTCCTGAACTCCAAGTATATGATATCAAAATAATTTTTTGCATCCAGTTGCTATGTAACCATATAATATCAATCAAATTGGTCAGACAAGACTTCCTCTTAACCATGCTGTGTCTCGATTATTGCTGCAGTCTTGTCTAGATGATCCTGCAATGTTTCTTTAACCAGTGACTCCATTATTTTTCTTGGAACAGAATCAAACTAACAGGTCTGTAATTGCTCGTGTCATACTTCGATCCCCCTTTGTGAATTGGGGATACATTTGTGCACATCTCCAGTCCGCTGGGACATCCCATGAATCCAAGGGTGCTCTCATAATTATGGCTGAGGGTTTGCTTAATTCCTTTGCCGCCGCCTTTAAGAATACCGGCGTGAATTAGTGTTACTTTGGTTATTCGCCTTGCAAGTAAGAAAGTGATACACTTTTGCATTTCAAGCTGACCTTGTCAAAAATTATCGTCTTTTTCAGAATGATTATCGAAGGTTAATGTTGCTCGTCGTGTAATATGCACTGCTTAATTTCTCCTGGATTTTCAAACTAGTTCTCTTCAAGAATATTGCAGAAGGCTATACATAAAGTAGCGCATTCTGTACACAAAACGTAGCAGCTTTCTTCGTATCTTCTTATGTATCCCTTTGAACAATTGTTTTTCCTAGAGCCTGTGTTAAATAGTTGCTTAAGGGTAATGGCTTCTGAAAGGATATTTTCGTAAGAATAACAGCTCTGTGCTAATTACTGTAGGTGATTGACACAATCAGCTGTTATTAGTATTAAAATGCATAACGATGCCGTGAATCGAACTTATTTTGCATTTGCTGAAAAAAAAAAAAAAAAAAAAAACAAAGAAAAACATATTCCCATCATCAAAAAGTGACTATCCAGTTTCTTGTATAATTTTGTCGAACTCTACCTCGGCCATACTTGCAAAAAACTTCTTTTTCCAACGTACAATAACACACTGCCCGAATGTAAAATTCATATCTACAGTGGGTGGGCAAAATAATGGAAACACTTGTTATAAAAGTTATAGGCATGCACTAACACGATGCTCGGCCACCTTTTGATTTGAAAACAGTTTGTATTTTAAGTGGAATAGATTCAGATAAATCTTTAACTATCTGAAGAGAAATATTGGACCATTCTTCACAGAGGAACGTTTCAATCTCTTTGAATGATGAAAGCGGAGGAAATTTGCTTCTCACGTTCCTCTCCAGATATGCCCACAATGGCTCAATATAGTTTAAGTCTGGTGATTGTGCTGGCCATGGGAGATTATAAACCTCAATTTCATGCTCTTCAAATTGGACACATCTGGCTGGGTGTATTGGAGCATTCGTTTGTGGTAAACGACGTTTGCACCAAGGGATGAGCCTGGTCACTCGGAATATCAAGGTAATCAGCGGCAGTAATTTGTCCGTTCAGGTTGATGACAGGACTAAATAAGACAAAGATACTGCTACCCAAACCATCCATGGTCCTCCTCAATGTTTGCCGGTTGGCCCAAGACAGCTACAACGATGCGCTTCCTTTGGCATTCGAGTTTTTCCAAGTTTTTGTTTTCCTAACACCACGTTGCATCCTCTTTCTAGCATTACCATCAGTAACGAGTGGCTTGACAATAGCGGCTCTGCCATAAATTTCAGCTTTTGAGGTTCTTATCGAACTGTTTTGCTATAAACTGGATTGCTGAGACCCACATTAAGTTCTTCAGTAGTTTTACGTTTTGGACTACAATCCTTTTCAGTGTCCGCTGGTCTCTTTCAGTTGGCTTCAATTTTCTTCCACAATTCGTGTTGTCAGATTTTGTTTTCCATACTTGGTGAATGCAGACATCACTTTCGATTCAGTTGTTCTGGAAACATTAAGCCAATCGGCAGTTTCAGTCACCGATTTCCCTGCTAAACGTGTACCAACAATTTGAACTCTTCAATTCAGACGAGTCGGTTATTTTCTTCAGGTAACTTTTTATATCACCTCTAAATAAATCACCTTTTATTGTATTTCCTTCACAGTTTTACCTGTAAGAACAACAACTACAAAAAAAAAAAAAAAAAAAAAAATCATCACTGCATGCTCATAAATACATCAAGCAGACATTACAAAAACTATTACTTTTATATCAGGTTGTTCCATTGTTTTTTGTCCACCCCTTGTATTTTACTGTTTATACGTCACGTTTTATAGCTATGCCCTCTGGTTCTTGTCTCTCTCTCTCGCCAGTGAGAACGTTCACCTCTCCTTCGTTTTTACTAATCCCCTTCAGGGTCTTCCGCACTTCAATCACATACCCTAGGATATGTAGTTGCTAAGCTCTGAACATCGCATCTTCTAAGCCACTCCTCAAAGGACTAATGCTTGGCGTTCTTCACCAATTTAGTCGTCTTTATTTTCACCTTCTTCAGAAGTTTTATATCTTTCTTTTGACGCGACCTCCAGACCTGGATACAATATTCCTGGTGCGATCTCAGCATTGTCTTATGGAGAGTAATAATGACCTCTTTCTCTCTACTTACAAAATTCTGATATGGACAGAGTTTCTTGTGCCTTTCTTGCCACCTTTACTCACACTGCACGTTGAATTTCATGCCTTTCTGTATCTTAATCCATAAGTCTTTCTGATTCTGAACATCCTGAAACTCCTCAAATATTTCTGATTCCTCTCCACCTAGTCTACAAACTAACTACCCTTGAGTTTGTTTCCAAAGGGCAATATATTAAATTTCATCTGTCATTTTCCAGACTTGTAGTTGGTCCAAATCCTTTAGAAACAGCACAAGCTGGTTCTAATCGTCAACCACCTTTCAAACCTCGAGACAGTCTATGGTTATCACCAGATTTGGTGATAATCCGCAGGCGGTCTCAAGGAAGACTACTTTTGCCACCTCTAGGTAAAGTAACCAAGAAGTTTCAAGACTCTCATAACCCCGCTCCCGATCTAGGTTTGGTAAAGAGTAAATATCTTTGCTTCATCTACCACGACTTCAAATTGCAGAGGCCTGTCAAAAGTTAATAAACAACCTTCAACCAATCTGAACATGTAGCAACATGTTCCAAGAACAAAATCCTCCAGGAGTGCTAATCTCTTCCAAATCCATGGGAAGAGATTAGCACTCGTGGAAGATTAGCACTTTAGCACTATGTTCCCAATCCATGGGAAGTTATGGTGTAGTCTCCAGTAAATTGCAAATTATTTTCAGAACAGTGTTCAATCATGTACTCAAAAAAACTTCCATACACCATACGTATGATCGTTGTTCAAAACGATCATACCGAATACCCCTTTCTTCGAGTTCTTTAATTCTAATTAAGTGTTCTGTTATAAAAGGAAATAAAAATATCCACTTGACATTTAATTAATGTTATACTAAAACCGAATCCAGACCGCGATAAAATACATTTTTTGTAATACGGATAAAATTTAAAGAATAAAATAATAATTATTATTTATGTTTTAAATGTAATTGCTTATTTTGTTTACCGCGTTGAGTGGCTTATCGATTGAGAAGCTGAGGTGCTGTTTCCAGGTCATCCTGAATCTGTTTTAATACGGAGTTGAGGTCTGGTGATCAATCACCGGACGACCTTTCTGCTTGTCTTCTTGGGATCAGTGTCACCACGTCTGTCTCATTCAGCGTTATCAGGGAATGTGCAGTGCGCATTATTAGAAAATGACCTTTAACGGTGTCGACAATGAATCTGTCATCTTAAGTTGGATCTCCTGATTTGTCATCAGTTTCAGCTCATGCGTTTCGATGTGATTAATTATTATCCGTTAGCCAGTTAAGACCTTAGAATACGTCTGGCAGCAGAGCAATGCTGAAATTTTTATTATCAGCGACTGTACATATTTACTTTTCTCTTGTCTTCTCGAAGAAGCAATTTCTAGGAGTAATCCTAATAGGACACCTAATATAAGCTATCTTTCCGATTGCTACAAAATTAATGAGAACGTCTTTAGACTCCGGGAAGATCCCCTTGGATTACAGCAATTCTAATCTCTTCCCAATCCATGGAAAGAGATGGTGTTAAAGAGGAGTTGATAATTATAAGACACTGAGTTTGACTTCTTTGTTAAGGAACGTGAAGTCTGTGGTTAAGGAAGCTATTCGTTATAAATTCGACAAAAGCTGCACCTTAAATAGATCCTAGCATGAGGTCATCTCTGACCAATACGATAAATTACTGTGATATAGTCATTAAACAATTGGATACTGTCCCTCATGGATTGCTGCTATGTAAACTGGAAGAAGTTAGAGTTACTGGTAAGATCCTACTCCAGATTGTAAGCTGGCTAAAAATAGGAGACAGAGTTCTCACGAATGGTTAGTCTTCAGGGTAGACCAGATAACGGGGAGTCTCTCAGGATCGGTGTTTGGTCCCTTCCTCTTTCTAATTTTCATAAATGATGTTGACGAGGGCATCCAAGAGAAGTTGCTAAAGTTTGCTGATGATTTGAAAGTGGAAGGGCAGTTAACGATTCTAGTTAGGCCATGTTGTTTTAAAATGATTTCAATCGGTTGCTTATATGATCCTAAAAATTGCAACTAGAGTTTAATATTTCTGAATATAAGGTTATACATTTGAGTAGCAGAATTCCTGAAGTTACGTATAAGCTAATGGTAGAGGAGTTGTAGTGGTTCAAGACGCAAAGGACATTAGGTATTACGATACAGTTTCACAGGAAATTTTCTCTGTATTGTAAACAGGTGGCTAGGAAGACACATGATGTCTCTCCATGATTTATAGGACTTTTGCTAGTAAGGAGAAGGACATCATTATCCTTCTATACAAGACGATGTTTGGCATCATTTGGAATATTGTATTCAGGTCTGGAGACCTCACCGAAAAAAAAGACAGAGAACCCCTGAAGAGGATTCACATAAGGGTGGCCAGATTAGTGATGAGCGCAAATCGATGTATGTATAAAGATCGGCTTAGAAGGTATGGACTGCAATTTTGAGAACTAGACATCTAGTGTTTGGAACTCTGTGCTCGATGATTGGTTGTCCTCCACAGTTCACAGCTATTTCTAACATGTTCAGATGTTAGCATTTGCGGATGACGTACATTTTTTTTATGTGGAAACCACAAGCGAGATTTAGAGGCTAAAGAATTTTTTTTTTTTTTTTTGTAAATTCTCTGCTGGGATCGCTGCTAATAAACTAAACTTAAGGTATCGACTACAAAATAAAAATTTACAATCTTCCATGGAAAATTGGATCACAATAGACATCCCCCTTCCGTAAAACTTAATGATAATCCCTTACCGCTGTGCCTACCTATAAACATCTTGGGACTACACTTGATGAAAAGCTCTCCTTTGTGTTGAGTTTCTCTAGAGTTAAGTTTCTCTACCATGCTTTCCAGAATTTGAAGCCATGACTGGAGCCTTAAGAACACCTTAAGAAATTCATCACACCGTCTTTGTCTCCTCTTACATAATGTGCTCCTGACGTCTGCTTTCATAGATCCAAATTAAAGCCCATGCAATCTAACTACATGGTGTAAGTAAGAACTCTTCTTCTTGCCCTCTTGAGAGTCTGCAAAACTGCACCCAATTCTGCTCTGCAGGTAACTGTCGGGGTACTGCCTCTCGATTTATTAGTTTTCTAAAAATGGCCCTCTTATATAAGAAATGGATATCCTATTAGTTTTCTGGATTTACTTGTGCTCCTCGTCCAACCCTAAAGAGATAAAATTCAGTAATTTTGATCAACTAATTTTATAAAAGGATTTACTTGAAACCTTTATTGCTAACAGTTTTATTATTTCCAAAAATAATCGAAGGTAGTTTATGCCTGCTTTTGTGTCTTTGTACGTTTTTAGCGAAAAATTTATGTTTTTAGGGAGTTCATTATACCTGCTGTGTTCTTGGAAACGTTATCTTTGAACATTTGAGAGCATTGCAATTGAAAAGGAGACTTTTCCAGAGTGGACAGCGTGGCTAGATTTCCATTTGCTTTGGTTGTTATAAGTACTTCAATGTATAGCAGTGGCACTTTGGCTAATGTCGTAACGTTGTAGGATAAAATTCTGTTGCCAGAAGATGTCAATTAAAATGTGTAGGGGTATTGGCTGCCTTATTGGTTCCCTACGTAAAGGAAACCCTGCGTCTCTGAATTTCTTATTGGCCATGAAGGGCGACTTGTTGCATCGTGTTTTAATGCCTGTACTATGCAACAAAAAGTTATTTATTTTTCTCGGTCGAAATAGTTTCTTATCCTCAAAATTGGTTATGTATACACCCTCCACTCTTACAAGTACGTCATCGGGGGTGTCTGGGTCTCCTGTGGATAGGAAGTGTATGTTCCTTATACAGGAATTTACTACATTTGAGCGACTGCTAAATATTTCTTTCAAACGTTACACCAACTGTGGGTAGCACAGTTGGTATAATTGCTATCCTCTACACACCGGGTGGAAATGACCCGAGTTCGAATCCCGTCGAAGATGTGAAGAATTTTTATGGGCCTTTTTTAAGTCCTGAATGAGTTAGTATTTTATCAGCGACAAAGCAACAGCTACACTTTTTTTATTGGTGTCAACTGAACATACGAAGCCATGCTTACACCTCCGCAAAACAGGATATTAATGAGCGTGTATACCCTTCCAACGCCTTATTTATAGAAACGGCTGATGCAATACCTTGCAATTACTGTCTGATGCAATGGTAGCGTTATCTGACGCAATACGTTTGCTTTGCGACAAACAATATCCTATACGTTTTACTACAAATGTCACTTTTTTTATGGTGATTCAGTTTTTTTGTCCGCCACTGTATATACGACGCAATACGGCCTAAATTGCAGATACGCCTAAAACCCTACAACAACCAAGACCACCAGGCCTTGGTTGTTATTTGCAAACAAAAAGGATAAAGAAAAAGAGTGAGCAAAAAAAACGACTCCACAGAAATTTTGAAAAAAGAAAACAAATGGAAAATACTTCAGTAGAAAAAGGAAGACTATTTGAACGTAGGTAGAAAAGTAGAAAAGGAAATGTAGTTTTTATAAATCTCAAACAAAAACCGGATGGGCAATTCAAAATTGAATAAAATCGAATTTTTACAAGAATTTTAGCCTTCATTACAAGATTGGGTAAAAGGATCTTTTCTATAGCAGTGAATCCCTAATAGAACTTAAGGCATAAACAAAATTGGGATAAATTCTGACTATATATCTTTTAAATACGCAGCCGTGTTGAATTTGACCGTATCCGAGATGATTCAAATCAAATTACATTCGTTGTTTGTCAAATTATGACAACAACAAACAACTCCTTCAGCCTATGGGAAATTGAAAATCGATTTTTTATTCCTCTGCACTAACAATACACAGGTTGTTTATCATATTGGCAAAAAAAAGAATGTGGAATATTTCGCAGGATGCATCAGTTTATTTGCCGCTATTCATCTCCAGACACGACGCGTCTTTAGAAGAATAGAACGGTGCTGAAGGCAAGCTATCACTTGGGAATAATCCAAGCAACCTCCTACACTACCACGATGTGGGCGACTTCTACACAATGGATATCTCACGCGGACGGGCTGTGGGTGCCCTCTAACTCCACGGGACACAGGAAGTACCTGTAATAACTGACGCAGCACGCATTGTGTAGGTGAATGCATGGACATGCATAGGGTTAGGGTATCAATACGCCACATCTTCAATACACAATGTCGGCCATTATACACTTCTGAATAGACACGCTGTGGAACACAAGGCAGTGTTCGCGCAGATGGATATAAATATACTCGTGCGTGGACATATTTCTTGCTTTTTGTACGACCAATTGACTTAAATATGGCGCTGCATTTCCAACAGTAGATTAGGATGGGGGTTAGACACAAAAGCACTTAATAAGCAAATTTTTAGAGTACTGTCTTTGAGTTTTTGTCAAGTACAGAGCGTGCTTCTGCCATTAGTACTTTTCTGTATTAAAAATTTAATAAATAAGAATTTTTCTTGCATTTCGAAGAAGTTGACTGTCCTTTGGCCTTTCTTGGTGAAGGACAAACAAATCAGGGCTGATGTCTCAAGCGTGGATAGTGACAGAAGAAAAATAATTCGCATAAATTTAAAACCATTCCAGCTCCTAATAATTACATACTTTAGGAAACGGTACGATTATTAATTACAGTATAGTGGTTAATTATCAAAACATGGAGAAAGTAAGCTTAAAGTAACTTCCTTTGATGAATGAAATGCAAATTTTGAGTAGAAGCGCATATAAACAAAGAAACCTGGTGGATTTGTTGAACATTTTGTGTTCGCTCGTTAATGGCTTTTAAATAACTGAAGGTTGAAAGATGTCTTGCACTTATCATTTGCTATTACAGAAATGGTTCTTCTGCCCTGGAATGCTTTGGAAGTCTATAGAAGAAAGAAAAGGATAAAGAATGATTCTTTCCATGCTGGACCAACGTACTTGTTGCCCTCGTGAAAAATATGAAAGGACTGGAATATTGCATGATACCCCTAGAAGTAGTAGAACAACAGCCTTTGATGATATAACTAAAGAAATATCCAAAACTGTCCAAGAAATTGCAATATTACGTTTAGGTATTTGTAATGACTGGAATATTGTTCGAAAAGTGGACATTGCAAAGAGGACCTTTTAAAAGTCCAAAAGTGGATATTCCAGAGAGAGGACAATTATAAAAGTGATCAGTTGACAATACCACGATGCTTTTCAACAGAATTACCTTAACGGTGTTGATCACCTCAACAAATGCTAGACTCCGTTTAACATGCTGTAAGGAGCGCGAATCCTGGACTGCAGAGCAGTGGAAAACAGTCCTATGGACAGACGAGTCTAGGTTCGCCCTCTACCAGTCTGATGGCCGTTACTGGGTGTGGCGAATGCCAGGGGAACAGCTCCTTCCTGATTGTACTCTCCCAACAATGAAGTTTGGTGGAGGCAGTGTCATGGTATGGGGCTCCTTTCATGGTTTGACTTGGGCCCATTAGTCGTTATCGACAAAACCATGAATGCTGTGCAATACCAGGACATCCTGGACAATTATGCACTTCCAACATTATGGCAATGCTTCGGGGAAGGTCCATACCTGTATCAGCAAACAACACGCCATGCCATACTGCTCGGGTCATAACAGAGTGGTTTGAGGATATGGGTGTGGAAAAGTTGGATTGCCCAGCTCAGAGTGCTGATCTGAACCCTATTGAGCATCTTTGGGATGTATTGGATTGTCGGGTACGTGCACATCGAGATCGCTCAAAGAACAAGGCCAAACTGGTGGCTGCGTTAAAGGCTGAGTTGAGGAACGTGTCACCTGACATTTATAAAAAAGCTGGTTGAGAGTATGCCGCGAAGATTGAAGGCCGTAATAAAAGCAAAATGTTTCAGTACAAAATATTAAATGGCACAATAAAAACTTTTTTTTTTTTGTCTAAACGCAGGTATCCGGATATTAATGGTAGGACAGTGTATCTGTAAATTGCATGCGTTCTGTGATTTATTTTCTGTTTGTTGGAGTTTCCAAGGTAGCACGGAGAAGAAACTTTGCTGCCCTCTCCTGACACTGACTAACTCAGCCATATTGCGAAAATGACCCATGAAAATTCCTCGCGTCATTGCCAGGATTCGAGTTCAGGTCTTTACCACCCTGAGTGAACAGGACGATGATTATATCAAATGTGCTACCAATGAGAGCACGAAGAAGTTAGTGGGATACTCCAAACAGTGTTCAGAAACTGGCAAAACAATCCTAACATGTCTTTTCAGGAGAAAGTCATGTCAGGATTGTTTTGCCAGTTGAAAAATGTACCTGAAGTCTTCTGTTGAACTAATTTTGAAAATCGTTAAATTAATATTTCCACGTAATCAGGGGGAGGGTAGTCTTCTTTATACTGCAACAGATACACGTGTTTGTGGAGCATCTGGCTAGCTATATTGGCTGTTCTGCGCATGTCAATCTGATTAAGTTACTGTTAGAACGCCACCTGTTCTGTAGGTTATGCTGTACTTCAGAAGGGGGATTGCAAGTACAGTACAATAATAGACTGAAGGTTAATATCAGTGCACATTATCGTGTATTTATGTGGACCAATATCTACGTGATTTATAAATTCTTTGCTGAATACTGCTTTTGGTACAAATCGAAATATACGGATTGTTTTTCGTATAAAAGTTGGGTACAAGTTTACTGACACTCTCTCTCAATAAAATTTTGATACGAATGACCTGAACCGATGTCGGTCTAACATAAGGAGTTTCTCTTCGTTTATTACTTATAGTATAAAGTGAAATGGAGTGCGGGTGGATGGTTTGACACTATCTGGGGTTACTTTACAGCAGAAAACTTAGAAAAATAGTTGTTCCACCTCACTCCGTGTTTAATGAATGAAATAAGCGCTGAAAGAAAGAAAAAAGAACAAATTGAAGAGGGGAGTCTGACAGAGAACAGGATGGTGGTTGTTCTCTTTGTGAGGAGGCCGGGTGGAGTTATCCTAACGTACCTCTTTCCCAACACAAATTCAAACAGACCAAAAGTGTGTGTCCGATCATTTCTGTGTCCAAGATGGCCGCTGGTTTGTGGTGTGAAGGCTGCCTACTCAGTAATCTCAGTTCTTTGTACAACTGCGAGTGACTTTAATGTACAGACACGAATCGACACCCCAAGATCGATGTCAGGCCCAGAACTATTAGGATTCCTTAATTGTGTTGACCAGTCCAGATAATTAATGAGGTAAGCTGTTTAAAATAGAAATAATCAGTTCATTAATGAATTAGACATCATCTCCATTAACCACTGTTAATTAAATTTCTGTTAATTGAATCACTGATAATGAATTAACAGTGCTATTAGCGTTGACTTAAGAGTATTATTAATTTCAGTGCATTGAACAAATGAACGGGTCAAATGGGCCGTAAAATGCGTCACATATTTACTAATAACGATCGTTAGTTTGCTATTAAATAAATCGGGGTTTAAGATTGAATAACCTTTCTTCAAAGTTGCCCGTGGTGGCCCGATTTCGTGCGTCTTAGGAGTTGGTAAAATCGGCATTATAAACGAAGGTAGGGAATGGTAAGAGTAGTGAGATATTAAAGAAGTATTAGTGAATGCTAGTGAGATATTAAACGAACATTTTAAAATAGAAAAAAGCGGTGGCCTACTGCTAGTGACTACTGCCAAGGTTACATTTCTAAGTTCAGTTCGATTACGGCATGTCAGGTTCAGGAGGATATTTAGCGAGTGATGAGTAACCCTCCCCCCACCTCCACTCTTTTCGTTCCCTATTGTGAGCCGTGTGTTATCTCCGTTAGCCATTATATTTACAGAGCATCCACTCACTAAACTCTTCCGCTGCTCCCTGTAGACTGCCGCACTTTACACCCAGATGTCAAGTGCAACTGGAGATAAGGGCAACAACCCTTTGTTTGCTTAGGGAGAACTTGTCAGTCCGTAGGAGGCCGGGTCAACTCCCCAGATATTCCCGTATACGTCGAACGTGAGAACTGTGCTTTCAAACATACCAGGACAGGGAAAGAAGTTTGCTGGCGCATAGTGATTATCGTTGGGTTCTGTAGCACTCGAGACCCACCCCGAACTCTACTTATTTTTCCCACTTTTGTCCCCCCAAACAACAGTATCATTTACATCCACAATTTTTGTTTTTATACGCCCTTGTTTTCTTAACTAAAACATGTTTGCTTTTTAAAAATGTTAATATTCTTTGTTAAAATTAATATTAGTGAAAATCCCCACACGTGTTTGGAGTTTCTATTTGGACAATAAATATTTCCAAAAGGATTGTAAACAAAACTGTCTTCAACAAACAAATACTGTTAAATAATATGCCGTATATCTATTTATTTTTAAAAGAAAGGTCTTATGATTTACAAATTTCTTCAAAATTATATAAATTATTATTTGATTATAACACATTTAATTTACATTTCAGTGAAGGTTAGGTTACCTAAAATTTGCATAAGTACCAAAAAAATTGAAATATTTCTGTAATATTACATTTGTTATTGATTATAAATAAAAGAAGTTACGATGCGTTTCTTTGGCATGGAGACTACGGCAGATAACGTTTTCTTCTTTTTTTTCAGTAGTTTATATTAATAATTACATAACTGATTTCCATTCAAATCATATGCAACAGTTTCATTTTATTACCTTGGGCCAAGGAAATTTTTTGGACTAATATCACTTGCGGTTTGATTGATACACGCATCAAAGGATTTTCAACCAATCATCCAATAATGTCGTATCGTGATATTGATTAATATCGGAAAAGACGCAGCTTCGAGAAGCAACAACTTAGGGTTAATATGTTACATATGCCGTTAATTTTTTGCTTCTAATTAAGATTGTTTGCGATGTACACCATACCCTCAAAATATGGGACACCAGTTGTTTTCAACAAAATCGATATTTACTCAAAATAATAAAGCGCGTGCTCACATTTGATATTAACGATTGCAGTGATCCATCTGGGGATATCGTCGATCAATTTACGGTGGTAGGCAGACGATATTTTGCTGAATCCCTCGCTTCAAAGGAATCATCAGATGCGCAAAGGGAAGCGTGCAGCTTGTGAACTGAGCCATAGTTAACTGGCTTTAAAGGTTTTCCATGGGATTCAGGTCAAAACATACTGCAAGGTCACTTATTCAACCTCTTCTCCAAACCCGTATGAACAAACCTAGCCTCTTGGCTCAATATATTACCATGCTTGTATCATTTAGGATCTGCTTGTGGTAGATTTATCACGTGGTTAGTAAGAAATTGTTATTGAAGGGATATACTGTGACATTTTGGCCAGGAGAGTTATTGATATTGCGTTAACGACCTCAGACCATTAAAGCTCTCCTTCCCCGAGACATTGTTGCTCAGTGGGAACTCTTTGAAATTCCTTAAGCTTTCCACTGAGATCCATACTATCTGTAGATCACCCCTAGGTACTTTTTCTAGCATCATCTACTTTGTATTTTAAAGATGCAAAACGGAATGGGCTGTTTCTAAGCTTTCGAATAGGAACATTCTCTGTCAGCCTGATAGAACGAACCGGGGGTGGGAGAGAAGGGACGGCGATTGTCATCTTTCTATAACATTATTCTAAAGAGTTGCAGAAATGCTCTTTGAAAAATAAAGAAAAAAAAAAGTGGTTGCGCAACTTCTATTCATAACCGGGCACACGAAGTTCCATACTCGAATGCACGCACACTTCCCCACCAGTGCACGAGCAAACAGTCTGGTTAATAAATCAAAGAGAGTCGAGGTGAACAGCTAAGCCTCTAAAAGTCTCCAACTCATAGTCACGAACAAAAGTGTTTCTTTTTTTTCTTTCTTTTCTTGCCCCTCTACAGACAGGCCCACGCTGAGAGAGTGTTTTAAAGAAACGGCTGCCTTGACGAAGCATCTCCCACCTGGATTATTAGACAGCTATATATGTTGTGGTTATATATGAACAGCTGTCTGTTGGGTCAGTAATTTATTCCCTCGCGCACCTACGATAAATTTTTTATACCTATTCGACTCACCTACCCATCCCTTTTCATATATGTTCTTTCATTCCATCCCCAGGACCAGGGAAGTTGAATATAAATCTTTCTCATCAATACATCGTAGTAAAAACGTCTGGACCACACCTTGACTGAGATGGAGACAAAAAAGACCAAGAAAAATATACACGGGCTTTCGAGAAATTCGCCAGAATAAGTGCTGAATCACAGAATATGTTATTAGATAGGTCTACAACAAACCTGACTGCTGGAGGATGATGGGTCATTTCTGCTTTTTGCAACGTGTAAAAATATATAGGTTTATTGCTCCAGTGCAAATGTCAAAGTAATGTCTGCTGAGAAAACCGTTTAGTATTTATCGATCCTAAACGTGTGGTGGTGAATGCTTAATGAGGAACATAACTGATGGTATCAGATGTATTCATTAGTACTTTTATTAACGAATCCCGAATAAAACCTTATAAAGGAGACCAAATTCCCCATGATACTTCGCTTTTACGATCACGTATTGTACGTTTTTTTTAAATTCAATTTGTTTCTCTCCCTGACCTCCTCTATTCTTTCATTTCTATTTTCTCAATCTTTTCTCCTGTCTCCTGACCGTGTTTCCATGTGGATTGCTTCCTCTTCCACTTCTTCCTTCTCTCTTATTTATCCACCAGTCTTCCATGTCACTCCTTCGCTATGATTAATACCGAGGTATCTGTCTCCAGTTATAACATCTTGGGGTCGTCTACTTTCCAATATCCCGTGTCAGCTATTGACGGATCCTACCCGCTCTACGACTGTGGGCCAGCAGGCGCCCTATCGGCGTCCTGCCAGACGCCAAAGGGAGGGAGAATTCAATTAGAGTTGTGTTGACAGTTTCATTCCTCATCATCCATTTGTGAAAGATTTTACCCCCCTAAAACGTACGGCTGGGTTGGTGATAACAGGTCCTGAACTCCGTTACCTCCCCCAAACCCTCCTGCTACTCATCAGCAAGTCGGTGTTTATAAAGGCTCTTCATCTGTCAGTAATCGGAGAACTGCTTCACTGTAGGGAGGAATCTGTCAACAGGCGGCGCTGCCTGCAGACCAGTTGGTTGTCATTAGGTAGTCAACCGAACGCGGGACCTTGTCTCCTATTTTGTCAACACTCCTCAGCACATGGCGGCAGTTTTACGCTACATCCCTTCGTTAGTTGCTATAGTGACAAGATGAATACGAAAATGGCCTTCTTAAGAAGGTAAATTGGTTCCAAAAGAGAGGAAAAAAAAAGTTGGCTATTAGTTAAACTGAATCAGTGCTGGCCTGCGGTATCCTATTAGCAGATGAGCCAAAAATCGTATTAAAATACTATAATATAAGCCTGTTTTTACTCGGGGAATTTTAATTTCATATTCACTCTTTCGAAGACTGAAATTTAATTTGACTCTTTTTGATCGTTTGCATACTTCAGTACGGTTAGGCCTAAAGCTGGCATTCGATAAACTTCCAAACCAATTATACAGTTTTATTAATTATTTTTACTTCTGGATAGATTTTTATTAATTATTGTTATTAATTACTTCTGGCTTGATTTTTATTATAGTTTATTTTCATATTTGTAAGGTTTCTTAACTCCTAGAATGTTTATTATTGCGCATGTGAAATGCTGCATAATATCGTTATCCGAATAGACCCGCTATTTCACTTTCAGATGTTTACTATTTCCAGTAATGGTAAAATTGGCGGATTTCCTAAGGCATCTTATGATTAACGTTACTAAATTATATTTAGATAAGAAAATGCCAACGGACGAAAGCAGAAAGGCTTCGGCATTCCATAGAAAACTTGCGTGCTGGCTTATATGGCTGTTTCACTTAGGAAAGTTATTAATTTGGCTTCAAAATTAAAATTAATTTGCTGCAACGTGGTGTGTTATACGTGGGTCTTTCAAACATATTTACCTTAATTGAACACTCTTAATTAAAAGTGGATTAAATCACGAACGTAGAAACGATTTTATTTAAAGCGCTTGGTAGTTCTCCAAGACGGCGCTAGGTGGCTCAGATTTATAGATCAATCTTAAGTGCGGCCTGGAAGAAACATTTTTTCTGTGTAGAAATAAGAGGCAAGCAGTTTTGTTTGTAAAAAAACAAGTGTTCGAACACCCTGGACCCTCAAATTAGACATTTTTTCTCTCGATTGTAAAAAATATCCGAAAGTCACAGCGAACAGAAGAATTCTGGTACCATTTCTCACGTGAATAAGTTATTTGCAAAGCTACAACTCCATCAAAGGGCCAAAAATATCGTTTGTGTTCTTCCAGAAAGATTATTTTAAATCTTATTACCCGTGATATTCCTTAAATGCATTACTATTTGCAGAAACTCGATCAGCTCCTGCGCCAAGCCAGTACAACACGAAGGATTTCTCAGTTACCAGAATTATTTAAATACCAGGCATTCGCTGAGCTTGGATTTTTGATTTATTTCTTTTGTACTAGTCTTCGGGGCACTGGGTGAAATTAGGCGACTATATTGTAGTAAATAGAGATAAAAAGGACTGGGATCACGTCATAGGATTAAAAGTATATAATGTTTAGCAAGAATTCTGCAATTTTTTGTAGGATTCTTTCGGAAGACATAAATGGTACAGAATGCAGTCTTGTGTGATGATGACGGGTCCCCGTGCTTCCTCCTTTCCCTACAGTGGGGACCGAGGGCGATATAAAACCTCTTTGGTACTATTTTTCCCTCGTGAACGTGTGTTCTTTTTTCGTCTCTCTTTGCACATCTCGCCGAGATTTCCTGTTTATTCTTAATATGAGAATTACTCCGTCTCCTGCCTCCATTGCACAACAGCTTTTGTCATTTTACGCAGTCCTTTGTACCGCCGTAAGGTCTGTATAACTGCTACTTAAGTCCCTCTTTCCAGTGGAAAGTGTTAACGGTTGATGATGATTAGCAGACCCATCTCTTGAGCGGGGACATCGCGCGAACTATTCAGATGGACGCCGACATTATTTCTACTCGGCACGGCCACGAATAGAAATTCGAGATTTAAGAGTTAATACACCACCCAGTGAGAGTAAAGAACTCGTTTCGGGCAATGGTGGAGGAGACGAGCGAGCTTTTAATGTAGTTTTTTCTTTCGGGTGATCATCATAAAATGGATGCCACGAGACATTCCTGTTTCTGCTGGCGCGACATTATGATTTCGGTGAACAAATACCAGGACATATAAACGTAATGGAGATTTTTATACAGACCGCCTTTGTCTCGATGTAAATGGCAACCCGGTAATCCTAACTATGGAGACTGGGGATTTACTTCGGTGGCTTAATGGCGAAAGGGACACTACGCAAAAGGATTCGTGTGCACGTGAAAGCAACCGCAGGGTTTCCGACATGCAACTTCCAACTAATGTTCATTTTTCCCCTGTCTTTAACAGAGAGTCATCAGGGAGGATATCGGAAATTTCAGTCACTTTTAATGAGAGAGAGAGAGAGAGAGAGAGAGAGAGAGAGAGAGAGAGAAAGGATCATAAGATGGAAAGACAAACCCCTAACTGGGTATACAAAGGGCTTCCAAAGGCGTTCTTTGAACAAGTATTGAACTCTGTACGTGTTCCAACTTGTGTTAGGCTCTCTTGGACCAATTTTTGGTTCTCATTTACCTATTTTTAAAATGCTGCTTTTGGATTTGCAGATGTAAGAGTAAGACAACACTAATTTGCATCATCTTTCTGTTGCTAAATATTTTAAAGCAACGCCACTCGCAGTTGGAGAGGTGTGGGTTCGATTCCCTAAAGGCCTCTTCAATCCAGGCTTAGTTAGCCGATCTCAGGAGGAGGTCATAGGTTTCTTAGTTCGCATAAAGTGATAATGACCCCACGAACACACTTCTACAGCCAAAAAAAACTTATGCGGATATGTTATTCTTGATTGAGGTTAACCTTATATTATGTTATTCAGCGATCACCAAGGACGATTTGAAATATCGTTGGTATTGCATAACAAATCCCTCAGCTGTGGGAGAGTGCAAAATCACAGAATATTCATTCAAATCCGTTTTATTAGAAAATTTGACATCCTGCACGCTCGTTTTGTTTTGTTTTAGTAATGACTGAGGAACTGAGTGTCAGAGATGGAGCAATTTTTAAAACAACTAAAATGGAAACTATGCTATGTGGAGAGGCTTTATTCGTTGATTGTGATCGAAGGACGGAGTTTGCAGAAATTATTCTTGGATGGCCGGAGGACTGGCAAAGACTTCTTGAAGAATTATTTGGTCAGACAAAGCGATCTTTCTCGTCGGAGGCTTCGTTAACAGACACGACAGTCATTACCAGGGACTACGTGATCCGCAGAAAACAACGGAGAAGAGACAAAGCTCTCCCAGAGTGAGTATGCTGTGGTGTGGAGTGGAATGGAATGACGTATGGCAGAATTTTCGGTTCATATATTTCACAAGATATGATGAGTTAAGGAAGGTACTTCGCTGTGGTTCAGTTTTATTGTTTTTGGTGTCGTGCTTCGCTCAAACGTGTAGGAAATTATATTCATGCAGGATGGTGCTCCAGTCACACTTCAATATTTCTGCTCAGACTTGCTTTCCTAACAGATCGAATGGCAGACTTCGGTTAATAGAGTGAATTTGCAAGAATTCTGATTGATCCCGATGAAGATTTTGTTTCTATTATGGTTGAAGCCAAGGAAACAATTCACAAGAGAAGGCCAAGAGCCGTTGAAGAACTGGAAGAAATCATTAGGAAAATAACCAACAGGTCACTTATCCTTTTTCGGCTGAGTAGGCTACATTAAGTGACCATATATGCAAAGGTGGGCAATGTGATGTCGAATATACGAAGGCCTATGAGAAAGTTCTCAAGCTAATTCAAGAAGTACACTAATAGAATTAATCGTCCCAGAACATTTTGAAAGACCCTCATAACTTAGTTACCAACATAACTACCATATTAAGAAACTTCAATATTACAAATACTGTGGTACACTTCAACGTAGGAGTATAAATCGGTATACCTCCCCTTAATCATGCTGTTTTCTGGGAGGTCCGAGGTCACACGAAAACAGGTCTCTTGAGGCCTCTATATAGGACCTTTGGTACAGACATTTAAGTCAGTCTGGGACTGCCTGAAAAGCTGCTAACGAAGATTACAGAGAGAGAATTTGCAGCTATTCACTCTCTAAAATCATTTTCTAGTTACACTGTTATGAGAAGATTATTACATGACAAATTATGGCTAATTACCGCCATATAGTAGACTCCTTTTCGTAACTATCTGTAATGCTGCAATCAGTTTAAGCTGTTCACTACCAAGCTTGAGATTAATCCATCAATTAGCTTTTCACTTGCTTCTCCCTCTGTCTATAGACGAATTCCCTTACTCAGGTCCTTGTAAGTGGTGTGAAAGAACTATAGCCAAAGGGAAGGGAAGGGGGAGAAATCTGCCCTATATCTGCGTGAGACGCCCCACAACGTGCCACTCTCATCAAAAAATCATTAAGAAATCGTTAAGGACTTATCAATTGTGGTAAGGTACAGTCAGAGGAGGGAGACAGATGGGAGGAGATCAGCCCACAGGAGATAAGAGCGGGGGAAGAGCACAGGGGGTGTGGAGGAAGAGGAATCGAGAAACCTAAGATGGTCGGTGGATTATCGCTGTTAGTTGTAAATGTGTCGCGAAGGGTCAAGTGACGGTGTTAAGGCGGTAGGGACTGAGATAAAAGGACAGGCAACTTCGGACGACTACGTCTTCATCTTTTTTTTTTTTTTTTCTTTCTCTTAGCGTGATTATCTTGGTTACTTCAGGCATGGCCTACAGTTTCTTGCTTTTTGAAGGATACTGTGGCATTGCAGACTCGATTGTCTTAATACAGTGATTTTTTTTTTATATTTCTTACACGTTAAAATTTATGAGAAATATAATTTTGTTAAAAATGTAGGCTTATGATTTGCAAACCCATTTTTTTTTTTTTCTCCTCAAAAGACGTTTTGAAAAACTAACGTGTTTTCCAAATCAATTAGAGAACCTAACCAAAAAAGAAAAAAAAGAAAAACATTTACAGGGCCAAATGCACTCCCACACTTTTATTAATATAAAAATGAAAGTGATTAAATCATTACAAGAGAGGTAAGAAGAAGAAACTTAGCTAAAAACCAAACAACTCTGGATATTGATTGAGTTGTCGGAACAAATAGAAAGTGGAAACAAACAGAAACGGGAAAATCCCCGTGTTCACTCGTGGAAACAAAGGCTTTATTTTGTTGTCATAAACTGGCCTATCTCTTGTTACTCCTCGTGCGAGTTCTAACCAAGAGCACGCTCCTAAGATAGCAAATCGTCTCTGAGAAGAAATCAGGTTTGAGATTCGCTGGATGAGTAGAACTAATTCTCTGCCATTATGCTCGGATAACAACCTTCGATAATGCCCAGCCTTCCATGTTGTGTGATCCAGACAGCAAAGAAAACTCTACTGTAGCTAAGAGCACAATTCTCAGGACCTTAACTGAGCAAACATTGTCGATTAGCTGTAATGGAGAAGTTTTAATAGTGAAGGCAATTGAACTGGTGTTGTTAATTTTATAATGGAAGGAAAACTTTTGTTTTTCTAGCTTCATGTAAGAAATATTAGACGTTTCTCATCTGTGAAAGATATGGCAATAAATTTGAAAAGTATTATATGAAAAAGTTATTAAATTGTTAAAAATAAATTGTCTACTTTTATATTAAATGCATTTTTGAAGAGCGTTATTTAAAATTTTTGATTCTAAAGTAATATAATTCCACTGTAAATCCCACCTCTTATTAATTTACTGTTTTATTTTATAAATAAAAGATCCACCCACAAATTTATAAAATTTGCATAGTTGTGTTGACACAGTCTGAAACAAAAATTTTGGTTTATAAAACTAAACTTAAGAATTTTTTTTTTTTTTTTAACCATGTAATACGCATCAATCAGGCTGATTGTTCGTCTATTGCTTATCAAAAACTTAATTTCTTTGATCAAGTAAAATTTACTAGAAAAAGTACAAATTTGAATACATTTTACATGCAATTGTTCTGCTACGATAGTGAATTTATAATAAAAGTATAAGATATAACTTTGGTAACGATGCGCTACTATTAACACAATCAATTTTCTGGGTGTGTAATATTTTGACCGATAGATGTCGCTACAAGGTGGTGCAGAATGTTTCTCTGCTTGCTTGCTTCGAAATGCACGCATCTGTTTTTTTAAAGTTTGAGGTCGCTAATAAAAGCATTTCATACAATTTAAAAAAAAAAACAAAAAAAACCAGTTGATAGATCTTTGGGATTGAGATTTATTTGGGAATATATTTGAAATATTATGTAACTAAGATAATTTTTTGTAGACACCAAAAATAATAAAATACAAGAAAATAGAAAATAAAACTGGGTAAAGCAAGAAAAAAATTACAAAAATAGAAAAGATTAAATGGAACTGTATTTTAAAAACTCAGTTGCAAATTGAATTTATTTATATAGTGCAAATGCTCATAACCAATCTTCAGGTGGCAGCACCATCGCAAAACTAACCTGACAGTTGAAGATTTTGTTTTGGTCTATACATCTACTGGCGTCAAAGAAAGTTCCTTTTCGTGCAAGTAGAGGTCCAGCTTCCAACCACAAGAGGACCTCAGTCTCTGCTAATTACGCTGACCGTGGGAACACGGGTTTTCGCGCAGATCTTGAGTACAAACAGATGCATGACCTCTTTCGCTTCGTCTTCCTTCACAGTTAGTGACGCATTAAACTTACTATTTGCATAAATCTTTTCCTATATACATTTTATGCGTACTTTAAACGTAAGATTGGCCCATTAGGGCTGCAGTGGCACATTTGTATTCACCCTAAGAAATTCATATATTTTGGCTGGTTTAATTTATAATAGTTGGATAAGTCGTGAGTGAATAAATCTGTAGGAAAACAGTTTTTTTCGTAAAAGAGCGTTAAAATCTGTATAAAAACTTACGCTTTGTTCCAGTAATATTGGTTCCTTCCAAATAAAATTTCGAACTTTATTTTTTGTCATAAAAATAAAGAATTATAAAGTAGAATAATACTCTTACGAAAAATAGTGTCCATGCTGAAAAATATCTCGCATATTTGAAATGAAAGTGAAAGAAGTTAGATAATACGCGCATGCGTATTGCTTTAACATTTTGAAAACGTTAATATTTCTGTTAATTATCAAATAACTGAAATTAGGGAAGCGTATAAAGGTCTATATTGTAGGCAAGAACGCGTGACACCATCACGTGAACATTCCGAAAGATTGAAAGATTGTATTCTGAAAACTTGATTCAATCTGACTTTTCTTTGTAGAGCAATATTCAAACATCTGAAAAATACTAAAATTTCTATTGGTTTTATTTTAATACAATTTAGGATGGCTCGATAATTTTTTTTAAAAGGCAAAAATCAAAATTTCATGGAAATAATTTTTTTTATATTTTAATACAATTTAGGATGGCTCGATAATTTTTTTAAAAGACAAAAATACAAAATTTCATCGAAATAATTTTTTTTAAAAGACAAAAATACAAAGTTTCATCGAAATCTATAGATTGAGAATGGAGTTGTAACATGCGGACGGACAAGCATTTGAAAACAAGTAAGCGCTTTATATCGGTACTTTTTTTTTAACCTTCATAAAATTTCTTCAGTTTCTGCTGAAGGGTTAAGCATTTTGTGTTATCTCTTGGTCTTTCAGTAAGGGAGAGGATATTATTGTACTGCATGTTCCTGACGTAATTATATTTATCCACAACATTTGCTATGTTTCAAAGGGCACTACGCGACGACCCCTTTTATTTAAATTGTATCTAATCGCCTCTGCTTAACCAATCGATTTCTTACTTAGAAATGAATAACTTTTAAGCATAAGGAATACGGCTGTATTTCTAAACTGTTTTAAATAATAATGGCACATCAGGAGAAGAATTTTCCAGCTTTTCTTTTGAACTTTGTTTCTACATAAGCCATACAACAAAATCGAAGTGCTCTTTTTCTTTGCCTATATTCGTAAAATGAAGGCTCTCTCTCTCACACACACTTCGCATTCTCTGGCGAAGTGTGTATCTTTACCGCACGTGACTCGTGTCACATACAGATGTCATCTGTTTCCAACAGGGGAAGAGGCAGTTAAAAAAGATAACTGCAATCGCTATCCATCACTGTCACGATCCTTAACTTCCGTGACGTAGTTTCTGGCAACCAAAGTGTAGCCAGTTTGCTTCCTAGTTAGAAGGTAATTCCTGCTCCAGTGCCATTATTGCGTAGTGTATTAGTGATCTTTCCAAAGGATACATGATGATCGCGTAAATTCTTTTCATTACCGACTGGGCAAACTTCCCAATACGCCGAACTCCTTTTTAGACGTGTAGAGGGCGCTACTCGCTCTCATAAACGGGTTGCAGTACCTCGTGATATTGTGACGAGTAGGCTGAAGTCGAAATAAAGGTGTGGAAGGAAAAGAAAGATACGAAAATAAAGAGATGGAAGAATTAGAAGGGACAATTATCCAGAAAAAGAAAAAAAAAAAAAAAAAAAACCCACCTCATTTAAGAATTACCGAAATACAAATACTAAAAGAATTATCTTGATCATTATCCAGTGTTTCAAAGGTCGTATCACATTGGGCTGAAGTTATAAATAACACCGAAATATTTCCCAAAGGTTGATGTGGAGGTTGTCATTAATTATAATATCAGTTTTCGCAGTGAGGAAGATAAGGGACCGTGGAATAGTTTCCAAGAATATCTGTCAGGTCACAGTGGAGTATTTCGTGATAATATGCTCCTTTTCTTTCCATCTGTGTAGTAACTTCATACGCAAAAAAGTAACTGTTAAATACAGCTGTGTACACATTTATTACGTAGACTTTATCCTTTTTTTTTTTAGTACATCTATCCAATCACTAAAAAGAATGTAAGTCAACGTACCGTTAGGTGTTAAGCATTTATTTTAGCCCGATCCATGTCACGCTAATGATGGTATTTACCATCAATTAAAATGTTTTCATTGCGAGGGAGTCAAATTTCCTGGCCATCATCTTCCATCAGCCTGCAGAGCATATATGACGTCAACAGTGGGAGTCATCTGAACCTCCAACATACAAGAGAGCTCTTCGGACTCCGAATAAGTTTTATTTGGTTTACACGGCCACTGCACAACACACAGAGTTCTAGACCCTTCTTAAAATTCTAGCAACTTCAACTATATGTATTTCTTTAGAGTTTAAGTGGCAGTCGGGGTTAGGAGACTTACCTCCATATAGTCCCTTAACGCGAGGTTTTAGTGCACTGTCTTTTTCCCTTCTGATTCTAAACTGTTGATTTATTAGACTACAAATGTTAAGAAAGATTCAACGAAGTAAGGTCCATCCACCTTCGAACCACTTTTAAGTTCAATTGGCGGAATAACGCTTCAAATTCAGGAAATTTTAGAATTCCCTCACCCTCCCAAGTATTAGCAAACTTAACTGGCATTAATCTTTTTTTTTTAAATAATTTTGTTAACACAAAACAAAAGAATTCTTTAAGCTTTGTTTACTTTTGTATTTTATTCGTCTAATTTTAAATAAACAGACTCCTTCGTCTTCTTAAATTTCATAATAGATATTACCGTCGTGAAAGTAAAGGTTGAAGGGAGTAGAAAAATAATGCGCGTGTCATCTGGCTTTCAATCTGTTAAGGCAAAGATTAAAAACAGCCATTAGAGCGAACGCAAAAGAAAACCAAAACCTTCCAGAAGCAATTCGTACAGTAAGCTACTGATGACGTGTCTGTGACGTCATTGGTGGTGTGAGTTAACGAGGTTAATTAAACTTTTAGGAAAATAAATTTCTCCTTAGATCGGACTTCCTGATATATCTTAATAATAATTAATTTGGACGACCATGAAAGATTTATAATTAATTGCTCGGTATTAATTTTAAATAATTAGTTCATATCCCTTTTGGGACAAATTTCCTGGCAAAAAACTTAGAGGAACTGTCATTATCGATGGTAACATTAACGTTCAGTATTAAGTAAGTTTTTTATTAATGAAATTAATTACAATTAGCTGTAAAGACTATGAATCATTGTCATCACTCATACAGATAACCCGCGATCCCACTTGTCCAACTTTCCTAAATATTTTCGCGAAGTTCAGTTCGGAAAACTAAATGCGAAATTAAAGATGTTCCGGGCTGATGTGTCAAAGGTGATGTCGGGTGGGAAAAGGGGGTGCTTATCAAACCATCCGATGATGAGATAAGAAAAGCGCATTTTTGTGCAAATATCTCGAATAAGAGGAAGGTTAATTAGGGGGGGAGCTTACTGAAGACTAAGAATTCTAGTTTATGAGAGGGATGAAGATTAGCGATCCAGAAAAGATCTTGATGGATTTTTCTTATGTAGTGTTCAGCAAACTTAGTTTTGAAAGAAAACTGCTTTGGGCACCACTTACAATAATGCTTTATAGCATCCGTACCACCATCTTTCGTCAATCGTTTAATTTGCGTAATTTTGTTTTGGTACACCAGCTTGCATCTCTTATATTGTGGATACCCACTGTTGAGACTCTCAATAAGTTGATACGTTGAGGTTGTAAGTTCGATTTCATTAAGTTCAGTAGAGTCAAAACTCTTGTTTGGTTAGGTCGTGTTAGCGCTGTTGATGATTGGTGGTTGTTTGTTGGTCTGTCTGTCTTCTTTTCCTTTCTATCAACTTTTTATCGCAGTTGACTTCAAGGATCTATATCTAAAAAGACGTGACATTCTCTCTTTTTGTGCTGATGCTTATTCAGTAAGCTTTGTCACTTAGTGCGAACTGCTCTGGTAAATTTCAGCTATGTGGCGAGTCAAACAGAGCTTACGTCAGCAATGAACAGTTGAGAACGGATAAAGAGTGAATTCCGAGTGCGGTACATCTGAAAATTGTACGCTTCATTAAATGTATGGTTGACATCTTCCATAAAATGCGACTTACTGACAGGGGGCAAACAATATATTTAATTCAACACAACCATTATAACTAGTATACAACTCTTCAGTTGCATAAATATGAAAGAGGAGTATGGTGTTTCAGTCCTCATAACATGCAATAGGTCTGAACACACGCTTGTAAAAACATAATACGCAGTGGTCTGATGCGTCCGAAATTCAATAACGTTTGTTATTTTGTGAGAAATTGGATTTCTCCACAGTACATTCTTAAAATCGAAGCATTGTGTAGATTGATTGGACATTCTTTAAGATGAATAGTTTTGTTTTTTGTTCTTCAAGCGAAAGCGTTTTTTTTTTTTTTTGATAATTTGCTAGGCATGCATTTAAAATTCTTATTATGTTACATGACAATGTCGAAGACTTTATTGTCATCTGTTTACATCCAACAAATTGAAATGTTATTTGCATTTGTAGCCACTAGCACTACCTTTTTGTCATTATAAATGTGTACAGATGTAAATAAGCTCAGTTATTAGCACTTAATATTCACTGCAATGTGCTCATCCAGAACTGATGAACCACTAGTTAATAAAGAAATTCTGTTTATATTCAGCGACAGCAACGTGGAGTCAAAAGAGAAATCATCTTTATTGTATAGAAATATATACAATGCTCCCACCACAGAGAAGGTAACACCACGGGAATATAATTATAAATACAAAATACCAAAGAAAAACAAATAAAGATACATACTGAGGTCTACTGCTGAGATCGGGCAGACAGGGAACTCAACAGTCGACTTCGCCTCGTCTTGTTTTTGATTGTTCGAGAGGGTCATCATCCATTGAATTTACAGTGGGCAGCATCTCCCTAAGTAGGAATCTATCTCCCAAGGCTAGGCGATTGTCTGTTGTGCGGAGGCGAGGTCGTGACCCGACCTCAGGCTTGGTGAAGAAATCCTCCCGACTTATCCCAAGTGATAAGATCTGAGATCGTCCTGCCTGTAGCACAAAGGAAAAACGCCCGTCCTGAATGAAGAGTTTCAGCCATGGAATCGTGAGCGCAGCAGCCGTATCAGTGGTTCGGATGGCTGGGAGAATTGTGGTGTATGCTGATGCTCAGACTTTTGATCCATAAAGGATAGCAGGCCATGTCACATATTTTATACGGAGGACTTTATCCCTCACGTGGTGTTGTTTGCTGGCCCATTTCAGGGAGCAGTATTTCTTTGTTACATTCTCGATGTGGTCAGAGAAGGACATCTTCTTGTCAAATGTCCCAGAGCAAAATGATAATCTTTGTTAATATTTCGTTTCATTAACCACAAAAATGGCTATGACAACTATAAAGAGCACCGGGGAAATTTTCCAGATGACGTTCCAGCGTTGCTTTTCCTTAAAAAGGTGAGATAACTCAGTGGACCACCAGGCTGTAGAATGCGGGGTGATGTTTATTGTCTTTGTAGTGAAATTGACCTTATCACCTCGAAAGGAGATCTTGGTAGTGCCAGAAGGAGCATAGATACATTTGTGAGGACATTTTAGAACAGTAATTTTTCTTACGTTTCCGACATGTATTAGGGCTCCTTAGAAAGATAAGATGATTCTCATGATGATGGACAGATGATCTGACAGAAAGGCCCGTTTATGGATTATTTCCAATCGTGGGGCGCATCAGTAAATGCCTGGTCAAACAAGTGGAGGCCTCCGGTTGGTTCAGAATTTATCTGTTTCAGGGTATAATGTTCAGAGAAGGGAGGCTTTCCCTTCTCTGAACTTTATACCAACTTAGACAAGAAGCCTCCGCAACAGATCATCAACAAGTTCGGAGTCGTGATTCTTACAAAGTCGATAATTTCTGCAAGCCATTCATCAAATATAGCCTGCATAATTACAGTAGTTACCAACAGAGAAAATTCAAGAAACCAACAATAATTCAAATCCAACCTGTCCAGATTCAAAAAAATGAACAGAATGTTTCCGAATGCACCCCTTCATCTCATCAATCTTCACAACATTGATTGACAAAGATATCTCAACTCTCGAGCTTACAGTAGTAAGATTTCCAATCAGATGAAAAGAAATACAGTACAAACAACGGCCTGACTTCAACCAAGTAATTAGGAACTTACTGCCTAATTTATTATACATTGTTTTATGTATATATGGATATTGCTATGTATTGTTTACATAATTATTTACAATTTTATTTCCTCTGTACTAAATTATGCTGCCACTAGCCATGTGCTACTGTGAAGAACTTGTTGTTATAATATGCAAAAAAAATAATGAATACACACTGATTACAATTGCCGTCCTCCCCACACTGGATTGAAAAGGTCAGGTTTCAAATCCTGTCAATGACTCCAGGAATTTTTATGGGACTTTTTCACTCCATGGCTGAGCTTAGTGGGTCTCAGATGAGGACAGCAAGGTTTTTCCTCCTGGAAACTCGCGGTAAATCGAACATGGTCCACACGCAATAAGGACATAATACGCATGGGCAGATGAATTAGTTTTTGGGTAGCCCTAATATGAGGGGTTTGTACTGTTAATTGAAGGGGATGGGCTACTACAATATATGTCAAGGATGGAACATTAGTTGAGAGAAAAGGAGCACTTACACGGATTTTGTGAGATGAGAGATAGAGCGATCATAGGTAAAGCGCTCAGAGTTATGACTGTCGCCCTACCTCGTTGTCTGTCAGTACGAGTGGTGGAATGCATGTTGTATCTTGCTGGAGTAGTGCAAAAGAGTGTTTTGTGACGAGTTCCAGACAATCTGTACCAGGCATAGGATGTCGATTGACTTGGAGAGGATCTTCTCTGAGGTGTCCAACTTATTCCGGATGGATCTGAAATTCTGAAACATAAGCCTGAAGGACTGGGCGAACTCCATTTGACCAACTTTGAGCCGCCCAACCCCATACAAACTGTGGGGTGTATGAAATCTTGTATTCGAGATTCTGACAGGAACGGCATGATAAGAGTACACGTGGTTTGATTGGTGGAAGGATAAGGAATGCTCGGCGATTCTGGGTGAAGGTGGGGGTGATTGCAGGCTGTTATCAATTCACTAGGTAGGGTTCCCTTAAGTTGTTGCCGGAAATATCGAGTCACTTGCGAGAGGGAATGTCCAGTGATGGAAGATGATCATAGAGAAGTTAGTAAGGTCGATGAATTAGCACCGTTTTTGCAATCGCATGAGCTTGAACTGTTCTGAACTCAAACATGTGCACTACCATCGCTGTTGACCACTAGGCTACAGAGTTCTCTCCTTAATTCGGAAAATTTTAAATTCCGACTCATCTCAATCTCCGAGGGGTCTTCATTTTGTGATGACGTTAGAAGTCAAGAGTTTATTTATTCATTTTTTTTCTATAGAAATAAGAGGCATGACCAATAGGCAAAGAACAAAAGTGAAATTGATTTTTCTTTTGTTAGGAAGCAGTAGACAAGTAGTCAAGTGTAGGAGCATATCAGCGCAAATATTGGAGCTGATAATTGTTTTAATCTTGCGTGCCTGTTAAGTATGGTGCTGTTTTTGTATTCTTCTATCTTATTATCAAATTCCACTGACCTTATGTAGTCATCCTGGAGTATTAACAGAAAAGTTATTTATTTTCAGGTATATATGCAAGGGCAAATAACAGATATAATTAGACGAATTAAGAGGTCTTCCTGAAGCAGTTGAATTGAGTGCAATTGAACACGCAATGCGCTCAAGCAAATTATTTATATCGGAAATATTAGTTTGGAAAACCAAATCCTTTAAGTAACTAAATAGGAGGGAAAATATCCCGCTGAATAGTGGCTATAGTGGCTGGTGATCTAAGGGCCTGGATTGGTTCGTCCCTGCCCATCCATCGATTTGGAAATGTTGCGTCTAGAGTTTCAAGAACATCAATTGCCACACTGTTTCTGCAAATGCACACTCGGCTGCTTGTCCTGGAGCTGATGGATGCCGTAATTGGTAAACATATTCAAGTATATATTTGCAGAAATGATCTTAGAAAAGGAAGGACTAATTATCGTGTCAGTCCACACCAGACATTAATCTTCAGACTGTCTCGAGTAAGTTCTCTTAGAACGTGTGTGGCTTTCGAATCCCCAAATACGGAGATTGTGTCAGTTGACTGTGCAACTGACATGGAACGCAGCCTTCTTTGAAAAGCAGATAACTTGTAAGTTGGGCTTGTCCCGGTTTTAGTTCTTGAATAATCATCAAAGGACTGTGTAAAGCCTTGTGAACCGTTGACTGCGGTATCTGTAGTTGACGTGCAGATTGACTTATTTCGTTGGTGACCGTGCGAAAGCAGTTTTAATGTTTACCACCATCACATCTGAAATGATGGTCTGCCACTGTACCTGTTTCTAAGAATTTTCTCATCCATGACTTAATTAACTTCGCATCAGATGGATTCTTGCAGTACTTCGTTCTGAACTATCGCTGAACACTCACAGAAGATTTTCTTTCTACTAACCAATCAACACATTGGGCCTTCTGTGATACAGACACCATTTTCCCTGAAAAGCTGTTACAGCGCTCCTGTTGGCAGATACGATAAACAAAACACGTCAGCACAGAAACTATGTGTATACGTGCTCACGCGAAAAAAGAAAACTGCTGTTAGGTTCGCCATTAACATATTGTAATCAGGGCGGCATTTATGGACACTGCATATTCATAAAGCTGCTCTAATCATATAAGTCTGTCTTTGACTTGTCTATGCGAATGCACAACGAAATGCGATGTCTCTAATAAAGCATTTATTGGAGTGTAAATGTTCTGCAACCCAACACGTCATCACACCTGAAATGATGGTCTGCCACTTGCAGACCATTTCAGATGATTAAACGTACTCTGTCTGGCTACTTTATTAGGGCCATAAGGTTTGAACTATATGCAGCGATCTGTGCAAAAATATGTAAGTCAAAGAAGTCACATGATATGTGAAGTGTGGATGCAGGAAAGCGGCGCTATAAAACCGTGTGACCAGAGTGGTTCCCAAATCAGTTCACCGGAAATGGGACACGGATAGGATTTCACGGACTTCCATAGAGATATTGTCGAAGAGGATTACCAAGGGACCGGAGGAAAGCCATGTGGCGCAGGGAATCCAGATTTACTCTATGCAGCAGGGATGGAAGAGTTCACAGAGGGAGGAAAGCATATGACGCACTGGAACTATCCTATTATGAATCATCGGTATAGAGTGCTTCGTGGCACACCTTTGGTCATTTTGTATTTGAATATTGTTGCAGATAACGTACATCCGGTAATGTTGCACGTTTACACCTATGGACAAGGATAATTTCAAGATGACAATGAGACCAGCTACTGTACCAAAGTGTTTAGGAATAATTTGAGAAACATGCGGAAGACTTCAATCATCTGTCCAGGCTATCCAGATCTTGTGATCTTAATCCCATTGAGAATTCTGAGGATTGGACTGGAAAGCTTCATCACAGTCCTCTGTCCACCTCACTCCATAAGATGAGGACACTTTTGTTTCATGAATTATCCGATATTCCTAGTGTCTTTTTTCAACACGTTGATTCCATTCCATGTCGTGTAGGAGCAGTGATCCAACACGCTATTAACTCATGGTCCTAATAAAGGGCTAGGCAGTATAGGTCTCCACGCTTGGTTGACTGAAACTTGTTAAACCAAGTAGAAACCTACGCATGCTCATTGGTGTTAAAGTAATGGTAGACCAACATCGCAAATCCATGTACTCCATTTCATTTAGTGTTTCTAACAATGTGTCTTATGATGGAAGGCAGATATATAGCCTTGACCTCTACGTACAATTTCAAGGGAGCGCAATAAAGACAGTGTGTTTTATCCCAAGCAATTACAATGGTAATCCCTGTCCCTAAAGAGCTAATTTGCATATTTATATGCAGATTTTTCATGTATCAACAATAGACTTCGTTATGAAATGCAGAAATTTATCGATAATACTCCTGTATCTGCTAGAATCAAACTCCATCGGGTTGTTAATTAAGCAACTAAGAGTAGAATATGTTACAAGCATAATTCCCAGTTTCGAGTGTTAAGCATTTTTGTTGAGAAATGGAATTGATAAAATTTATGATTTTGTTTATAGATGGCAGCCTTCATTAGCCCCAGGAAGTGTTACGCAGCATAATTAGGGAAATTTCTGGGTAATGCCACCAAGATGGCACATTTCAGTAATGTCAGATACTGTTCAAATGGCCTCCAGCGTTCTCGATGTACAGAATTAAGAATGCTGAAGGAGATTCAGCATTTTTAACTCTGCTTCCATCTTGATGAAGTGTGCAAGACTTTTAAAGAAATTAACTTTTGTTTACATCATCAATACGAATATTTTCAATCGAATTAGTTAATAATTGAAATGAAATTAATATTTATATGACGTATTCGGCAAATTATTTCTAAAATTTACGAAGTAATTTTTTGTAAGCGACTGGTTCTTTGGTGAGCAAAGGACCGAAACTAGAATGCGCTGGAGTTATTTTGATGGGATTCTAATCCAGACCTTCATAGCCTCGATCTGATTTAGAGGATTACCCATCATTATCCAAAGGACTTGTGGGAGTTGGGTTGGATTCAGTCTGAGTCCTTGCTTACCACTTCAGCCAAAATTTAGATATTATGGTAGGGCCGCAGAAGAAATTCGACAGGGAATGAAAAAAGAATTATTTGTTGACTTCCACTTAACTTTATTATTGGTTGCTTTCAGTTGGTACTTTTTTAACAGTGGGAGTTGGGTTTATTATTTGATAATCATGGATATAAAGATACTATGAGGATGGCGTATGCAGTCTAATTGTGTCTTACAAATGTTAGGCCAGTTCGAGAAAGGATGAGACATCCTCGGCATCCAATACCCGTTTCATCTCCCTTCATTTTCCAAGTGCTGTCTTCTGCCTGGAATTTAATGCATCTACTATAATTACTCCCCGAAGGATCTCATTAAGAATAAGATGTTTCTGTAACTAAGGACACGACACTAGGACTTATGTTTCGGAGTATACAAACTGCAGTGATCAAGAACAAACTTTTTAAAAAGAGTCTTAGAACGCTAATGAGATCTTTAAAGAAAAAGACAAAAGCTTGAAGTTAAAATATATCAGAAATAGCTAAAGACGATACTGAATTCTAAGTTTTGATTTCACAAATATTCAATGTAATAAAGTCTTGACTTTTCGAAGGACATTAAAAACAAAAAATCTTGGCAGATATTCCACCATGTTTCAAATATCAATTAGTCGCAGGCATGTCCCAGTTTCATCGATGTATTTTTAATCATTCGTATTTTGGGTTGGGAGGCGAGTCTTGTAAACCCGGATTTGAACTCTGATTCGAATAAAACGAAGTCGGTTGTCCATAAATGAAGGGCTTCAAAAGACGACGCCTTCTGAGGCTGACACACATAGAAACAGACAGTAAATGACACTTAGAGAAAGGCCACGACATCGCACGACTCCCTAGCTTTTATGTTCCCTCTGTTACCCCCCTATGAAACCCTCCACCCAATGTACGGGTTTGACTCTCCAAACCCGTGTTTCCGGCGGGGCAGCCCTCCGCTATGTTAATTAACACCCTAATTACGGGCGTCATTAGTCGATGGCCTGTCTTGCTGCTACACGGACGAGCAGAGAAACGCGGCCCTTGGCAGCAGCCACCCCGTAATGAAGTTCATAATTACACGTCCCGGGTAGCCCTCCACCCTGCATTAATCGCAGTCTAATTAGGACCGGGCTCTGCCGTCCGCCATACTTTAAAACGCAATATTAATTAATCTTACGACTCGAGTCTCAAGCATACCCTCCCCCGTGTCTTCTTCCCCCTCTCCTCACATCAGTCTTCTGTCCTATCGAAGTGGACAGGACGCGGTGGAGAAGAAAACACCGCTTTCAGTTTGAAACTTGCGGTCGCCCATCATTGCGGCCGTCGCCATGGTAACGGCCTCTCGAGGGAAATTGGCGGCATGGTGCCACTAAATGTAAGCAGCGCTAAATCTGGGCTAGCCCTAATTAACTCATTCTCTGGAAGGAGAGGCTCATGTTCGATCTTTCCTAATACCTTTTTATAAATCTGACATAATCATTAGCAGCCGTCTTCCTGGTGTCGAGAGTAAAGGTGGCGTTTAGGAGAGTGAAGGGGTGGGGGGTGGGGGTGGAGGAGAAGCAGTGCGTCGGTGTGGGGGATCTGCCTTTTGCAATTACCAAAGAAAACACGCGTACAAAGGCCTATACATCAGGATAAATATGGTTGCCGTGATAAAAACTACCAAAAGGGGCCCCGCTGAAGTGAATGGTTAAGAAAGATCTGATTATGAATAAAGCTCAGCTAATTGGAAGGAAGTGGATTTTTTTTTTTTCATTTTTAAATCCCATGCAGTCGAGAGAGAGCGAAAGAAATGGATTGCATTTCTTATGCATCAGCAACGTGTCACATGTTTGTGACCTCTAGATCACCTAATCTGTATATTAAGGGAACTGGGATTAGTTGGAGCCCCCGAGTGCACCCCTCCTGTTTTAATCACTATGTGAGCGTCAACTTATTCTTTAAAATATTCCTCTACTTCTATAATCAATAGATGGTAACGGAACTATTATCGTATTTTCATGGTATCACGTGGATTCCAGCACGCAGCCTGATAATTACAACTTGGGGGCCCTCGGACACTTGGTTCGCCCGCATTTTCGCTAGTGATAAATCTGTTTTTGGATTATTTTGTTTAGTTAGTTGTCTAAGTTAAAGTGAAGTAATTACAAACGCTGACTTTCGTGGGTGGAATAAGATTAGAAGGGAGGGAGATTTATCCATTGATCGGGCAACCAATTGGTCAACAGTGTACGGCGGAGGTAGCTATGGCAACATGCCATCGGATATGGAGTGGGATATTTTTAGACAGGTGGCAGAAGGCAGTTTCACTGTGACAGTAGCGTACACCATCTATTAGTGCGGTGCTTAAAATTTAAGTTTCGAAAATAGTTTTTTCTCTTACTTAAGACTCGCAGACTGGAGTAAGATCCCTTCGTAGAGTACTGTTAGCCAGGGCCGGATTTAAACTTGTTGTGCCCCTAAGCTATAAGATGCACGAGGCTCTTCTCTCTCTCTCTCTCTTACAGTTCATCTGCGACGATATTAAAAAAAAAAGGATTTTTTAAGATGGAGAGGCCCCTTGTAATTTGAGACCCTAGCTTGTTTTGCTATGTGTAAATCCGGCCCTGCTGTTAGCTGTAATGAATAGAATCCAATTCGCTCCTCGACCATTATAGCTTAATGGCTTGCTGTTTCTATTCCCTATCTTCATTTGTCTGGCTCATTAGCCTTAACTTAAGAAGGATGAGGCACAATAAGAAAGAAGCAGTAGTGTAAATCAGCTTTTCCCCTCCTTTGCCCCCATGTGTGGATCATCAGTAATTTCGAAGACTAATGGCCATCCACAATCCATCACTTTATCAAGAATTACAAAAAAAAAAAAAGTGATTAATAAAACGAAGCGAATTTTTCCCAATCAATCCTGAATAGATGATTGTCCAAGTGATCTACAAATATCTTAAATTTGGCTTTTTGAATAACTAATTCTAACTCTGGAAATTTTAGTTAAGTTTCCTGGCAGTATTTTAGCTGTAGATTTCTAATAAAGTCTTGAATTCTTCTACAGATTCACCTGAAATGTTTTAAGTGAGGCACGAACTCAATTTCTTATGGCATTCACGTGCAAAAGTCAGGAAAGTTGCAGGTATACCACTGTTCGAGATAAAATCTACAGAAATTATCACGTGTAAAAAGGTACTGTGCAAAGAGGAAGATACAAAAAATCTATCACGGCTTGTTAGGATCCATTGTTTTGGTATATTTGGTTGTCCAATTAACTTAAAAAAACCCTGCTAATTTATGTACATTCAAATTACATTCCGGAAATATTCTTTTAGAACTTTGTTCACCCCGCATTTTTTCGAAATGAATTCGAGGTCCCAATTTGCGACAGTCTTTCAAACAATAGACCATGATTAACTCCCAATAATTATGCAATCTTCTTTTTGCAGCTGATGTACAGTCGTACTCCATTAGCTACTGGCTATTACTGGCATGCGATTTAAGGTTGAGTCACTGCTCAGTTGAAGAATAAATCTGTTGTCCCGATATAAGTAGAATATAGAAATGAAATTGCAAAAAAACTTCAGAACTTAAGAAAATTTGCTAATAGCTGTACTTTTTTTGTAAAAAAAAAATAAAATCATAATTTCGAGGTTTATATTTATATTATATTAATGAAATTTGGGAAGTCCCGAAAAGATCTTTCTAACAGACCGAAATTTAAATTTCATGAAATGTCTACTGGGAGTCGAGTTATTACATGCGAACGGACGGACGGATAGACCAAGAAATAATAATTATTGGCTTTCTATTAGTCTGATTTTAATTAAATTTGGAAATGCTTAAGAAATATTTCAAAGAGGCCCAAGTGTGAAATGTCACTAAAACCCATCTAGTAGGGGCCGAGCTGTTGCACGAAGATAGTGCGCGCATAACGCATGTATAATAACACGCCTAAAAAATAGGTAAATCGAAGAGCACATATTTTGAGTAGCATATAAAGTAGAAAAAGTCGACTGATTCTCAAATAGGTTTACCAGTAATTGGAAGCAGACCGGACTTCTGGAGAGGCACGATTATTGGTGCTTATCTAGTAAGTGATACAGCAAAGAGGAATGTTGTTCGTCGAGTTTTTAATTTAACTCGCAGGGACTTATTTTCTATTCGTTTGGAAGTTCATCATTACAACGAACCTTTTTCAAGGAATTTTTCGGGATAAGTGAAAGCGAAAATTATTTAAAAATACCTGAATTATCTTCAATACCTCTAAGTTTCGAAGTTTATAAAGAACCAATGAGGATTAATCCTTTTTATAATAAGAAAAACAACTCGTTTACGAACTGGTGGAATATAGATTCAACTCACTTGAATTGCAATTTGTTAGGTCATTCGCTTTCCAAATAATATTGCCAGCCGAGGTTATAAATTAGACAGTAAGCAGAGAAGCAAATACACAAATTACAGCTAGCTCTGAAATTAAACATGGTCTTAATGGACTCCAGAATGCCTGGAGTGGAAATTTACGACGAAAATTGTCACATCCACCTGCTAAACTAGGCAAACGCATCATATTATTTACGTATAATGTCATGCACTGCGCCATTTTGGTAGAAAAACAACATATTTCCATTCTGCTGTGTTTATTATATGATCTGGGTGACTCTTATTATTATTTATTATTATTTTTTGAGGTGGCGTTGGAAGAGAAATTCTGAGCTGAACATGTCCACGTAGTGAGAATGCAAGCTGGGTCATTTTGAAATTGCAAAACAGGCTCTCTTGTAGAAACATGACCCCCGCATTTTATTCGATATTTCTGTGGCGTATTGGTAGATATGTCTTGCCTAAAATATGATCATGCATCTTGCCTTCATTGACACACATAATGACCTTCCATTGATCCAACAGATAATAACCAACAGAAGTCAAGCCCAGGAATATCCTGAGAGTGCAAGTCCCCTACAGTTCAATTTCTATTGCAGAAAGAGCTGGCTTGTAGTGATGAACCACAGGTGAACCTGTATAGCCAATAAGACATCTTCTGATGCTGACCACAGATTCTCGATGGATTTCAGATCTGAAGTGGCAACTGTAATACTTCCTTGTTGAAACCATTCTTTGGCACATGGTAGGTCTGTTGTTTTGTTGAAGTCTGCCTGGGTATCGTAGCTGAAAAATTCTCAGTTGGAAACAGTTTTGGACACAAGATTCTGTTGAAATTTTCCTCGGAAGCCCAATCGTTTGAGAACCAAGGAGTGAGGACCTAGTATTAGTTTATGTATTAGTCTGTTTATAGGATCCAGCAAGAGTCCTGAAACGTCACCGGTTGGAAAAGACCTGAGTTCGAGTCTCGTCGATTGCGAGAGGAATTTTTATGGACCCTTTTCGCAACGTGGCTGAGTTAGTCAGTCTTAGGCGGGGTAGCATGAGTTTTTGTGCAGCAAACAGAAGATCGACCTCAGAACACACCCAATCTACAGACAATAAACACGGAGTAATATGTCCTTAGTTGCTGATGCTCCTAAAATCCAACTACATCATCACCAAAAAACCATGCTGAAAGTGGGATAGCCCTATAAGTGGAAGTGTTATAATAGTTCATACAACTCTAAAAGCGTTACTCATACAGTAGCCTATTCTGTTCTATAATTATATCAATTATTTCACCATACCACAATATTAATGACATTTTTTTTTCATGGTGTCTTCTCTCATCAGATCCTTCCTGAAGTACAATTTGTAGAAACGGTTCTCTAATAATTTTAGTGGAATTACCAAAGCTGTTTTATGCAGATCAGCGGCTACTGTCTGTCTAGCCTACTTCTCAGGATCCGTGCCATCTCTTGTAACAGATCTAACTTTTCAAATAACAAATGTTCCGGCTAATAGAGTTGGGCTCCTGAACAATTTAGGTCCACCCTTTTCTATACAATTTTTATATAAAAACAGAAATGCATAAGATTAAATGTAGTTTCATAACATTCGAGCTGCCAACTGTTTTTCTCTTCAATATAAACTTCTTCAAAGAAACTGCATATTAAGCGTCAAAAGTTTTTGACAAACGAAAAAATCAGCAGATTTGTTTCTTAGAAAATTTATATTAACTTCATTAATAATATTGAGTAGTGTATTAAAACATTTGCAGATTTATAAAAACATTTTAAATCAATATTAAAAAACATTCAAATAATTGAAATTAAAATTAACTTACTATAAAATTTATAAGAAATTCTCAGTAAATATATCAAATAAACTGATTTAACATCAACATGATAGTACTTACTAGCTACTATATCAAAATAAATTTTAAGACGAATAAAACAAAATATCACTATTTTTGCAAAGTTTGTTTTCAATAAGAGGTTTCACGTGAGTTTTAGTTACATTAATTGTAAATAAAGAGATCCCGAGTGATTTTATTAGAAATTTTATTAGAAATAATTTTCTTAATTATTAGAAATACGAAAACCGTTTAACATGAATTCTTCTGTTATTTAAGCTTTATAGCCGAAGCATTTCTTTTAGAGTCAAGTTTATTGGGAAAAAAGCCAAAGCATTTCACTTTGGGGATGTT